>NC_090930.1:771411222-771714252 GCF_040938575.1 Ambystoma mexicanum | reverse complement strand
TTGTAACTTCGCTTCCTCTGGAAGTTTGGTGAGGTTTCGTCAAGTTATTGGGGGGTGGTCCCAATTATTTTTTTTCCATAGGCGCAATGGAAACATTTTTTGCTCTCGTCTAGAGCCCAAACGGCTGGACGGATTTTCACCAAATTTGCGGCAGGAGCGGCAGCTTGATCCCGAAACGTGCTTTTGGAAATTTGGTGTAAATCCATCTAGTAGTTTTTTCAAAACAGACAAAATGTAGGTGCCAAAGGATTAGTGATATCTGGGTCCCCTCCATGGACCCATTTCACTGTTTGTTCTGCGAACAGGACTCTGAATGGCCTGGAGGGCCACATGATGTTAGCTGACATACAACGCGCCCACTGATTAGCTGGAGGGAAGCGTGATGTGTATCACATTTTTTCGAAACACTTGTCATGTTGTATCCACGGATATCCACGGATAGCGAGGCGGCAAACAGGGCTGGGAAACATATTTTGGGCATTTGGTGTTGGGGAAAGAGGGGCTGGACAGTGCCTCAGGCACCTGGATTGTGTGTGTGGGTTATGGGCACTGGCTCGATTCTTGTGTGCATAGGTGCATTATGCTGTGATGGTTGTGGCCTGCCCCTAGAGTCTTGGGTGCATGGCTGTATTATGCTGTGATGCTTGTGAGCTGCTCCTAGACGTTTGGGTGCATAGCAGTCTGCCCACTGGTTACAAGAAGCGTAATAGTATGTGTACAGAGGTGGATAGGGACTCAGGTGTTTGGACTATGCATGTGCGTTGTGGCCACAGGCCAGATTCTTTGGTGCATGGCCGTATTATTCTGCGGTGGTTGTGGCCAGGCCCTAGACTCTTGGGTGCATGGCTGAAGAGTCTAGAGGCAGGCCACAACCACTGCAGCATAATACGGCCATGCACTGAAGAATGTGCACACTGGCATACACATTGCACAAACGTGTATAGAAATGCAATTTGCCCATTACAAAGAAGCATGACACCAATAAGCCTATACTCACTGCACATATTCTTGAGGTACTGCATACCTTTTTGGAACACAGTGACAGAATACCATTGAAGTGGAAATAGCATATTTGAATATTGTGGCAATGCGGGCACACATATTCTTTGTTGCATGTGGAAATGCAGGAGAAATCTTTGTTTCATTGTGGTTAAAAAAAAAAAACATAACATGTTAGGGAAGGTATTTCATAATGTCGTATTGTACACAATTTCAGTCATTCATGTACTTTGTAGACCCTCATAATTAGTACATTAAAAGTAATATGCTTCAAACAAGTGTACTGTGCATTGTGCTCAGCTCCTGTGTTGGTTGCATAATCAATGGGTCTGTGGGGAAAACAATCCATGCAGGATAAAAAAATTTAAAAAAACCCTAGGACATTGATTTGATGTTACATGGCACACTATGTTTCAGTGAAGTGTCCAGTATTTACAGGAATGTTTAAGGTGCACATCTATGAGGTCTTGCTGTTATAAGCACTGTTGCAGTAGGAGGAATTGAAATGGTGTAAGTGTTTTGCATTTTGGAAGTGGTGGTGCTATGGTTGCAAATAGATACCAGTTGGCGCATTCTAACTGTTAATCTGTTTCCTCTTTTAAACAGTATACCTTTATGCTGTTTGATTGCTGTTGGTGTTTTCTAAGTACTGTAGTATTGACAACTAATATTGTAGTATTGTGGGGGCAGTTCTAACTGTTGCTAATATGAAAGTTCTCAAGGGTATTTTTTGTAGCAGTTTGATTGCTGAAGTTTGATTTTAGCAGTTTGACTGCTGGAAGTAAAATTGTAGCACTATATGTTTATTGAGATACCAGTTGGCGTATTCTGACTGTTGATACTTAATAAGTCTTGAAGGGCATCCTCAGAAGAACTTTTACTTTTGCTGGTGGATTTTAAATTGTATTATAATGGGAAGTAATATTGCAGTTGTAAAAACAAGGAAATATCGAGGCTGAGTACCAGAAAAGGAAATACACCAGACACGGGCTATAAAGATTCACAGATCTTTATTCTACTGTACAGTTTACAAAGAAACATAGAAACAGATAGCTATCTGGCTCTCAACACCCTACAATGAGTACTAGCCCGTCAGAGAGAGGAGAGAGAGTGCTGGACATCTGGACATTCATGCTTTTTATACATTTCTAACAATTTTGTCCAACCCCTCTACACGCTAATAATCTGCAGTCTAGAGTTTGTGGTGAGTTTGCATACAGCTTATACAATAATATGCATATGGATTACCTGAGTTTATATTTCCGCGGTGATACAATGACAACATATGCTCTCAAATCCTACAACAAGCATCTTTTACAACTATGCCACAATTGAGTTTGGCCTGTGTCCAAGCTTGGTGTTTACTCTGCATTGTCCCAGACGTGTATTCGTGGATTAGTCTTGTTAGCGCAGACAATCCTGGGACAACAGTTCATACACAGTACAAGGTCTCATTACCTAGTCTAAACAGTCGGCCCTCGGACAGTCTAACCATTAACAGAACTCAAAGGTCGACAGGCTGAAAGTTGAAAACACAGTCCACCATTTTAGGACAGAGAATCATACAGACAGAAATCGAAATGGCGGATGATTCTAAAATAGCAGCGAAGTCGATCCAAAATCGGAACTTTGCAGCAAGGTTTTCTTTGCAGAGCGACTAGGCTTAGGCCAATATAAATAAAAAGGAGGCACAATATGACTTCCTGTTTAACAAACCCTCCTTTTGGTCTAAGCCAAGTGCTAAACTAAGAACTAGTCACTTTACGAGTAACTCCACGTCTCAATGTCCATACAACCTGAATTACATTCATCAGATATATCAATCGCCATAAGATCTGCTGCTGAAATTTCCTTCAACACAAATTTGTTGATCATTCTTTCCGGTGCGCGTACCTTTGGTCCGAACGTTCCCATAGTCTAAGCACAACATCCCCCTAACATTGAACATATGGCAGGAAGACATTGTATACAGCAACAACAGAAAAACAGGACACCCAGAATAATCAATAAGACCGAAAGAAGCTTCCATCCCCAAGATCGTAAGAAGTCCGAGAACCAAGCACTAAAATCTGAATTTACCCCGGGAACATGCATTTCTGAACGAAGGACGTGCAGATTTTGTATTGCCTTAAAGATAGTTGGGGAGGAATCTTGACAAAAATACAACAAGCGGACCCCACTAATTTGCATTCTCCACCACGCTCAGACAAGATGACATCTAATACCATCCGGGTTTGTAGCGCCACTAATCTGATTGCCTTTTGCTCTAGAGTCATGTTATAGAGCATGTCAGTGGTCCGGTTGATGGTTTTCTCCAGTACTCTCATTAGTCTTCTGATATCCTTGGAATTCATAATCTGCCCCCATATAGGTACAAAGGATTTTGCTACATCACCCAGAATTTGTGGAGGAGTATCACTGCTCTTGTCCCGCCTTGGGCGAGCCCTAGAGATTTCTGTGGTACTAGCTATAAATACCCCTGGCAGCAGAATTCCTACCCTGCCAATCCCTAGGTAGCCATGGGAAAGCTTCATTCCCACAAACAAAGTAAACAGGTTCACCTACATACAAAGGTCTGTCCTCACTGGTCAAGTTTGCAACCCTAGTACAACCCTTGAAATCACCCATCGACTAAGTACCATTCCTCTGTATGCAGAAAGAAACTGAGTTGGGGCTATGGTTAACAGTGTGGGAAGGTGGAGTGGCATCCATTTTGCCTATAGGAGCCATCTTTAAAGAGATCAAAGATTGAAAAGGTCGGGACAGTCTATCAGAAGGCCTAATAGAAGCAACATTAAGCTTGCTCCTATTTGCGAAGAGGGAGCATCCCAGAGGTGTTAGAACACGTCTTTCAAACTCGTTCAAATTTGTTCCATCAAAATTCCTCGAGATGCTATCATTCCATCGACAAAGAATAGTGCCCGTAGAGAAACATAACATGCAGTAGTTAGAGGCAAAGGATCAATACACCAGCCCAACCCTTTTTCCCCATGTTGCGGTAAATGAGAGCAAACCCAGCAGTTAGACCTGTTCAAAATGGCATGAGTTGCGTTCATTATAAGCAGTAAGGCATTATTGTGATAGCTCTGTCTATGTGGAGAGTCTCTAGGAGATAGAGTGTGCAGGTGCACGAAAGTGTAGATAAAGTAGGAACATTCTTAGTAGGCAAGAATGTTTCAAGCAGATGTACTTCTTCCATGTACCAAAATCCTAAGGCAACTACTATTGTGAAACCGGTTAACATAATTACAAGAAAACAATACGTTTTGATCATCCATTGTCATTGTTGGCAATACAGTCACTTATTTGTTCTGTACGAGCAGGGGTGATAACAGGCATTGTTCCTTTGAAACAAAAACTCTGTAGTCCGTTTGCTGGTGATCTCCTGATCACGCGTTTTCTTAGTCTTTCCCCTATCCACAGCCAACTACTTTCCTTCAGATGCAAAAAATGGGGCGAAGGAAAAGCCCTATGGTAACTTTCCTTGGGGGCACAGCCGAACCGTGCAGTAAGTCTAGCTTCGTGGACGCAGATTGTACCTTGTGACTCCTGGTACAGTGTGATCTGCGAAAAGTGTGTCGTTGCTTCCTGATGGAAGTGATGAATTTGCAGCAGAACCAGAAAAGGATGCAAAAGGATCTGTAGGAGAGTGTGAAGAAGAAGCAGCCGTTTCCCCAGGCCCCACGGCTCAGGGAGTCTCTCCGAAGCACTCTCAATACTGCTCAATGCTGAATGATCGCTGGGAGCAGAGCAAGTAAGTTTCTCCTTATCTTCATTGTCGTGTGGCAAAGGGAAAGGTATCCTCTTGACATGCGACGCATGTATCCAGTGTTTCTTGCCGGTTACTCGTACTGCCGTATGTGTGGCCAGGAGGACCAGGTGGGGCCCTCTCCACCTTGGTGCGAGACAGGATGCTCTCTCAAACGATTTAGTAAGCACCCAGTCACCAGGTCGGATGCTGTGACCTGGCCCCTCATATTTAGCTGGGAGGGCTTCTCGCACCTGTTGATTAATCAAATACAGATTTTGAGTTAACCTCTCACAATATTCAGAAAGAAGTACATGCTCAATATCCCTCAATTCCCTAGGTTTCGGAAGATTCCAAATTTTAGCTAGCCTACCCATTGCCACCTCATATGGGGAGAGCCCAGTCCTAGTCTTTGGGGTGGTGCACATTGAAAGTACCACTATCGGTAAGGCATCCGGCCATTTCAAATTGGTGCCGGCACACGTCTTAGTGAGCTTGTTCTTTAAGATTTCATTGTGTCTCTCTACCAACCCAGCACTCTGACCATGTCTGGCCGAATGGAACCGTTTATCGATCTGTAATCCCGCACATATCTGTAGAATTACAGCAGCGATAAAATGTGGACCATTGTCCGACCAGATGACCCTTGGCAAACCAAACCTAGGAAAATATTCCTTAAGCATGGTGTTCCTCGTTGTCATTGCTCTGACTTCTTTTACAGGAAAGGCTTCGACCCATTTACTAAAGGCGCAAATAACAACTAAGACAAACTTGAAATTATTACAACGCTCCATTTCAATAAAATCAAAGTGGATCACCTCGAAAGGGACAGAAGGTGGACCAAAACTACCTCTTGGCATTGATGTAACCTTTCTCATATTGTGCTGTAGACAGACCATGCAACTCTGGACAAAACGCTCACCAGTTTTCGGGATGTTGACATTTACCCAGACATTTTCTAACATTTTACAAATCTTCCTAGCGCAGATATGAGTGGGACCATGAGCCATTGAAACCATCATAGTGATGTATGCATCTGGCAGCATCCATTTTCCCTCTAGGTTATCCACCCAACACCCATCATCATCCAACCTCGCCAAGCCCTCAGCCATTGCTTAGTTTCTTCTAGAGTGGCATTGGCTTGGATATTCTTTATAGACTCAATTCCTTCATCTATGGTGCAGACATTTGTGGCTTCCCTTGTAGTGTACATATCTGAATAGAGATCAGTAGCAGTTTGTTTGGCTATCTGGTCAGCGAAAGCGTTCCCTTTTCCTACATCATTTATGATTTTCTGATGTGCCGCGCACTTCATAATTGCTAGCTGAGTGGGAAGTGCAAGCGCTGAAAGCAACCGAACTATCAGGGTGCCATATTGAATCTTCATTCAATCTGAGGTCAAGAAACCTTGTTCTGCCCAAAGTCTACCGAAGTTGTGAACTACCCCAAAAGCATATTGACTATCAGTATATATGTTTACTCTAAGCCCTTTGGAAAGTTCCCAAGCTCGAGTCAATGCAATAATCTCTGCAGCCTGCACGGAGTTATGTGAAATTCTTTTGGTTTCCACAATCGTGCCTAGTGTAGTGATGGCATAAGCAGCAGTGGATGTACCATCCGGAAGTTTGAAACAGGAGCCATCGCAAAACAGCTCCCCTTGTGGATCATTCAAAAGTGTATCTTTCAGATCAATCCTGCCTTTAATTTCTTGTTCTGTGGTATGAAGGCAGTCATGTGACATTTCATCACTGCAAGCAGTATCTTGCGGGAGAGGTAATAATACAGCCGGATTCAATACACAACACCTCTGAATTTTTATATGCGGTGCGAACAAGATCAATTCATATCTCGTTAATCGTGCTGAGGTGAGATGTTGTGTTTGCGTTCTATTTCATAGAACGTCTACAGAGTGAGGTACCAACAAGGTTAAAGCATGGCCTAGAACCATACCCTCGCTCTGTTTTACAGACGCAGCAGCAACAGCTCTCAGACATCTCGGCAAAGTGCATGCAACAGGATCAAGGGTGGAGGAAAAGTAGACGCACGGCCTATTGTTCCCCCCATGTTCCTGTGTTAACACAGCCAAAGCACATCCATCACGCTCATATACATTCAACTCAAAGGCCTTTTCATAATTTGGTGTGCCCAAAACTGGTACTGAACACAGTGCAGTCTTGAGCAGATCAAAAAGACCTCTGGTGTTCCAAGTTCTATGGCAATGACAAAGAAGTACCCTTCTCTGTAAATACCAACATTAGTTTTGGAACCCACTATCTATAGTAAGAAGTCGTTCCTATCAAAACTCTAACTCCTTTCTGTGTATTTGGACCAGACATGCTAGAAATGCTCCTTATACTTTAATATTCTAATTTATTCAAGTGTCATCAATCTTCTTCAATCTTCTTCCCTCCTTTGACAGGAGATAACCTTAAACAGGCAACCTCCTGTCAATAGTACTACATTTTTCCAAATGAAGCTTTATGTTTATGTTCTACTAGATGAATATGTACTAACACAGTACTCTCTTTGCAAACACTTTCCAAGTCTGTAGCTAAGGGAAGGTTGTCAATATACTACAAAAAATGTGCAAGCAAAAGGCACATCAAATGTATCGAACTGCCATTTCAAAGCC
This sequence comes from Ambystoma mexicanum, assembly GCF_040938575.1. NCBI lineage: Eukaryota > Metazoa > Chordata > Amphibia > Caudata > Ambystomatidae > Ambystoma > Ambystoma mexicanum. Next base: position 771,706,873 of record NC_090930.1, on the reverse strand, counting down.
CGACTATATATGCTCGGATTCTCCGTGTATCCTTATGATGCACGGGTGAATGTAAATGAGCGTCCCCCCTAGGGTGAACGCAAACAACTATCTACTATCCATGTATATAAGAATGCTAAAGAAGACTTTCTTAAGATCCATAATACTAAAAGGAGTTGCAAAAAAGTTGAAATGATTGTCAGTATCATCGTTACATGAGGCACAATTGGAATTTGTGGAGCTACAATCTAATTGACAGCGCGTAAATCAAAAATTAAACGGAATAGAATCATCGCATTATCCCCTTTTATAGTACTCTGGTAAAATCAGGTTATTACACAAACCTCCTGCTATTTCCTCAATCATTCCATGATGTACACAATCAGAAATTATACTCTTCAAAGCTTACTCACCATCAACAGAAATATTATACTATGGAATTTGTGGCAGCTTAACTCCAGGTTTCAAAACCATTTTAAGAGAATCAATTTGTAAAATACCAACATCATTGCCATCAATTGCTCATACACACTCCGGAACGTCGATAAAAAGGCGAAAAAAGGTCTAGTCAGAAACTCTGAGGTAGAATATTGCTGTGGTGAAATCGTCAAATGCACTCCATCCGAAGAACAGTGAATTACCGCATTTTAATTCCTTCAACAGATTCAACCTCAACACATTCTCTCCACAGTTTGTTTGTCTAAAGGAACAGACAATAATCCGCAAGGGCCCCTTAGGCAAAGGGCGGCTCCCACGGTTGAGGCTCCTGGGTGTCTGCAGGTGTCTGCAGGGGACGCCAGTTGCAGTTAGTCTCCCTGGTCAGTCCCACTAGCCTCACTGCCTCTCCCCCACCTTCAGACTCTGAAGTACGGCTGTGCCAACCCCCTACGCACTGTCTTTGCATTTAAATAATTTTTGTGCTGTGAAAAAGTAGAAATTTTTCTCCCATTCAGGATTCTCAAACCTAGGTGGCCTCTCCACTTGTTGTTTTAATACGCACTGTCTCTGCATTTAAATAATTTTTGTGCTGTGAAAAAACTAGGCCTCTTTCTCCCATTCAGAATTCTCAAACCTAGGTGGCCTCTCCACTTGTTGTTTTAATACGCACTGTCTCTGCATTTAAATATTTCTTGTGCTGTGAAAAAACTAGGCCTTTTTTCTCCCATTCAGGATTCTCAACCTTAGGTGGCTTCTCACCGGGTCTAAAGTTAACATTGTGAGCTTGTTAACCCTGAGAATCTGTCCTATTGCACTACTTGATTGCCGCTCTCTATCTTGTTGGCCTACTCTCGCCAGTTCTCCCCCTCTCCCACCTACTCTATGGTGCTCTCAGTCTCTCCTATCTTCTCTAACTGCTGCTCTATAGCCTATCCTGCTCTCCTCACTAAATCTGGTAGGAAGAAGTTTAAAATGGACATCCTGGTCTCCAACCCAGGCCTTCCTATTGCTGACATCTAGACCAGTGCCTCCTCCAAGAAAACTCTCACCGACATCCTCTTTGTCGTGCCCTCACCTGACCTATGGACTCTTCATATGGTCTCTGTGCTCTCTCCTTTCTCCTCTTCTCTTATTAATGGCGCCACCCGTTGGGACGTCTGCCTGGCCTCCTTTCACTCATCTAAGGTCATCATTAATGTCTACACTAATGGGACCGTCTTGGTCCAAGGCCCTCAGGTCAACCTTCACCTCTTTGATAGATGCTTCCCGCGGCTAATCAACTTCCTTTCTTCTCCTGCTGTCCCCCCTCCCCTTTCCTCAGCTACCTTGCCTTCCTCTCCCTCTCTGCCTCCTCTAGGGATCCTTCCACACCTCCGCAGGGCTTACCTCTGACCTGTACCCCTCCCCGTAAGTCTTTCAAGGATGGCAACCTTCTCCACATTGCCACTCTTTTAACTTTCGCTCTGCTGTCAAACATTCCTCGGATATCTGCGGCCTTCTTGAAGAACTTTACCTTGATGTCCTTGGTCTCACTGAGACATGGTTCACTGCCAGCTCTGTCACCAGCTTTGCCACGCTCCTACCTGATGGCTACAAGATCCTCTCTGTGCCCAGGCCCAACAGATCTGGTGGGGGTATAGCCCTTATCTTCCCTGAGTAGATTCCTGCATCTGTCATTCCTACGCAGACCTACTCCTCTTTTGAATGCCTCATCTGCTGGCTCTCTCTCTCTCCTAGCCATTCCCTTACTGTGGCTACTATCTATTGGCCACCTGGTCAGATTTCTTCCTTCCTCTCTGAGTGGGCGGACCTCTCCTCCTCACTCCTGGCCTCAACCACTTAACTCCTCCTTCTTGGAGACTTCAACATCCACCTGGTTGCCTCCTGTCCCCCCTCTGGACTCTTTCGCAACCTCTGCGACTCTCTCTCACTCACCATTCTCCCCTCTGGCCCGACTCGTTCTGCAGGGCACACTCTCGATGTTCTGATCTCCTCTGACCTTCCCCTCTCCGCCTCTCTCTCCACTCCTCTCTCCTGGAGTGATCACTTTCTCCTATCCTCCCACCTCTCCCTCCTTACCCCTCAGGCCAAGCCACCTCCATCACTGCCACCCACCTTCTTGGTCATCTGACCCATGAAGCGTGTGTAAGTTGAGGCTTTCGCCACCACCTTCTTACCTCCTCCTCCCCCCTTCGCTGACTCTCACCCTGACATAGCCATCTCCATGCTCCACTCCTCTATAGCTGATACTCTTGATATCCTTGCCACTGTCATGAGAATCCACCAGAAGCCCAAAGCCAAGTGTAACTCCTGGTATGACTAAGACCTCATCACCCTTAAACGCAAGTGCAGGGTGGCCGAGAGGAAATGGCATGCTTCATGTTCATCCTCTGACAAACTGGCCTGCCGCCTGCTTCAAAGGCAATACCGTCTCTCCGTCCTCACCAAGAAGAGAGCCCATATCCAAGCCCGCATCTCTGCGGCATCTAACAACTCGGCTGAACTCATTAAAATCTGCAAGGAATTAGCCAATCCTGCCGCAGTCTCTACCTCTCCAGTACCTTCCCAGGCCCCCTGCAGGGCACTGGCTTCTCACTTCATCTCAAAAACCCAGGACATCCTGTCCTCACTCTCCTCCTATCGCCTCCCTCTCTCCATTGCCTGCTCTTCCTCTGGCCCTTCTGCAGCCACCCCCCTCCCTCCTTTGCTGCCTTTCCCCTTTTCTCTGCTGACGAAGTTTCTAGAAAAGTCCGATCTATGAAAGTGTATTCGAAACAGGTTCACCCCTGTACCTCCAAAACTATCAAGGACCACATCGACTCCCTGGCTCCTGCCCTGGCTGATTTCTGCAATCACTCCTTCGCCACTGGAGTCTTCCCATCCCCCCTGAAGCACTCCCTGTGTACCCTCTTCTTAAGAAACCCTCTGCTGACCCCTCCTGCCCGGCTAACTATCGCCCAATCTCCATCACTCCCTTCCTGGGCAAGCTCCTGGAGCAACTGGCCATCTCCCAACTCAATCTCCACACTGAATCTGTTGGTTGTCTTCATGACCATCAGTCTGGTTTCAGAGCTGCCAGAAGCACGGAAACTGCTCTCCTGAACATCCGTAAAGACCTGCTCTCCAACCTTGACTCCAACACCCTGTGTGTCCTCATCTTGCTTGATCTCTCTTCTGCCTTTGATATTGTCAACCATGCCATCCTACTCAACCGTTTCCGTGACAACCTGGGTATCACTGGTCAGGCTCTGGTGGAGCTGACCTCTTTCCTCTCCGACCGACCCTCCCAAGTCCATCTTGGGTCCTTCCTCTCTGATATCTTTCTCTCTACCTGTGGTGTCCCCCAGGGATCTACCCTCTCTCCCTGGCTGTTCAACCAATACCAGGCTCTCCTTGCCCACTGCATCGCCGCTCTCTGCCCCAATTGTCAGTGCTATGCGGATGATACCCACCTCATTTTCAGGCTACCCTCGGCCTCCTCCTCGCCTTCCCTCATCTCTGACTGTCTGTCTGCTATCCAGGAGTGATGTGCCGCCAATGACCTCTGCCTTAATGTCAGTAAGACCGAGATCTTACTTATTGACACACCCACTCCCTCCTTCCCTACAGCTCTATGGCTGGCTTCTCTTGGCCCTCTTCCTGCTCCCACCTGCAAGGCCAAAAACCTCAGGGTCATCTTCGACTCCACACTCTCCTGCTCTCCTCACATCTCTGACGTCTCTAAGAAGTCACACTACCAGCTACACCTCCTCAGAAGTATTCTTCCTTTCCTCTCCTTCCCCCAGAAGCTCACTGTCTCCAGAGCCCTGGTTCTCTCTAAGCTGGACTATTGTAACAGCCTCTATCTAAATCTGCCTGCCTCTACTCTCCGCCCTCTTCAACTTATCCAGAACAGGACTGCGAGACTTGTCCTTGGCCTCAAGCCCAGGGATCGTATCTCTCCAGGATTGAAATCTCTGCACTGGCTCCCAGTGGCTGCGAGGATTAAGTTCAAACCCTCTGCATTGTCCACAAGGCCTTCTGGGGCTTGGGGCCTCAATACCTTCAACTCTCTCTTGCCAAATATCTTCCTTCTCGAGCTCTTCGCTCATCCTCCTCCAACTCCCTCAGGGTCAGTCGCTTCTCCAAGCAACAAGTTGGTGGGAGATCTCTCTCTTCGGCAGGGGCCTCCCTCTGGAACAGCCTTCCCGCCTCCCTGAAATTTGAGGAGAACCATCTCCGGTTCCGGAAGCACCTCAAAACCCTCCTCTTTACTTCTGCCTTTTCTCCCCCTCTCCCCTGTTGACTTCCTGGCTGAAACTGCACTGGCTACCTGGCCACCCTTTCTGATCTCGGGCCCAGGCCCCACCAATTGCACACCTGCACTGCCTCCCTGGCAACCTCCGCACCTGGGGACTGTTATTCTGTATTCCTACAGCCCCTTACCAGCACATGGCTGGCCTCTCTTGGCCCTCTTCCTGCTCCCACCTGCAAGGCCAAAGACCTCAGGGTCATCTTCGACTCCACACTGTCCTTCTCTCCTCACATCTCTGACGTCTCTAAGAAGTCACACTACCAGCTACACCTCCTCAGAAGTATTCTTCCTTTCCTCTCCTTCACCCAGAAGCTCACTCTCTCCAGAGTCCTGGTTCTCTCTAAGCTGGACTATTGTAACAGCCTCTATCTAAATCTGCCTGCCACTACTCTCCGCCCTCTTCAACTTATCCAGAACAGGACTGCGAGACTTGTCCTTGGCCTCAAGCCCAGCGATCGTATCTCTCCAGGATTGAAATCTCTGCACTGGCTCCCAGTGGCTGCGAGGATTAAGTTCAAAACCCTCTGCATTGTCTACAAGGCCTTCTGGGGCTTGGGGCCGCAATACCTTCAACTCTCTCTTGCCAAATTTCTTCCTTCTCGAGCTCTTCGCTCATCCTCCTCCAACTCCCTCAGGGTCAGGCGCTTCTCCAAGCAACGAGTTGGTGGGAGATATCTCTCTTCGGCAGGGGCCTCCCTCTGGAACAGCCTTCCCGCCTCCCTGAAACTTGAGGAGAACCATCTCCGGTTCTGGAAGCACCTCAAAACCCTCCTCTTTACTTCTGCTTTTTCTCCCCCTCTCCCATGTTGACTTCCTGGCTGAAACTGCACTGGCTACCTGGCCACCCTTTCTGATCTCAGGCCCAGGCCCCACCAATTGCACACCTGCACTGCCTCCCTGGCAACCTCTGCACCTGGGGACTGTTATTCTGTATCCCTACAGCCCCTTACCAGCACTTATTCTTGCTCTTACCTGCACTTGCCACCATCTGGCCGTTTATTTATCTTATTATTCTACTATCCCATGTACTGCACTTTCCCCCTCACTTCCCCCTTGCACTTTTCCCTTTCCCCCTGCCCATGCACTTGCGCGATCCAAATGACATCTGGCCTAGTAAGATCGTTGTCTGTCTTCCCACTGTTTCCCCCTTCCTTGCCTCATCGCGCCTTGAAACACTTGTGTATAGGCGCGTTATAAATGTCATATCATATCATATCATATCAAATGGATCCAGTAAAATCAGTACCGGAAAAGAAATTAAACTAACAACTAGCGTACTAGAAAAGATCCAAGAAATGTTATTCTGCCCTTACAGTAGAACATCTGGATCCCATGAATGATCAATGGAACACTTCTTTGCCCCCCTATCTATGAAAAATAGATGCTTCCCATTCCCCACCTTTATCTTATTGTAGAGACTTCTTTAATTAATGGGAACAGGCACCGGTCCCAGACCCTGCTTCGGGCTAACCTAACAGAACAATATACCTTCGAAGGTAAGATCCTCAGAAAAATAGGCAGTAGGAGCGTTATCAAAAATATTCTTACTATCTACATTAGATTGCTGGTTACCTTGCAAAAAGGACTGGGAATTTTGCGCAAACTGGTTTCTACCAAGACCCCCCATGCCAGGGCGGCCTCTGGGTCGTTAACCCATGGCACCATATGTTTTATTCGACCTTTGCTGGAGGATCGGGCATTGTGCTCGCAAATGACCCTCTCGTCTGCCATAGGCACATTGATTCATGTGTACAGGACCCATTGGCACGTTACCTTGTGGAACATACTGTCCCCTAAACTGTGTACTACCCCCTCTAGGACCTCTGACAATCTGCTGCAACAACACCTTAGTTTTCAAGTCTGCCTTTTTCTTTTCAATCTTTTCCTTCTCTTATTGACTCGTTTTTCATAATCCTGAGTCATATGCAACACTTCAGACTGAGACTAAGCTTGCCATGGGCTCTCAGAAGTCATAATTTGCGGCTGGATGTCAGGCAACAATCCATGCACAAATTTGTCTACAAATAATCCTTTTCCAGATTCTGTGCTTAAATCGTGTCCACTGAAATCTGAAAATACTTGTTCAAACCAATTGAAAATTCGGTAGCACCCTCAGACTTTCGTTGGACACAAGCAGTAAGTTTGTCCCAGACAATCCTTCTCTCGGGAATTAAGGCTTTCAATTTTGTCACAATTCTATCATGCAAAGTCAGTATTATCTGCGGTGGTCTCTCACCAGCTGGTCTATCTCTACCTTGTCTAGCCAAATTATTCCACATGTCCCCTAACCCTGGTACATCGTCTACTTTCCTAATCTGTTTCCACAAATCAGCAGGTAGGAGCACAGGAAATAACAAATCTATATCACCCAAACTGAATACTGATGACTGCAAGGCAGATTCTTTCTATTTATAGAACCCTGTCAGATTCTTTATAATATCTGGGATGGATTGTCTGATGGTGTTCACTTCCTGTCTTGAGAACGGGATGTGAACAAACTGTGATACATAATGTGCATCAATGTCATAGGCCACTACACCCATTGCAGCATTAGCCGGAACCTCGACTTTAGGGACAAATGTTGGAGGAACCTCTCTCAGAGGCAACTGAGAAGTAGGTAACTCCGAACGCTTACTGAGCAACACAGCCAAATCGAGCGCTAAAATAGCTAAAGAAGTGTCACATGAAAAAGTTCTCTTATAGATATTCAATAATTCTGCGGGACAAAAAATCTTTCCTTTTATACATTCATCCTGCGGGTATTCTACCATAACCTATATCACTTTCCTCCACATTTCTGGCGTATACTGACTATACATGTCATATACTTCTACGGGAGATATCGACATGTCTGAGATCCATCTAATTGCATCTCTTGTGCAAATTTGTGTTTCCTCACTCATCGACTTACAAAGAGGAAGGAACCGTTTCTGTACAAACATAGCGTCCAAACTATCTCCATCTATTTCTTCGTTCTGTAACTTTTCTAACTTCCTTCTATACTCAAAAACCCTCTCGACATACACATATATAACCCTTGTGGGAGATCTACATCATTCATTCTGTTCCGCATTACAGATAAATGAATTCCCAGTCCTTCAATAAAAACATTTCTTTCAAGAAAAATTTCTAGATTAGAGTGTAGCAAAAACATCAGCTTGTTCACCTTTCTCCATGCACTGTCTAGCCCATGCATTCAGATCTCTTTTTCTTTCTTTAGAAACTGTATTACGAGTTACAATATTCGATTCCGCTCCTTTATCTCTACAAGTGGAACAGAACCACTTGAAAGAGAAAGAGTAGACAAATCTTGTACAATAGGTAACGAAGGTGCTAACACTGGTAGAAGAGACAAATGTACCAAACCTATGGCAGCAGGCAAAGACGGAGGTACAGATGCAGGAACAACAATAGGAGGAGGAGCAATAATTGGAGGAAGAGGAGCAATAGGAGGAATGATAAGAGGACCAGGAATTGCTATGGGAGGAGCAACGACAGCAGGAAGAGGTAAAGCAACAGGATTAGGTACATATGGAGGTGGTGCAGTGGCACCAGGCCTTCGTTCATTTAGAAGCTTGCCAATTAATTCATCAGACGTATGAAAATCTTTAGATGGGTATATCTTCTGAATGCCAAGTTGAAAATCCCTATCCATATTTCTAACTGACTCTGACTGTTTCTGTTGATTGTATAATAACGCTTTCTCAGCGTTCAACATATGTTGGCACGCATGTTTCTCTCTACTTTTAAGCTGCTGCATAGCTTCTTTTTTCCAATTTTGCAATACATCAAATGATGCAGGTCTAGCTTTTTTCTTTAACAATATAGAGTCTAAATATTCTATAAGTGAAATCTCAAAGCTACCATTGATTGGCCATTGAAGTTCAGAAGCATGTCTGGTTTGTCTGTGCCAAATATCGTTAAACACTATACTACTAATGCCGTGCTTACAGTACATAGTACACACCAGCGACATCTCCAGTGGTGCCGGACGGCCAAATTCCAAAGATTGTTTGTCTCTGCAGAATAATGCCCTGAAACAGGCAGACAATTTCTCAGGCATATCAGATTCCTGGTGTTACCTGGTCAATAATTGTTCTCGCGCTAATGGAGCACTTTATCAAGTGCTCCATTAACTAAACTTTGCTCTGTGTCAGGGTTACGCTACAGTTTAAACACAATGTTAACATTTTCTCCAATCCAGCTGTGTTGGAGATAGAGTTAGTAAGTTAGTCATGCTGTGGCTTATTGATACATAGGCACAATCATACTGTGCAATTCCAGTTTGTCTATGGAGTTAATTTGCACTATGTTGCATTCATTTTTTCAAAATTGTTTCATTGAATTGTGCACAGCTTACTGGGGTTGACATTAAGGACGTGCATTTTAAATTTTTTGTGTGCTAATTGTTCTGTGACATCAGTAGCATATTTGTTATGCCTGTATAGCTCATGGATGAGTCTGCTATTTAAGATAGACTGGGCTTCCTTAGAAAGCACACACATCTGAATGGTTTTCAAAATGTTAGCATAGGTGAGGTCTGCAGCCTGACACATGTTTTAAGTTAGTTAGTTTAAGTTAGTTCTCTGTATTGGAAATGTTGCCAGAGATTTACATTTCCTATGCTACCAATGTGTTACGGCACAGTTTGTCTCCTTAGGTTTAAAAATAGGTTCACCTTTCACTGGTGTTAATTGAAGAAGATCTCTGAAAAACAATAACATGTTTCCTCCAAAGAGTTCTTTGTAGTTAGTTTTAAGGACCTCTTGCAATTTGAGGTGAATCAAAGTCAACATTAGGTTGGAGGCGATGCTCACCCCCTATATTAGGAGCATTATCCTTTGTTTCAGAATTCTGCATCGCTCCATAGCAGCTTCTGCTGAAAGTTTGTAGTACTCTAATTTGTTTTGATGTTTTACTTGAAGGAGCAGTAATCTGTATAAAGTAATACCACCTATGTTGTAAGCCGCTAAACCCGTGGGGGCAGTTACAACAGCTGAAAACTTATTGTTTGTCAATTTTGATAGGAACTTGCTGATGATTTTTATTAAGAATGTTTTGCCTGAACCAGCTTCACCACTTACATACAGGAGTAAAGGTTTATAGTTTTGACAGGTACATGTTTTAGTTTCCTACTGCACACCATGTTCAATTTCTTTTGTTACTTCCAGGAAAATGTAACGATGTTCATCATTCAGTAGTAATTTCAGTAGAGCAGGTTTCTTCAGATTCATCATACTGACACATGGTGTTGTCTGCTTCAGTCATGGCTAATTCTGCATCATGTACTATGTGGCTCTTCATGTGCCTCTTGGCTTCCTGTCTGAGAAGGTTGACTGCTCTCAGGAGTGGCTCCATTTAGTTGTGCTTGAGGTTCGTCCTCTTGTTGGTGTTCATTGTCCAACATGTTTTTGTACTGCTTGAATTGTATATCTGTTATAGTGCTTTCACTTGCATTGAAAGCATCTTCATAGGAGGCATGGCTGTTCAATAAATATTCTTCTTTTCTCCATGGTTTAAAAAGTTGCAGTAGAGACATAAGAGTTTTAAATTATAGCTTCATATGATTAATCAGGCTGCATTTGGTAAGTTTAACCAGGATGCCCTCACGGTTTTGACTATGTATTTACCTTGTTCGCATCTGGTTCAATATTATTTTTGTATGAGAAATGTTGGGATAGATGGTATAGACTCACGGTTTCCAAAGCAGTTCTCCTGTTTGGGTAGTATGTGTCCAATACATTGTTTTTCAAAATGTCCTGGCTGTTGGGATAGTTTTTGGCTATTGTGTCTATGTCTTGATACATACTCTTTTTCTGGGTGCAGCAGGACCAAGGCTTAGCCAGAATATGTGGGTCATTACAAGTTGGGTTGTAAGGGATACCGGGCACCGGTAAGGAGACCGGTGCCAGTAATCTCTTACTGCTCAAATCCGAGGTCCCTTAGCAGGAACCGTAAAGGACATGTGGTCAGATCACACGTCATTTACGGGTCCCGCTAAGGTACCAGGGCGCTAATAACGGGCCTGCTATTCGCGAGCCCGTTATTGGTACCCCCCTCATTCCCATTGAGCCCTATGGGGTCTCAAATGGGAATGGGGAATGGTTGGTTCAATGGGGATTTACCGGTCCCTCCAGGGTTGGAATGCACCGGTAAATCCCCATTGAACCAGACTGGTGCCGGGCCCGGTTTTGGAGGCAGCCATGGCACAAATAGTGCCATGGCTACCTCCAATCTCGGAATGAGGCCCTATGTTTTCAGATTTACCCATATAAGGCTGTGCTGGTTAAACGGTCTGCGGCTTCATAGCAACCCATCTAAAGGAGAGCCTTTTTATGCCAAAGCTGTATAATTTGTGTGACAGTTTTTTTGTCATATATGTCATCCCAGAGGTCTTTCAGCTCTGTTTTCTCAGCTTTCGTTAAGTAGGCTGTTGATATTGATATTCATATTGATATTTTATTTGTATTGCACTCTTACACAAGTGTTGCAGAGAGCGACAAAGCAAGGGAGGGGAACAAGGAAGAACAAAAACAATGATCTTACTAGGCCCAGTGACTTTGAGAATGCTCAGGTGCATGGGTGAGAGAAAGGGGAAAAGTCCCTGGAAGGGGGGAGAAGTGAAAAGTGCGGAGCAAAGGAACAAGAGATACATAATAAAATAAATAAATAATAAAACGCAAGAAACAGTAGTAGTGCAGCCAGCATGTGGCAAGTGCTGGTTTAAGGCAGCAGACAGTGTGTGTCAGATAAGTACAGAAAAAAGGGGGGGCTGTATGGTTACAGATACAGACCCCAGTGCAAGGGATTGCCGGGAGGCAGTGTGGGTGGGTGGCAGTGTGAGCAGGTACCTGGGCCAGGATACAGAGGGTAGGCTAGGTGCATGGTGCAGAGAGAAAAGATCAGCAGGAGAGAGGAGGGTAGAAGGCAGAAGCAAAGAGGAAGGTCTTGAGGTGCTTCCGGAACCGGAGATGGTTCTCTTAAAGTTTCAGAGTATCAGGGAGGTTGTTACAAAGGGAGGCCCCAGCTGAAGACAGAGATCTACCCCAGCTAATTTCTTTGAAAAACAACTGACCCTGAGGGTGTTACAGGTAGAGGAGTCAAGAGCTTGAGAGGGTAGGTATTTACAGGGGGCTAGCAGAAGGTATTTTGGACCCAGGATCCATAATGCCTTGTGGACAATGCAGAGAGTTTTGAATGTAATCCTTGCATCCACTGGAAGCTAGTGGGGAGATTTCAGGGCTGGAGAGATACGATCCCAGGGCTTGAGGCCAAGGACAAGTCTGACAGTCCTGTTCTGGAAGAGTCGCAAAGGGTGGAGAGTAGAGGCAGGTAGATTTAGAAAGGTGATCTTACAATAGTCCAACCTGCAGAGAACCAGGGCTCGGGGGACAGTGCGTTTCTGGTGAAGGAGTGCAAAGGCAGAGTACCTCTGAGAAGGTGCAGTAGGGACTTTCTACAGACATCAGAGATGTAGACAGAGAAGGAAACCATGGAATCAAAGATGACCCGAGGTTCTTAGCCTCGTAGGTGGAGGTAGGAGGACGGCCAAGTGAAGCCAACCAGAGAGTGAGGGGCAAGGAGGGTGAAGATGTGCTGATGAGAAGGATCTCCATCTTGCTGGCATTCAGGCAGAGATCGTTGGCCGAACACCAATCTTTAATGGCAGTTAGGCAGTTAGATATGAACGAAGGAGAGGAGGTGGCTGAGGGAAGCCTGAAAATTAGTTGAGTTTCATCAGCATAGCACTGGAAATTGGAGCAGAAAATGGCAATGCAGTTGGCGAGAGTTGCCAGGTATTGGTTGAAAAACCAGGGCAAGAGGTTAGACCCCTGGGGAACACCACAGGTAGAAAGGAAGATAGGTGAAAGGAAGGAACCAAGTTGAACTTGGGAGGGTTGATCAGAGAGGAAAGAGGTCAGCCAGGCCAGAGCCTGATCAGTGATACCCGGGTTGTAACGAAGACAGTTGAGCAAGATGGTATGGTTGACTATGTCGAAGGCAGAAGAGAGATCGAGTAGGATGAGAACAGAGAGCAAGATGTTCAGGAGAGCAGTTTCCGTGCTTCTGGCAGCTCTAAAACCAGGCTGATGGTCGTGGAGACATCCAACAGAATCAGAATGAAGGTTAAGCTGAGAGATGGCCAACTTTTCCAGGATTTTGCTGAGAAAAAGAGTAATGGAAATTGGGCAACAGTTAGCCGGGCAAGAAGGATCAGATGTGGGTTTCTTGAGAAGAGGATGCACAAGAGAGAGAGAGAGAGAGAAGGCTCCTGAGGCAGGTGAGAGGTTGCAGAAATCGGCAATGGACAGAGCGAGGGTATCAATGTGGTCCTTGATGGTTTTAGAGGAACAGGGATGAACCTGTTTTGATGAGGCTTTCATAGATCAGACTTGTCTAGAGACTTTGTCAGGGGAGAAAAGAGGAAAGCACGAGAAAGAGGATGGGGGTGCCTGAAGGAGGGTCAGCGTTCACAGAAGGAGAGTGGAGAAGAGGGTGAGGGGAGGAGAGAGTGGACAGGATTCCCTGGGTTTTTGAAATGTAGTGAGAGGCAAGGGCATTGCAAAGAGCCTGGGAGGTGACAGGAGGAGTAGAGTCTCCAGCAGGGTTGGCCAGCCGCTTGCAATTTTAAAGAGTTTGGCCGAGTTGTTAGATGCCACAGCGACACAGGCTTGGATGTGGGCTCTCTTTTTGGTGTGGACAGAGAGTCGGGATTGCCTTTGGATCAGGCGACAGGCCAGTTTGTCAGAGAATTAACAAGTGCCCTCCATTTCCTCTCAGCCACCCTACACTTACGTTTAAGTGTATCTATATATGGAGCTATATATGTAGCTGTGACATATCGTGCAACTGCAGTGGAATTGTCTGCAATGTACTGCACATCTATGTTTGCATTCCACAAGAGGGCAATGATTGCATTGTAATCATTGGTGTACTTTGATGCTTCACTTCTTTTAATGCAATATGTGTTCTTATGCGATTTGCCTTCCACACTGTGTCTAACAGAAAACATGGAGCTGTTTACTTGTCCTTTTGCTGAAACTGGTCTAGGGAAAGCAAAGCAGCACTTGGTGTAGTGTTTGCCTTTGTTTTATACCTGCGTCGACAATCCTTTGAAACTGCAATGTAGCTCACTATTAAGGGATTTCGCAAGTGCCATATTTGTGAATGAACTGCAAAACAGTGGCATCGCTGTCCTGACCAAATTTAGGAGCATCTTTTATCCAGAAAAGCATGTGGATGTGTGGTGTTCCTCTGGATTGATATTCTTTTCTCCAAAAGAAGTGTTGTACTTCTCAGAGGGGAGAAATTGATTTTTTACAGATGTAGTGCAGCATGGCAATAAAGCGTTGATGGAAGTACCATGACACATTTTCAGGGTCAAGAGAGCAGAGTTCTTCTGTTGTTTTCATGTCTATCCCTGCTTTGTTTTTGTTTGCTATGGATAGGAAATCGTGCAAGTCTTCCCATGCATACTCTGCACAACTTAAAGTGACAAACTATGTGGGTGGGCCAAGGTTGCGTAGCATACAGCATACATCTGCATGACATCAGAACCAGTTTGCCAAGAGATTTGTGATACTTGACTGCAAAACTTCATTTTTGTCTTGTACCTTTTGAAGTAGCTGCGTAGCAGAAATGTTTAAAACATTTGAACCTGTTTTCAATGTGTGTGCAACTATGTAACAAAGAGTTGCTAGTTCACTTTCAAACAGGAGGTGGAATATGTATTGAACATTTTGACTGAATCAGGAGTCTTCCGAATACATTCGCAAAGAGCGGTTTTCTGATGCTGTTATTTGTGTGCATCTTTCATCATAGAGTAGGGGAAAAGTTTGTGCTTCTACACTTTTTCTCCCATATGCTGATTGGAGATCCTTTGGCTTGCTGCATTTGATATGTTTCTATGCTGTCTTTGGAGTGCAGTGGGTGAATTGTATACTGGTCTAAAGTATTAAATGCTGTAGTAGGATCTACACGTTCAAATTGGAAAGTTGATGAGGATTCCTGAATTATTTCGGTGGTTTCTCTCAGGTTTTCTTCAATGTTTATTTCTTTGTAGTATTCATTGTTCTCTTTAAGATATTGTAGGGCTTCTCTAACTTTGTTTAAGTCTTCTGGTTGGTGCCATTTTTTGGGTCTTTTGTAGGTGCACCATTCACTAGGATAATCAAAGATTGATCTATTGGCCGTTGCACTCCCAGAGTGTCTCCTTTTTCTTTAAGATCTAATGGCAAATACACTACTTTGCCATGAATGCCTTTCAGTAATTCAGAAGGAGGCAACTTGGCTGTTTTCAGTTGAAGATGTATTATCGCTTGAAATGGGTGTACTGTTTGGTTTACAATGCTCTCATACAAATTATGCTATTGGAGTGGTTTTGGAAAAGGGAATATCTCCAAATTATTAGTGATCGCCCATGAAGGCATTTGGTTATTATGAAGCTTTGTAGTGCAGTATGTGCAAAGTACTGAGGGGTTTGTAATTTCGTATTTGTTTTCTGCCATAAGGTACAGAGCTAATTGGAACCATTGGGATTCCTCTTTGTCTTCTATTTTGAATGCTATATCTACAGTTTTGGTGCTCTTTGTATAAAAAGTTCTATGACAACACACACATACCTGGTTTGGTACTTCAGCAGTTGTGCTTTTAAACTTTGCTATTTCTTTTTTGTGCGTGTGTAATAGAAGGTTGCCATCTGCAAGGTTGTTGCTACTCTGTTCTAACATTATGGATTTTGACAAAAATATTTACTTTGGATGTGTTCTATTTCTTCCAGGAGTTCTTGGGCTGTGCCATGTAGGAGAATGTGATTTAAATGCTCCAGTGCTGAAGCAGGACTTTTTGCATAGTACAGTCTCTGAATGAGATTTCAAATAGTAGAATGCTGTGTTGCCAACATTTTGATTTGGTGGAAGGTGTTTTTGCAAGCAGATCCTGAAATGCAGGCTAATGAATGACCTTGCAGTCCAGTGTAATTGCGCACTGGACTGGAGTCCAGGGATTGCAACATTTTGATTCTAATGTTCTCTTTTATTTTACATAGTGATTGCGGAATTGGCGTAAAGATTTTGAGGATTGTTTCCGTATGTTACACATTAAGGTGCAGGGCCATTTGTGGACTGGACGGATTGGTTCAGTGGAATATATGTAAGTTTGTTGGTGAAATATTTTCACTGAGGATTTCTGGTGCCATAATGGTGTTGTCTACCATTTCATACCCTCGGCCACTACTATGTATGGCAATTGGGTTTTTCTGCTCTTGTTTATATGCCTCTTCATTGAAATATGGTTGTGTGCTGCTTGTGTGAATTCATTCACCTGCCAGACGTTTGCAAAGGTATCTATGTTGGCATTGCACATGATTACAAGTACTTTTGTAGTTTACTGATTCATTTTGTCAGTGGTTTCATTCTGGTTAAAATTACTATAAACAGTGTTCTTTTGGGGAGCATTGCGCTCTCAATAAGAACTGCCAGGATTGGTCTTCTGTGGTAAATTTTAAGGGTTTAGCGTGACATATCTGCTGTTGTTATAAGATTGTGAAATTTTCTGCGGTGGAATTTCTTTTGTAAAATACATTTTTTGGAATGCTTAACTTTGCTTACGGTAACATTGGTAAACGTAGTGCTAGTGCTATTAGTTGTTTTATTCTTCTAAATACAGTTCTTTTTATTATTACTTTTTGGAAGGGAGGCATAGTTTTTTTTTAATGCTAGCTGGTTCAGTTTTGTTGAGGGACTGTATTGGCTGTTTTGTTTGAACATTTGCTGTACATTCTGCTAGAGGTGGTTGAGTATTGTGCATGCTTTTTTAGTTTTGTCTGCTTATTTTTTCATTGCTTTCTATGGAGTTGCTTTTTAGTAGGCATTCTGTTCTGGCTGTTGAAGAGAAAAGGAAAGTGTGGGCGGGTTTGAAAATTGTGCAATGTATTTATGTGCATTGTGAATGAGGGTTTTAAATTTCAGGGCAGGCATAAATAGAGGGCTGTGTGATTGTGCAATGGGCTGTTAGCTTTGATTGGGAAGGTTGTAAGAGTACCTGTGTGTGTAGATGTGTGAAGGGCTTGGTTCAGTGTGTAAGATAGTGTACTGTGCATGAATAAGTAAGGACATTATTATGTTTTCATGATACTAGTGGGTTTTACGGTGTTCAGATGAGAATACAAAGAGTGTACCTGCTGAGGTGCAATGAGTAAGAGTGAAGTAATGCTGTTGGCTTGCAAAGAATTTTGTTGGGTAGGATATGGCTAAACTGCACTGTATAAGTGTCACGCCCTCTTCGTCCGCCTCCACCCCCTCGGTCGCTTCCTTACCTGCCGGGTTGGAGCTTCGGCACTCGCGCGGGCCACGGATCCCTTCCGCTCGGCCTCCGGCAGCACTTCGCCACTTATGGCGTCCTTGGCGCCTCTGTCCTCGCCTGTCCTGGGGCTTGCCTTGGCGCTTGTGGGCACACAGGGATGGCCACCGATGACATGGGCACCCCAGTAATCCAGCGCCCGCAGCAGAGGGTCATGTGAACCGATTAGCGGTCACGTGACCCAGAAGATTTGTTCAAATTAGTCACGTGACTAGGTGGGCAGTCACTTGACACGGAAGAGATGCTTAAAAGGAGCGTCGGTCCGTATTCTCATTGCTTCTCAGCTGTTTTCTCCAGCGAGTCGCTATCTGGACCTTTTCTTGTTGGATTTATGGTATTTGGACCTTGTTTTTCTGCTTATCTGGATTGCTTTGGATTTTCCCACTGAACCTGGTATACTGGAACTGTGCTGACCACTGGACGACATAATTGGACTGCTACCTGGATTATTCTTTGGATTTGTTTGTCTTGGTGTCACGACCCGCAGCCCTGATCCCCACTGGCAAGCCCATTGGCCAGGTGGAATCAGAGCTCGGATCACTAATAAGGCCTGGCATCCGCTTGTCGGGCCTTCTTCGGGTCAGTCCTTGCGCCTTTGGGGCCAGGCTCATCAGTTAGGAAATACATCTGCTTGAGGATCTACTTTATTTAGGCTTTCAGCCAACATAGAGGCATCCACATAGCTTGATTCCTAGAACCAAGCTATGCGGTCTAGTGTTTTGGTTGTGGTGGCCTAGGGACTACTTTGCCTGGACTACTTTACAGTGGCTATTTAAACCACACCCGAACAAGAAAACACGCTTCGCGTTACTTTGCTTCTAGCAACGTGACGCTCACCGTGTCTAGCTTTCTCACGAGCCTGGTGAATTCAATACCTGCAGAAAAACCAAGAACATCGTTAGCAGCAGAATCTTACCTGCATTCATCATCCTTCACTGCTCGCAGCTCCTGAGTAGCTCTGTTGGTGGAGTTTACCGCGCGGATCGAAGGACCTGAGAAAAGGAGGAAGACATCATTAAAGGAGGTAGTGGAGACATTAAAACCACAAAGCGCTTAAAGACTTACCTGGTTGGTTGCTTTTCGGCTGGCATAGCTCCGGAACGCCATCTGCACTGGGAACTCACCGCGATCTACGCAAAGAGAAAAGCACAGGTCAGTGAGGACAAGACATCGCTGCGCTACGCAAAGCGCCTCCTTACTGCATCGTAGCGCTATAGCGTGCCATCATCTCCCGGTGAGAACCAGCATATCCATTTCTCCAAGCGGACACTCCGCGCTCCTAGGTTGATTAAAAAAAGAGACATTTAGAACAGAGAAAAGGCATGCAAGAATTACAACGCCATCAATCACAATAAGACCTACCTGAAAGACACTACAAAGGCAGCAGTCAGTGAAGTAACTGGACCACCCGCGCCCACAAAAGGCAACGCGCCCCTGCCCAGAGAGCATGACGGAGAGCCCACCGATTCCGACAACCAGGTGAGAAGAGAACCTGGAGGGGCTGGAAACACAAGGGAGGTGGGAGAAAACTTACCTTGGTCGCCCAGTCCTAATATAGTCTTCATTTCCAGGCAGAATCCCATCGACACCGAGACCACACCAGGGAAATATTGGGAAGGGCACCAACGACCAACTGGCTGGGTGGCGTCCCCGTGGATACCAGGTGAGCGTAACAGAACGCAAAGTCTCAAATAAATCATCCACCTGGGCGTCATTGAAACATCAGAAATCGACCAATTGGCCCAATTGTTGGGGGACCTTCATGCTGAGGTTCATTCAGCCCGACAAGAGACTAATGCACTCCGGAGAGACCTAATAGTGACCAAGGAGTGCACCGACGAAATCAGCAGACAATTCTTGCAATCGCAGGCAGGGCAGACTCCTCTGCCTGGAGGAAATCCACTGATGCAAAATCCTATCTCACCATCTTATACCCCCACACCACAGATCACACTGCCTCCAACAGTTCCCCTGGCAGAACCAGAAAGGTTTTCAGGCGACCCACAGAAGTATGCAGCATTCATAAATCAGTGTAGCCTTCACTTCCTTTGTCGCCCTGGGGCATTTCCAAATGACCAAACTCATGTAGCTTTCATCCTATCATACTTGAGTGGAAGTGCAGCGGATTGGTCGGTGCCGTTGGTGACCCATAATGATCCGTTGTTACAGGACTATGGGGGGTTCCAGGGAGAAATGGAAAAACTGTTTGCTCGCCATACCCAGGAACAAGCAGTGGATAACGAACTTTTATCCCTCCGGCAGGGGAACCAAGACTTGTTAACATACATTGCGACTTTCAATAGACTGGTTGCTGAAGGCAGGTGGCCAGAAAACAAAAGAACCACGTTATTCCATTGAGGCTTACGAAGCGAATTAAAGGACGTCTTGGCCCAGGTAGCTGATCCCCCCAGAGACTGTACCGAATTCATAAATCTGGTCGTGCAGCTAGACCATCGGTTGCAGGACCCAAAAGCAGACCGGTCCAAAGCAGACTCTCGAGTAGTTTATGTTCGGCCTAAAGACAATGCACCACAGGGGCCAAACAATGCCGTAGAACCCATGCAGATTGGAGGGATACGACCTCCATTAACAACACAAGAGCGGGATAAAAGAAGACAACAGCAACTTTGTTTGTATTGTGGAAAACCAGGAAATTTTCTGAAAGACTGCCCAATAAAACCCCCAAGGAGGACAGTCGGGCCACAGAAAAAGATGAAGTTAAGGAATCGGAAAACTACCAAGCTCGGCAACCGTAGAGGTCAGTTTGTCGAGTGATGAGAAAGAGCCACTGACCTCACACTTTGCGATACCCGTGATCTTAATAAATCACCAACAATCGTCAAAGATACATGCCGTAGAAGCGTACATCGACAGCGGAGCAGTTGGGAACTATATAGATCAAGAGTTGGCAGCAGAGATGGGGCTCCCTTTGTGTTCTAAGTCTACCAGGGACAAGGTGACTACTGTGGATGGGACAGAAATCACCTCCGGACCAGTAACCCAGTGCACAGCAGTACTAACCTTGCTGTGCCAGGATGGACATCGGGAGTGTATTTCGTTCGATCTTATAAAGGCACCTCAGTTCCGGTTGATACTAGGGATGCCATGGTTGGTTGCTCACAACCCTTTGATAGACTGGCGGGCACGGAAATTAACCTTCTCCAGCAACTGCTCCCTAACTTGCTACTCTCCTGACCCGGAACCCGACTCCTGCATCTCCAAGACTTCCAATACTAGAGCCTCTACTCTGGGAGTAACTAATACTTTGCCAGATGAATATCGTGACTTTCAGGGCGTATTCCAAAAAGACCAGGCTAACACATTGCCGCTGTATAGGCCTTATGATTGTCAAACTGACTTTATTCCTGGGGCACAAATCCCTTGCGGCAGGATCTACGCTCTTACCGAACCAGAAAACCTTCATCTGAAATCCTATTTGGACCAGTACCTTGCAAATGGATTTATCCGCCCATCTAAGTCCCTAGCAGCCAGTCCTTTGTTCTGCGTACCGAAAAAGGAAGGGGACTTGAGGACCTGTATTGATTACCGTGCAATAAACCAGATAACCGTGAAGAACTGCTACCCCTTGCCTCTTATCTGGGAAAGGCCAAACCAAGACAAAGATGCCCAAATCTATACCAAATTAGACCTGGACCATCCATCGTCGATATTATGGACCCTATACCATCAAGGCAATTATCAACCCAGCAGCCATCAAATTGGACTTACCACCTAATCTACAAATCCATACGGTATTCCATGTGTCCCTCTTAAAACCAATACAACTCGTCGATCCGGTCTTTACCTGGACTATTTTACAGTGGCTATTTAAACCACACCCGAACAAGACAACACGCTTCGCGTTACTTTGCTTCTAGCAATGTGACGCTCACCGTGTCCTGCTTTCTCATGAGGCTGGTGAATTCCGGACCTGCAGAAAAACCAAGAACATCGTTAGTAGCAGAATCTTACCTGCATTCATCATGCTTCACTGCTCGCAGCTCCTAAGCAGCTCTGTTGGTGGAGTTCACTGCCCGGATCGAAGGACCTGAGAAAAGGAGGAAGACATCATTAAAGGAGGTAGTGGAGACATTACAACCACAAAGCGCTTAAAGACTTACCTGGTTGGTTGCTTTTCAGCCGGCATAGCTCCGGAACTCCATCTATACTGGGAACTCACCGCAACCTACGAAAAAAGAAAAGCACAGGTCAGTGAGGACAAGACATCGCTGCACTACGCAAAGCGTCTCCTTACCTTATCATAGCGCTATAGCGCGCCATCATCTCCCGGTGAGAACCAGCATATCCAGTTCTCTAAGCATACATTCCGCGCTCCTAGGGAGATAAAATAAAGAGACATTTAGAACAGAGAAAAGGCATGCAAGAATTACAACGCCATCAATCGCAATAAGACCTACCTGAAAGACACTACAACAGCAGCAGTCAGTGAAGTAACTGGACCGCCCGCGCCCACAAAAGACAAAGCACCCCTGCCCAGAGAGCAGGACGGAGAGCCCATCGATTCTGACAACCAGGTGAGAAGAGAACCTGGAGGGGCTGGAAACACAAGGGAGGTGGGGGAACACTTATCTTGGTTGTCCAGTCCTAATATAGTCTTCATTTCCAGGCGGAATCCCATCGACACCGAGACCACACCAGGGGATCATTGGGAAGGGCACCAACGACCAACTGGCTGGGTGGCATCCCCGTGGATACCAGGTGAGCGTATCACTTGGACATTCCTGGAACTTCAAGATTCAAGTATTCAGCCCCACCTTTACCACCCTGATTACCAACATCCCGCCCTCCATTCCTTCAGACAAGAGCAGTTAGGTTCCACCCTAGCACCTCAGTTTTCCTCTTCAACATTAGTCATTGCAGTGTTCTGAGACTTGCATTTTAACTTTGCATTTCTTTTCAGCCACCCGGGGACCCGGTGCTTCCTGCTCCTGCCTATCTCCTGCGGCCCCAATAGTTGGTCAGAGAGTACTTTTACTCATCTCTGACTGGTACTTGGGGACGGAGGCATTATAATCTACGTGGATCTCAAGTCATAACAATAAGTAACAGAAAGAATACTGCTACAGTAGTGCACTTATTGATATTGATATTGATATTTTATTTCTATTGTGCTCTTACACAAGTGTTTCAGAGCGCGACAAGGCAAGGGAGGGGAGCAGGGGAGAACAAAAACAACAATCTTACTAGGCCCAGTGACATTGAGAACACGCAAGTGCATGGGAGAGTGGGTGGGGAAAAGTGCATGGAAGGGAGGAGAAGTGGAAAGTGCGGAGCAAAGGAGAAACAGATAAATAATAATAAATAAATAAATAATAAAGATAACACACTGTGGTAGTGCAGCTAGCAATTGGCTAGTGCTGGGTTTGAAGAATCAGACAGGGTAGGTCTGATAAGTGCAGGAAGAAACGGGGAGCTGTATGGGTACAGATACAGACTACAGTGCAAGGGGTGGCCCAGAGGTAGTGAGGGAGTGTGGCAGGGAGAGCAGGTACCTGGGCACGGAGGACAGAGGGTGGCCAGGTGCATGGTGCCAAGAGAGAACTGATCAGCAGGGAAGTGGGGGAGCGAAGGCAGAAGCAAAGAGGAAGGTCTTGTGGCGCTTCCAGAACGGAAGATGGTTCTCCTCAAATTTTAGAGTGGCAGGGAGGCTGTTCCAGAGGGAAGCCCCAGTCAAAGACATAGATCTACCCCCAGCTCGTTTCTTTGAAAAACGACTGAGCCCGAGGGAGTTAGAGGTAGAGGAGCGAAGAGCTCAAGAGAGGAGATATTTGCAGAGGTATGTGAAAAGTAGTTTTCTTCTGGTTGTGATCTTGTAGGAGAGAGTTTGTTTTCTTTCAGGAGGTTGTTCTTCACTGCAATTCCAAAATAAGAATATTGTTGAATATGTATGGTAATGGCAAAGTAATTGTAGTAGTAGAAGTCATTATTTTGCACTTTAGGAGGAGTTTTTGGGAGTTTTTGGGAAGAAGAGTTAGTGCCAGGATGCACTTTCCTCCATCCTGGCTGAATCCTGGCTAAATCTCACATCCGGCTGCCGGAGCGGCTGCCGGAGCGGCTGCATCTTTCTTCTCCCCCTGCATTCTACGTGCTGCCTGCTCGCACTTGTCGGACTCTGGTGCTAAGGTAAGCCCCACTCTGTTGGGCTCCCACGAGAGGCGCTCATCGGCGCATCAACATGGATGAACATATCAATAACTTTGCTTGTTTAGCACATCATCCGCATGAATGTACTGACATTTTGGAGCCTCAATACCGCTCCGTTGTGTGCCACCTTGCATTGCACCATTCCTTTTCGTTTGTAAAATCGCCATTCAAAGATGGCCGTTTCACTGTGCCTGCACCGGCGTGCTGATCACACTGCTGCTGGGGGTACGGGATTGGCTGTGGGTGCCTACAACTTGCCCAATGGGAAGGCCGGCAGGCTTGGCCGGCCCTCCTCACAAGGCCCACTCCTAAGGCCCTGTCTACCGCTGTCCACTGCGGTACGCCGGATCGCCGGCCCCTCCGTGCGTGAGTGTCTGGGTGCCCCCCTGCCCCTCCATGAGTGTCTGTTTGCCCCCCTCCCCCTCCGTGAGTGTCTGTGTGCCCCCCTGCCCCTCCATGAGTGTCTGTGTGCCCCCCTTCCCCTCCGTGAGTGTCAGTATGCCCCCCTTCCCCTCCGTGAGTGTCTGTGTGCCCCCCTGCCCCTCCGTGAGTGTCTGTGTGCCCCCCTCCCCTCCTTTGAGTGTCTGTGTGCCCCCTGCCCCTCCGTGAGTGTATGTGTGCCCCCCTGCCCCTCCGTGAGTGTCTGTGTGCCCCCTGCCCCTCCGTGAGTGTCTGTGTGCCCCCCTGCCCCTCCGTGAGTGTCTGTGTGCCCCCCTCCCCCTCCGTGAGTGTCTGTGTGCCCCCCTGCCCCTCCGTGAGTGTCTCTGCGACCTCACCCTGCTTGCTCCCCCCTCTTTTGCTCTGCGTTTCACCCCCTTCCTGCATCCTTCCCTTCCCCCCTCCTCACTTCCATCCTCTTCCACTACCTTCCTACTCCCCCCTTCTATATTCTCCCTCCTCTCAGATTTCCCCCTCCTAGCACTTACTCCTATCATCTGTTCCGTGACTCTTGATAGCAGCTTGTCTGTCTCCCCTCCTCCCCCCTTGTTCTCTCCCTCCACCCCTCCCCCCTCCCCTGCTTTTCAAATTTGTCTCCGACATTTTTGCTCAGTAGCTCAGTAGCGTGCCTTGTTCTCCTTCCCCCCTCCATCCCCTAGCTACCCCCTCCCACGCCGCCTCTTGTTACCACCTGCACTGCGTAAATTGTCATCAGACATAGTAATGTTACTGCTTGCTTTGTTCTCCTTCCTATCCATTACCTCTTGCCTTACTTGTTCTATGCACTTGCACTATCAGAAATGTCGACAGGCCTATTATGATAGTTATTTTCACATTCTGTATTGTTTCAAGGGCTTTTGCTGAATGTAACTGTATTTTCCTATGTCCCCTCCCTCCTCGAAGCGCTTTGAAACACATTGTGTATAGGCGCTATATAAATAAACTATCATATCAGTGCACTTGATTAAGAGTATGGTTGTAACAATGCTGTTGCTGCAGACAGGTTGCCAACAGATTCCTAATAAATATTTTGGCTTCCAAGTGTCACTAGGACAGTACAGGTCATGTTATATTGGAAAGTTAGATGGTGGAAAATGTTAGTCTCTATTTGTGTACAGTTGCATAGCACTGTATGGGAATGGGGACATGGGAGCACCGGCAGCGTTGGTAATGGGACCGGTGTTCCTGTGATAAGTATGCCCTACAGCGCTGGAGTTTTGAAAGAGTGGGAGTTGTTGTTTTACTATTTGTATAAGAATTGGTGCACTGCACGTCCTAGTATGGAGAGAAAAATTGAGAAGCCAAGAAGAATGTATAGATTAGGAAGGAGGATTTTAGTGTGTGAATTTTCATTAACTTTCGCACACATGCATGCTTGGTATTTGAGTGCTATTGCAATATAATGGAGAAATCAATTCCATTTAGTGTTAAATGCTTTGATTTTTGTAATTTTACATTCTATGTACATGCCATTCTTCAGTAACATACATGCACTTTTAGTTTTGAGTGTGCATTGTGGGAGGTTTAGTGCAGCTTTGTTAGTGGGAGAAGTGGTTTTAAAAGTGGCAGAATAAAAGAAGAAAATAACAGTTTGTACACTAGAAGGGGTGATATGGGCAAGCATGCATGTCTTGGTAATATATTGTAGTTTCACACAGGATCTAGCATTTAAACATGCTGTGGAAATGTTCCAAATGTGTTTTTCTTTTGTTTCACAACATAGACACAGAGAGTGCTGCTGAAATTGCAAATATGCAAACATGTGTTTTGAAACTGTTATGAAAATGCTCATTACATCATTGTAAGTAACTGAATCTTGATGTCAGAAGATGGAAAAAACAAGACTATGATTATTGAGTAGGATATGCAGGGCATGTGGCATATAAATGAGTGTTTATAAATGAGTTGGACATTTACTTTACAAAATGTATGCATACCAGTATTTTGTGTTGATGAATTTGGATGTGGTTGACTCTGCAAATTTAAATCTTGGAGATGGTTATAGTAAATAGTGATGCCGGTGCTTTGGAATAACACGAGACAACACATCTGAAGTGTTGAATTGAGATGACAGAGTTAGATGTAGAGTTCTTGGATGTGATTGGTGGATGGGTGTGTGAGTGCTTAACTGTAGCCAATGAGGAAGTACTGCAAAGAGTGAAGTGGAACAGAAAGAAGGGCTGCCCTGTGTTATGGGATCTGCGACACCGCTGTAGTCTGCAGAGAGGGTGTTCCACATCTGGGTTTTTTCAGGATGTCTGCCTTTAAAAGGGGGTTGTGGGGATTAAGCCAATGAGGTGTTCTGGTTGTACTTTATAGGAAGAGAGGTATTCATTTTTTTCATTGCTCTGTGCACTGAAGGTGGCTCAGGTTTTAGAGATGGAGAGAGTCAGTGTGTGGATGGTGGGAGATTGATTTGTGACTAATCTGCAGAGTTATGCAGAGATAAGTGGCATTTCTGCCAAATGTGGATTTGAGTGAGTGGAGGCTTTGTGGTGTGTTGTGCCTGGCTACAATTTGAAAGGTGGCTGTTTTTAATACTCCAGATGTTCTTGTGGTGCACTGTGGATGACTGCATTTGGGGTACATTAATGCATTAGCTTTGCAGAGACCACTGAAGGAATTGCTAAAGGCACTAATGCTGCTTTTTCCATATGCAAAAGTGATATTTTGTCATGTACCACCTAGAACACTATGGAACTGCACCACAGACTTCTGCCCTCAACACGATTCAGGAAGGTGTCTTGAGAACAGAGGCATAACTTCTTTTGTGTGTAGTGTTGGGATGTCATCTTTTGAGAATGACAACATATATTCTCAGGGTGTGAATGTTTGTTGCTGCAGATGACATTTACTTGTCAAACATTGGAAATGAAATTTTCCTTTATAGTGTGAGGAATGCTTTGAAGATGTTTCTGTAAGTCTGTAAGAAATCAAAAAGAAGATAAAAGCAAAACAAATTATAAAAAAAGGTGTTTGTTTACAAGCCTCATTAAAAAAGGCTCTTTTCAGAGCCACTACTAAAGAGTAAATACCTTACCTTGGGTTTAATTTTTCTCCCCACCTCCTCGAATTGTATGATCTGTCCGTGGACACCACGCTAGGACACAGACAGCACATGCCACATCCAGGGCTTTTGAGGATGGCAGGCATGGAAATGGGACTGTGGAGCTCAGGGGATTGGCCAATAAGGTGTCCTGGTTGTGGTATGCAAGGAGAGATCTGTTTGCTGAGAGGAGTGTAGATGGCTATGGCTGTGGATGTGTTTTTCAGGAGGCAGAGTGTGTGGATTTTGAGGGAATTGTGGATCCATTGGTTGCAGGTGTATGCAGAGCAGTGTGGAGTGGCTGAAAATCTTGGATTTCATGATGTTAATGTGTAATAGTATGCAGTGTTCCGCATGAAGTGGGTGGACTTGCTCTCATTTTGTGTCAATCTGATCACACTGCAACATCCGGGCATTATCATTGTTCATTGTGCACGTAACAGTTTAGGCCATGTAAATGGAATTTCACTGCAGTTTTCAATGAAGGGGACATTTGGGAAAATGATGGACATTTTCCCAAACCCCTGAATATTTTTTTCTCGCATTACCCAGCGACAGATGTGGCTGTGCTCCAATTCATTTGGTCCGCGAATGAAGAAAGCGAGACACAATGTCAACATGGCTGTTTGTGCATTTTTGAGAGATGTTGATATGTCGTCATTCGATAATGAAAACATTAAATTTCATAGTGCCAATATTTTTCTCAGAGATGGATTAACTCTTACTGTTGCTGGCAATCAGCTATTTCTGCACAGTACTCAAAATGCTTTAAAGCACTTTTCGTAAGTAAAGAAAGCATTTTCCCACACAAGTTTAGTTCAGTAGAATGTGGTTTAGTTAACTTTAAAACTTGAAAAAAAAACTTTCCAAAAACATAAAATACAAAAAAGGCTCTTTTCAGTGCAATGCTTTTGATGCTACCCATGCATACATTTTTGGGGATGTCCGTGGACTACCGCGTTGTCCGCGGATTACGCAGGCTGTGCAGGGGCCTGCACCTTTTTTGGACATTGTTATGTTTGAACTGTAAAAGGTGTTTCTGAAAAGAACCTTATTTATTTTGTATTTTTAGTATTTTATAATTTTTGTTGGCTTTTTTACACAGGACACACAAGGGAGGGTAGGGAAGGGGCACTAACCATAGGGACAAAGAGGTAGGTGGATAGAGGAAGATGTAGGGTGGGCCTTACTTAGGTAGGGGGCAGTGTTTCTCGTGCTCCTGGACCACAGCCTCAAAAACACTTTGAAACGGCTCCCCCTGCAGAGTGGTTGTCACAGTGCATACAGAGCAGTGTCACCCTCGAAAGGTAAGGGGTGACTGCATCATGTATGGCCTGCACAGCTTCTGCAGGAATCCTCTGCCCCACAGGAGTGTCTCTTTGGTGGCAGGAGCCAATAATGAGTATGTGACAGTGGATGTCAACCTGCTCACCTTTCGAAAGGTATGACCCTCTGAACTGCTACCTTGTGGTTTGACCTTAGGTGTCGCTGCATGAGGTGGTCCCATAGCTACACAGACCAGGTGCTCCGCGACTGAGTACAACTTTGCACTCAGTGCATTGATCCTTGTCTGCATGCACCCCTTGGGTGTCCCCCAACAGTGGTAAAAAGCCTCCAAACCCAAGACTCAAGCTGGCAGATGGTGACAGGGATTTCCACTACCTCGTCCTCTTCTTGCTCTAGATCCCCCTCTGCATCACCATGCCTGTTCCCCTCTCCAAGCCCTGGGACCTCTGCAAGGATGAAGTTTCAGGTTAAGACCCCCCGGATTGGCCAAAAATTCACTTTTTAACTATCTGGGGGTACGAACAGTGTCTGCAGATACTCCTGACGCTATGAGCGGGTGTGGTCACATGATGATGTGCCCGGACATCTGCAGATAGGACGGTTGTCCACAGGACACCTATTGGGCGGGATGCAGTGTGACCTTGTGCCCAGCTGTCCATAGGATATGTCAGGAATAAGGGCAAGCGTGTGTATACTGGGCTCAGAGGGCTAAAACAATGAAAAATCCAGCAAAACTACAATTCCCAGCAGTACTTGGGAGGCTGGGTAGTTTACTGCCGTGCGCGCGTGGGGGCCAGCTGATCTTGATTGCTAACGGTTTATGAGCGGCTCACGGCGCACGGCAGGTGTGGCTTATTTTGTTTGGAGGTCGAAGCTGCGTCGGTCGAAGCAGCATCGGAGAAGTCAGGAGCCGCCCGCTATGGAATTGGTATGAACGCGGAGGCGGCGGGCGTGAGCACTTTGCAGCGGGGAGAGAAGTGATCCCGACGGCTGCTACGGGCAACAGCATTCAACGTCCGGTAAGGCTCAGGAGCTTCCCGAACACAAGATAAGTGCGGAAAGGGCCAATCTTTTCTTTGACGAAATGCACACGTGATTACGAGCATGCTAACAGAAGTACCCAGTGTTTGTTAGGTGTATGCTTTGCAAAAACTATGGGTAGTACGCAGAGGTGCCTTTAGAATTGCATTGTCCCACATTGTTTCAACCCAGTAGGGGTTACTACGGAGTATTTATGGAGACAACTACATAATGAGAGACTGTGCATATCTTTCTGTTATGCTGCAAGGAAGCACTTGACAAATCTTTATGTTCTACACGTTTATGTGCTTGTTAGTAACTATAAGTGTTGCATATACCAGCCCAGGGGGCCATGTGTCATGTCTTCATCTTGGGAGTATTCCCATTGTATGTTTCATCTGCTAACCATGCTTGTTTTGTTTCATGTCAATGACACACAGTGTGTGAGATACATGTATTAAGGTGTTCTCAAGATATAGGTTAGCAGGTAACAGGCAGTACTACCACATATGATATCAAGTAATCAAAGTATTGCAGGTTATGGTGTTACTAAGTGTAGGATTTTTCCCTGTACTTCCCCCAGTCCTATCCAAACTAGGTTTTTCTCTACCCGCTATCCGGTGTTCCTAAAACTCCTCACCCTGTCCACAACCTCTCCATAACCCTCTTCCCCCCACTGGCTGCCACGTGGTGTCCTGTCTATATATATATATCAGGTACCTGTGCCAACCACGGTGGGAGGGTCGACTTCATTCGGCTTCTGTGGTTCGTGGGAGAGTGTCGACCTCTCCTCCTATTATTGTGTATCTTGACATAATAAGCCACCCCCATATTGGGATACTCAAACCACCCAAGCCAAATGGAAGCGACTCCTCCGCTTTTGGCCGATGTGCTAAAGGCCCTCCAAGATATGCAGTTGGAATTAGCTCAGACAAGACAAGAAGCTGATAATTTGAAGACTCAAGTTCAAAGTTTAGTTGCTCAGAGAACTCCATTGGAGGGAGCAAGTGCAATGGGAGTTGCCTCTTCCAGTCAGAATTCCACGGTAATTGTCCACCCTCCCAGTAGTGTCCCTTTGGCAGCCCCCGAACGTTTTTCGGGGGATCCCCGAAAGTACATGATGTTCCTTACACAATGTAGACTACATTTCCTGTGTAAACCTACAGCCTTCGAGACTCTCCAGGCTAGAACGGCTTTTGTCATTTCTTATTTGACTGAGGATGCTGCAGCATTGGCGATGCCCTTGGTACAAAAAGATGATCCTCTATTATATAACTGGGATGAGTTTTTGACGGAATTTGGCCGACTATTTGATCGCAGAGAGGTGTCTCTAGCTCGGGATAAGGAATTGTTGGGATTAAAACAAGGAGTGCGAGATCTAGTAACGTATGTAACTCAGTTTAACAGGCTAGTCATAGAGACGGAGTGGCCAGCAGCCAAACAAACAGTATTATTTTATCAAGGATTACGGGAGGAACTAAAAGATGCCATTGCACAAGTGGAGCCTCAACCGCGCACATGTACTGCTATGATAGATTTAGCGCTGAGGTTGGATCATCGCATGAACGAAAGGAAAGGTGATAAAAAGAGACCGGAAGTAACACCTTTTGTACGGCTAGACAGAAGTAGGGGAGGAAGGGCAAGTGAAGTAGAACCAATGCAGATTGGAAGTGTCAGAGGGCCATTATCGGCGGCAGAAAAGGAACAACGTAGGTCCAATAAGTTGTGTTTGTATTGTGGGCAAGCAGGGCATTTTATACGGACATGTCCCAATACCCCTCAGAAGAGTGGTGAAAAGAGTTTGAAGGAGGCGGGAAAAGAATTGGGCCGGCCTTGAGGGGAACACAGGTGTCAGGCCCATTAGAAGAAAGATTCCCTAGGTGGATTGCAAACACGGTGGGTGGTAAAACTTCCCATTTCTACATTCTTGTTACATTATGTTTTGCTTTGACGAAACAGGAGGTTAGGGCTATGGTGGACTCAGGGGCCACAGGTAACTTTGTAGACATCTCACTGGTTACTCAGTTAGGGTTACCTGTAGTTGACAAGCAGCAGGTAGAAGGAGTCCAGTCGGTAGATGGTTCAACATTAACATCAGGTCCCATACGACAACAGACTGAGAAATTGGAAATGATTTGTGAAGGAGGTCATCAAGAGATAATTACCTTTGACCTTATAGCAGCCCCGCAATTTGGGTTGATTCTGGGGATGCCATGGTTAAAATTAAATAACCCGCAAATTGATTGGGTACTACGGACAGTAAGATTTGATGAACAACGGTGTCAGGAACACATTCTACTCGAAACAGGCCCCACAGCATTGTTAATTGAGAAGGTAGTAGGGCCCCAAGTGGTGGGAGCAGTGGAAAAGAGAATTCCCTCACAGTACATGGAATTTGCAAAAGTGTTTGACAAAAGAGTGGCGGAGCAGTTGCCTCCTCATAGGACCTATGATTGTGTTATTGAACTAGAAGAAGGGGCGAAATTACTTTGTAGTAGAATATATGCCCTTACGGAGAAGGAAAATGAACACTTACGAGAGTATCTTGATGAAATGTTGTCTAAAGGATTTATTAGGCACTCTACTTCCCCAGTTTCTTCTCCATTATTTTTTGTCCCTAAAAAGGAAGGGACGTTACGCACTTGCATAGACTATCGTGCATTAAACAAGGTTACCATCAAGAATCGATTCCCTTTACCTTTGATTTCGGTTCTATTGGACCAAGTAAAGAATGCAAAGATTTATACCAAATTGGATCTAAGGGGAGCCTATCATTTGATACGGGTAAAAGAGGGTGATGAGTGGAAGACGGCATTCAGAACAAAGTTTGGATTATTTGAGTATCTTGTCATACCGTTTGGTTTATGTAATGTCCCTGCCGCTTTTCAGTTTTTTATGCAAGAAGTATTGCATGAGTTTATTGATCTTTTTGTAATTGTGTATATTGATGATATTTTGATTTACTCAGATTCCCCAGAACAACATGTAAAACATGTAACAGCAGTGTTGAAAAGGTTACAAGAATATCAATTATGTGTGAAATCAGAGAAATGCGCATTTCATGTAAGCCAGGTGGAATTTCTGGGGTTTATATTGACAAACACCGGGATTGTGATGGACCCAAGGAAGGTGCAAGCAGTGTTGAATTGGCCTTCTCCACAATGTATAAAAGACATACAATCCTTCTTGGGGTTTGCTAACTTCTACAGACGTTTCATTGGCAATTTCTCCAAAATCGTTAGTCCAATTACACAACTACTAAAAAAGGCAGTGAGATTTACATGGAGTGTGGAGGCAGAGCGAGCATTTCAACAACTAAAATCAGCATTCACTACCGCTCCTGTGTTAAGACATCCTAAACTAGAGAGAGCCTTTCAGGTGGAGACAGATGCTAGTAATGTGGCAGTAGGAGCTATTTTATCACAGAAGGATGAAGAGGGAATTTTGGATCCTGTGGCCTTTTTCTCTAAGAAATTGTCAGGGTGTGAACAAAACTATTCTATTACGGATAAAGAATTATTGGCCATTCGATTAGCATTTGTGGAATGGAGACATTATTTGATGGGTGCAAGACATCAGGTGGTGGTAGTAACAGACCATAAAAATGTGCAATACTTCACAACGGCACAATCACTAAGCCCTAGGCAGCTACGTTGGTCTCAATATTTTAATGAATTTGACTTTGTGGTTACATTCAGACCAGGTAGTAAGAATGGAAAAGCGGATGCTTTAT
The DNA here is from genome assembly GCF_040938575.1 of Ambystoma mexicanum. Taxonomy (NCBI): domain Eukaryota; kingdom Metazoa; phylum Chordata; class Amphibia; order Caudata; family Ambystomatidae; genus Ambystoma; species Ambystoma mexicanum. Next base: position 771,674,113 of record NC_090930.1, on the reverse strand, counting down.
CTAGACAACAAAATGTGGATAATTCAGTAGGGGAAATTAAAACTGTTATTTCACCTGAAAGAATTGTCGGGGCTATTACACAGAAAGTCATTGAACAGGTCAAGAAGGCATTACCAGTTAGACAACTGCAGGAATGGAGTAAAACTCATCCCGCACGTACCATACGGGAAGGTTTGCCCTATCATCAGGGTAGACTGTATTTGCCTACCAAGGAATTACAGAAGCAAGCATTATACTGGTGCCATAATTCTCCATTGGCAGGGCATGCAGGTTTGAGAAAGATGCAAGAGATGCTAGGGAAATATTTCTGGTGGCCCAATGTAAAACAAGACTCTGAGAAGTACTTAAGGTTGTGTGGGAATTGTGCACGTAACAAGGCAGAGCATGGGAAGAAGAGAGGGTTGTTACAACCCTTACCAACCCCAGGTCAGCTATGGACTTCCATTTCGATGGATTTCATTACGGATTTACCTCCTGATAATGGTTATGATACCATTTGGGTAGTAGTGGATTTCATGTCTAAGCAGGCTCACTTTGTTCCATGTGTGGGAATACCAGGAGCAGGAAAGTTGGCAGAGTTATTCTTGCAACATGTGGTCAGATTGCATGGGCTACCGAAGTGTATAATTTCGGATAGAGGTTCACAATTCACCTCCAGGTTTTGGCGTGCCTTTTGTCAGATGCTGGGAATCAACTGTGTGCTCTCTACTAGCTATCATCCTCAAACTGATGGGCAGACAGAGCGCGTGAATCAGACCCTAGAGCAATATTTAAGAGGGTACTTGGGAGATGGCAGGGATTCTTGGGTACAAGCTTTATGGTTGGCAGAATTCACATACAATAATACCTATCACACTTCCCTGGGGCTGGCACCAAATGAATGTTTATATGGACAAGTGCAGAATATGATACCCGAACATTTGCCAGAAGTGGGACAAATCCCCGCGTTGCAAGAGCGAAAGCAGTTGCTTCTGGAGATCAGGCAAAAGGCACGGGCAAATCTAGAACAAGCAAAAAGACAATATAAAAGACAAGCTGACAGACATAGACAAGCAGGTCCTAAATATGCAGTGGGAGATAAGGTGTGGTTATCCACATGAAATCTAGCCTTGATAGGCTCACGGAAATTTCTGCCTCGTTTTATTGGGCCCTACGTGATAATTAAATGTGTGTCAGCCACTGCTATGAAATTGCGTTTGCCAAAAAATGTACCTATCCATCCGGTATTCCATGTCTCTTTACTTAAACCCGCAGCTCCAGGGATGACTGCTAAGAGACCACCAGCCATCATGAAAGAAGGTCAGATGGAGTATGAAGTGAAAAGTATTCTGGATGCCAAAAAAAGGAATCAACGGTTATGGTACCTGATTAACTGGAAAGGTTATCGGCCGGAGGACTGTTCTTGGGAGCCGGTGGAATCAGTACATGCTCCAGGGTTGGTTAAACAATTTCATCGACAACATCCGGGTAAGCCAGGTCCTGGGAAGGACCCTCGGAGAGGAGGTAATGTCAGGAATAAGGGCAAGCGTGTGTATACTGGGCTCAGAGGGCTAAAACACTGAAAAATCCAGCAAAACTACAATTCCCAGCAGTACTTGGGAGGGTGGGTAGTTTACTGCCGTGCGCGCGTGGGGGCCAGCTGATCTTGATTGCTAACGGTTTATGAGCGGCTCACGGTGCACGGCAGGTGTGGCTTATTTTGTTTGGAGGTCGAAGCTGCATCGGTCGAAGCAGCATCGGAGAAGTCAGGAGCCGCCCGCTATGGAATTGGTATGAACGCGGAGGCGGCGGGCGTGAGCACTTTGCAGCGGGGAGAGAAGTGATCCTGACGGCTGCTACGGGCAACAGCATTCAACGTCCGGGAAGGCTCAGGAGCTTCCCGGACACAAGATAAGTGCGGAAAGGGCTAATCTTTTCTTTGACAAAATGCACACGTGATTACGAGCATGCTGACAGAAGTACCCAGTGTTTGTTAGGTGTATGCTTTGCAAAAACTATGGGTAGTACGCAGAGGTGCCTTTAGAATTGCATTGTCCCACATTGTTCCAACCCAGCAGGGGTTACTACGGGGTATTTATGGAGACAACTACATACTGAGAGACTGTGCATATCTTTCTGTTATGCTGCAAGGAAGCACTTGACAAATCTTTATGTTCTATACGTTTATGTGCTTGTTAGTAACTATAAGTGTTGCATATACCAGCCCAGGGGGCCATGTGTCATGTCTTCATCTTGGGAGTATTCCCATTGTATGTTTCATCTGCTAACCATGCTTGTTTTGTTTCATGTCAATGACACACAGTGTGTGAGATACATGTATTAAGGTGTTCTCAAGATATAGGTTAGCAGGTAACAGGCAGTACTACCACATATGATATCAAGTAATCAAAGTATTGCAGGTTATGGTGTTACAAGTATTACTAAGTGTAGGATTTTTCCCTGTACTTCCCCCAGTCCTATCCAAACTAGGTTTTCCTCTACCCTCTATCCGGTGTTCCTAAAAATCCTCACCCTCTCCACAATCTCTCCCTAACCCTCTTCCCCCCACTGGCTGCCACGTGGTGTCCTGTCTATATACATATATATATCAGGTACCTGTGCCAACCACGGTGGGAGGGTCGACTTCATTCGGCTTCTGTGGTTCGGGGGAGAGTATCGACCTCTCCTCCTATTATTGTGTATCTTGACAGGATAGGGCTGGGGCCACGGCTACATGGACCTCTCCAGATAGGCGCTGTGTTCGGAGGGCACAGGAGATCGGATGCCCATGTGCCGAGGTGTCCACAGGACATGGGTGGGACACCTGTACTAATTAAAAGTGCATCAAGACTTTACAGACATGTCCTGACACACTCATTATTCATAGGGCACAGGAGATCAGGTGTGCATGTGCCCAGGTGTCCGTAGGACTGGGGCAGGCCCCCAAAATATTAAAAGTGCATCATGACTTTGTGGACTTCTCAGGGCAGTCACGCTGTTCGGGGGCACCTCCATTTTGGTTGCAGACAGCCGGGACAATCGCACTGACCGCATACTCCAAATAGGGCTTTAAAAAAAACACATACACTCCAAAAGTACATACATTGATATTTATTAGGAAACAGAAATATACTCAATTAGGGAAGGGGTAGCAGAATGGGAATCATATATGGTGGAATTGGGGTTTTCTACAGACTCCTCATGAGGGGAGGAAGGGTTTGAGGTTTCTTCGTAGCGTCGTTGATTGAAAGAATTTGGTGGGGATGATTGGCTGGGACAGTGGTATTGAATATTGACTTTAATATGACTTTTGACCAATGTCATTAACTGTGCAAAATTAGTGTTCAGTTCATCAATTTTTGCAGACAGACTTAAGAGTTAATTTGCTGAATTGGGAGTTTGGGGCTGTGTGCGCCCATCTTCTTGCTCATTTAGTGGGTATTTAGGCCCACATTTTTCATTTGCACTATGTACTCTTAAAAAGAAAACCATGTTTTAGTGATTCTTGCAATAGTTTACATCACATTTTCTACTTTAAAAATGGTATTCTGTACCATTACAGTTATTTCCTTCACTCATTTTATTATGGCTGAAATGTTCTTCTAACCACTCCAGGGTGCTTGCCATTTCTGTTTAGAGAAAACAATGATGCTATTTCTTACAAGGCATGTACATATAACAAACTCTAACATTATAAGAAGAAATGTAGTGTACCTATTAATTTTTGTTAGGGTTTCTTCTGAGTAGCTTGGAGTTGCTTCTGAGTGTCGATGCAAGGTTGCTCTGAGGTATTAATGTTAGATGTACAGATCAGTTTTGTGCTTGGTTCATTCCATTTTGTTTCACAACCTATGATATTGTACTTCTGGTTTCATAAGTACAGAATGTATATACATATTTAAAATGTGCATGTGCTATGTATATCTTTTGTAGTTTAAAGTACATGTCTTTGTTTGTTGCAAGATATTATAATGTAAGGTAACCTCTGTGGTTTTGGGCAGTGTGAATGCTGTCCAAGGACCGCGGACATGGGCACAGTCCACAGACTCTGTGGCTATCATGTTGGGGGAAGGGGAGCCAGTATGATATAAGTGACATGTAGAAAAATTAAGGGTATCCTGGTAAAACCCGTGGAATTGAGTTAAAAAACGTTGTTAAAGGGACGTTATGTTAAGTTGCACTAATAAAATATGATCAAATTCAGTGAAAAAACATTGTTAAAGAGACGTTATGGTTAAGTTTCATTAATAAAGACCTATGAAATTAAGTGAAAAAATATTGTTAAAGAGATGTTATGGTTACAAGTTAAACTGAAAAATTCCAGAAATTGGCCAGTTATGGTAAGCTAAGCAACCATAACTCATGCCACCACCATGCACTGCTAAGACTAACACCCAGTACATCAAAGATGACATCACACATGTCATTGATCACACCACTGATGACATCACATGTGAAATTAATTTTGAGGAAAAGTCCATGCAAGGCGTTGTAATTATAATGTGGGTAAAAAAAATGGTAGGGGTGATTAGGAGACCTATCATGAGCTACTTAATCTATTGAAGAATATATTCTTGTTATGGGGTGTAGAGCAATTACTCTACTCCAGAAAGCCTCCACCACTCTACCTTATCTTTCCATAACGTAGACTACCACAGACTTACACCATTCATACTTAGAGAGATTTGCGACCACCAGCCTAAATCTATTAATTGCTGGACTGTAAATGTTGCCGTGCATTACATTCTAACATACTTGCCAATGTTAACTAGTGCCAAACCTAGAGAGAACGGTGAACATTAGCCTTTGTCACATCTAGATAGGATTATGAATGTTAGCATCTGCCACACCTAGATGAAATTCATAACTTAGCCTGTATCGCATCTAGATAGAAATATGAATGTTAGCATGTACCACACGTAGATGGAATTCTTAACTTTAGATTGCGTTACATCTAGATAGGATTATGAAAGTCAGCATGCGCCACACTTAGATGCGATTCTTAACTTTAGCCAGCGTCGCTTTTAGATAGTATTATGAATGTTAGCATGTGGGACACTTAGCTGGAATTCTTATCTTTAGCCTGCGCCACATCTAGATAGGATTATGAATGTTTGCATCTGCCACACCTAGATGGAATTCTTAACTTAGCCTGCTTTGCATCTAGATAGAAATGTGAATGTTAGCATTGTGCCACACTTAGATGGAATTCTTAACTTCGGCCTGCTTCACATCTAGATAGGATTAAGAATGTTAGCATGTACCATAGTTAGATGGAATTCTTAACTTTAGCCTGTGTCACACCTAGAGAGGATTATAAATGTTAACATGTACCATTTAGATTGAATTCTTAACTTTAGCCTGCGTTGCATCTAGATAGAAATGTGAATGTTAGCCTGTGCCACACTTAGATGGAATTCTTAACTTTAGCCTGCGTCACATCTAGATGTAAATATGAATGTTAGCAAGCGAAACACTTAGATAAAACTGTGAATGCTACCAAGTGCCACACTTAGATAGAATTGTGATCACTAGCCTGCTTCACATCTAGATAGGATACTGAAGGTTAGCACGTGCCACACTCAGATGGAATAGTGAATGATAGCAAGCATCACACCTAGACATAATTGCAAGGTCAGCAATGTCATTTAACAAATCCACTTCTGCTAGTACAAACAATACATATGAGGACCCACAATGCATAGAGATCAGAGGCACATACAGGGAACCTAAACTAAAAAAGAAAGAAACAGGATACCAGAAAATGGAAAATAAAGTTTATCTTTATGTATGGAAATTCATTTTGTTTTTGATGCCTGCTTATTGCACCATATATGTGCACCATGGCTGAGACTAAACCCTAAGGAAAGTACTTTAAGAATATACAACAAGGTTAACGTCTAGATATACAGTTCCTTTTGAGTTTTACTATTCTGACTGGAATAGAACAAGACCACTTGGCCTAGCTATGTCAGTGAACAAAAACAAGTGGCCCAGATATATGATGTCATCAGTGATGTCATCAATTACATTTGTGAAGTCATCTTTGATGTCTTCATGTAAGTCTTAGCAGTGCATGGTGGTGGTGCAAGTTATGGTTGCATAGCTTACCATAACTGGCTGAATTTCTTGGGGTTTTTGGTTTTACTTGTAACCATATAATCCCTTTAGCAAAGTGTTATAACTGAATTTCAAAGGTTTTTATTAGTGCAACTTACCCATAATGTCCCTTTACCAAAGGTTTTTCACTGAAAAAATAATCATATATTAAGTGAAAAAAACTTTGTTAAAGGGACATTATGGTTAAGTTGCACTACTAAAAACCTATGAAATTCAGTGAAAAAACTTTGTTAAAGGGACATTAGGGTTACAAGTAAAACCGAACCCCCCCAGAAATTTGCCAGTTATGGCAAGCTAAGCAACCACAACTTGTGCCACCAGCATGCACTGCTAAGACTAACATCCAGGACATCAAAGATGACATCACAAATGTCACTGATGACATCACTGATGACATCACATGTCTGGATCCCTCTTCTTGCTTTACTGACATATCTAGGCCACATGGTTTTCTTCAGTAACAGTCAGGAACTAAAAATTAAAAAAAAACTCTATTTGTAGACTTATCCTTCAAATATGTTCTTAGACTAATTCCCTAGGGTCCACTCACAGCATATGAAACATATACATAGGGGAAGACACAAGCTTGAAAGACAGCAATCCTTTCTGTGCATGAAGATAATCAGTAAGTTTATCAACACTTTCTGATAGTTCTGTTGTTCTTTTATTAATGTACTTTCCCTGGATATGCTCATATTTGTATACATTGTACTCACACTACTTTCCTTAGGGTCCAGTCACATAATGTGATACTTATACATAGGGGAAGTAGCAGCTTTGAAGCAGAGCAATAATTTCTGTGCACAAAGGTAATCAGTTCGGTTATGAACATTGTCTGGTAGTACTGCTGCATTTTTGCTTACTTCAGTTTCCATTTATATGCTCACATTTGTATGTGTTGTTGTCTCTTTGTGTTTTATATGTAATAATGCAATTATGTAGTAAGTGGGTTTTATTAGATACTTATTAAATGTTTCACAGTACGCAAAACTCTAAAAAGAAAGCATTTATCATTTTACTTTTCAACATGGCAAGATTATTAATATTGCACCTCAATCATGTATTCTGCACACGATGCCTATGTTTCTACATGAGTATCTTAGTATACTGCTGCACACAATGCCTATGTTTCTACATGAGTAGCTTAGTATACTGGAAAAAACTTCATAATAGAATGCAATTTTTATCAATGCATTGCTTAATGCACTATGTACCTCATCATATTTATTCCAATGATCCTTGACACATTTTTATGAACATTACAATAAGGATCCCTTGTATAGACTTTTCATGAAAAGTAAATGCACATGTGATGTCATCAGTGATGTCATCAATGACATTTGTGATGTCATCTTTGATGTCCTGGGTGTTAGTCTTAGCAGTGCACGGTGGTGGCGTGAGTTATGGTTGCTTAGCTTACCATAACTGGCAGATTTCTGGGGTTTTTCGGTTTTACTTGTAACCATAACGTCCCTTTAACAAATTTTTTTCACTGAATTTCATAGGTTTTTAGTAGCACAACTTAACCATGTCACTTTAACAATGTTTTTTTCACTGAATTTCATAGGTTTTTAGTAGTTCAACTTAACCGTAGCATCCCTTTAACAAGGTTTTTTCAATGAATATAGATATAGGTAGCATGCATTTGATAGGTGTTTAGTAGGATTCCCTTAGTTTATATAAATGTAACATAGAACATACTGAACCCCCTGTCCCACGTGTCAGCAGACCGTGCGCATGTCTGCGGACGGACACAGTCAACATCAACACTATCCAAAAACTCAGGGGGTATCTTACATTGTTGTATCATGCAATAAAACACTGAACATGTTAAAAAAGCAGCACATAAATAGATTACATTCAATAATAAATAAGAAGTGCAAACTGTATATGTAAGCCACCAACAGTCCAATTACATAGCATATGCAACATAATGGAACATACCAAAATAAAATAAATATGCCTCCAGCAGAATTACCTCACAGAAACTGCACAGCAAAAATCAACAGCACACCTACGCTGCAGTAACAGCAAAACTTACAAATAAACTGGTAAGTACACTTCATTCATTTCACATATTTATAAACTTTCTGTTTAGGGTACACTAAAGTAATTATTTATTTTTTTACACAGAAATGTCTAGTACTTTGTAATGGCTAGAAATGAGTGAGAACAGTGATACTAATGGTAGACACTACACTTCTCTAAATAAACCAATTAATAACCATTACTTTATGTGTACTTAACATAGTTTCTTTTTTTAACAGACCATACAGACAATCAAAATAATACAGAAACACACACTTTGGAAAATCATCTGCAGCGTAGAGCAAAAAATGGATATATTAATGACACATATCATTCTTTTAAAAACGTTGTGGAGGACCATACAAAGGAAAACATTAAATTTCACTGTCCCACATGTACCTGTACGCCTTCTCCATGTCCAAGCCAACCACCCCCAAAAACTTCCCAGCAAGAAAAAAGTTATGATGAGACTTCAATCCCTTCCTCCCCTACCATCCAGCATATACAAATCCCTAATTCCCCTATATTTGTATCAGTTTCTGCTTCCCCCTTTCTTTCATAATTTCTATATTAAAATATATGTGTGCTGGAGTCCAAGATGGCCGCCGGGGTGAGGAGTCGCAGCTAATCCGCGCTCCGCCCGGGCCGCCAAAAACAGCACGACAGAATGCCGTGACGGACCGTTTTCCGCCCCCCCCCCGACCACAAGCCGCCCCCCCCAGCCACCCCCCCCCCCCAGCGAAGAAACAGGCGCGGCGGAGAACCGAGCGCCGCTGCAGACGGAAGAAGTGAGGCTGACTGCCCCTCCCCCACCGGAGAGTCGCGGCCGTCGCAGGAGCCCATCCAGCGCGGCTCCGGAGTACGGGAGCGCCGACGGCGGGAAGTGAGCTGGGGGACACAGCGGACCCGGAGGCCAGATCCGCCCCCACAACACCCCACATCGCCCTGAAGCGAGGGAGGAGCGGCGCGCAGCCGAACCGCGGCGGCGCCGAGTGGAAACAGCGTGAGCGGGGCGGACCGCGGGTGAGGAGCCGCGGGGGCCGCCCTGCACAGTGCGCACAAGGACAACGGAGCGCAAGAGGTGAGCAGGCCCGGGGGGGGACCTGAAACAAGGCGCCCGCCCGCTCGCACACACCCCGGGGGGGACCAAAGACAACAGGAGGACAAGAGGGAAAACAAAAAGGGGAAGAAAAAAAAAAAAAAAAAAACAAAAAAAAAACAAAAAAAAAAAAGACATTCCTCTCTCTCCGGCTCCAACTACTTCCCCCCGGAGACGCAAGGAACCACAACACCCAGGAGACATAAGGACCCCCCATCCACACAGACAGGACTCAAGGCCCACAAGACAGGGGTGTGGAGAGGGGGGAAACCCAGGAAGGAGGAACACACTACTGCAGAACCCCCAACAGATAAGAACCTCTCGGAGGGCAGGCAAGCGAGGAGGCCCCACCGGAGGGCCACAAGAGGACGCAGGAGCCCCAACAGACAGTCAGCCGGAGCGCTCTCGACCATGTCTAGAGCAAAAGGAAAGGGGAACCCCATCCAGCAGAATCCCCAAACGGCGAAACAAGGGGCCGATATCCTACAAATGTGGTCAACAGAGGGGACACCACAACCGAGAGGGAGAAACCAGGGAGACTCCACGGGGGAGGCAGAACCACTAACCCAGCAACAGCAACCACCGACCAGGGAAGACATGCAATCCTGGTTCATGGACCTGCAAGAAAAATTCATGTCAACAGTCCAGGAACAATTTACATCCATGAAGAACGAAATGAAACAAGCGGTCCAAGACATGAGAACTGATATAAACAACCTAGAAGAAAGAACAGATATAGTGGAAAAAACGTTGCAAAGCCTGGAAGAAGACACGAGACAAACAACCGAAACGCAAGAACACCTGGTAACACTCACTCACAACCTGGAACTCCAATGTGAGGATTTGGAGAATCGCTCCAGACGCTCCAATATCCGAATCAAAAATATGGCGGAATCAGTGCAAGACAAAGACCTGAAGAAAGCAGTGGGAGAAGTGTTCAGAGACATTCTGGGAACACAAGACATTGAAGATATAGGAATCGACAGAATCCATAGGGTGGGACCGAAAAGAGCGGGAGCCCCAGGGGAAAGACCTCGAGACGTCCTGGTGGCTCTATCGTCCTACCCGCAGAAAGAACAGATTCTTAGGAGAGCCAGGGAATTGGAGCATGTAAAAATGAATGGGCAAGACATCCAATTGTATCAAGACTTGGCACTAATAACCCTCCAAAAAAGGAGAGCAATGGCCCCACTGGTGAAAGTCCTAATAGAAAAACGAATCCGCTACAAATGGACCTTCCCATTTGGGATACTGTTCACGTGGGAAGGAAAACAGAAAAGAGTGACCACACTGGAAGAAGGCCTCAGTACAATGGGACTACAAGATGAAGTGTTGGAACAGAGTGAGGCCACAAACAAGAGAGAGCGAACAAGGAGACCCATGGGCTGGGAATACACCAAACAGAAGAAGGCTAACGCAAAGAGGGACACCCGGGGAAAGACACCATGAAGAACACAAGGAAAGCATATGCGAGGGGAACAGATATGGAAACGCTACTCTGAGACCCAGTCGGGGGGGGCGTGGGAACGGAGCCGAACGGACAATTCAAGGACGGCGGTCTGGTCGAGACCCAACGATCTGGAACTCGCTAAACTCAAATGAGTCAATGGGGTTTAGGAATCCCCATAACACACCCCCCGAGGGTATGGAGGGCAGGGAGCGAAGGGCGCAACGCCCTGGTGTCAATAGGAACCCTCGCCCTGCTCGGGGGACAGTTTGGTTGTTTTAAAGTTCAAAGTTGGGGGGGAAGGGTAGTACAAGGGAAGGGGGGTTGCGGGGGGGAGGGAGCTCAAGGGAGGGGGAAAAGCCGGAGAACACTGGGGGGGGAGATGAGAGGGTGGGGGATGAGGGATCGGGACAACACCCAGAGGGCAGTGGAGAAGGAAAGGACGACAAGTACTCTGAACATTTACCTAACAAAATGGGGAAGATGCGCATAGTGACCTATAACATAAGAGGGATGAATCACCCTGCAAAAAGGGTGAAATTGGAGACATTTTTCAAAAGGGAAGGAGCGGACCTCCTTCTTCTACAAGAAACACATATAAGAGCAAAAGACAAGCAAAAGACAAGAATAAGGGGATTTACAATATGGGCCCAAGCTAACGCCACAGACAAGAGGGCGGGAGTCATAATAGCTATGAGGAATGGAAGGGACGCCGTACTGGAGAACTCTGTCACAGATAAGGAGGGGAGGTATGCGTTCGCAAATGTGCTGCTGGAGGGTCAGAGGTTTACCCTAGCGTCAGTATATGCGCCCAATGTGGGACAGGACAGCTTTCTAAGAGACACCCTGGACAAATTAGAATCCTTCGCAAGGGGGGAAGTGATCCTGGGAGGAGATCTGAATATGGCGTGGGACCCACAAAGGGACAGAAGTACCGGAGGGGCATATAGTCAGGGGGCCCCATCGAAAAGACTTAAGCAGCAAATAGATCAGATGACCCTGAGCGATGTATGGAGGGAACTCAGGGGGGACCAACACGGATACACGTACTTCTCTCATGTCCACAACTCGATGTCACGAATAGACTATCTATGGGCTTCGGTAGGCCTCATGGGCAGAATTCAGGAGGTGGAAAAGGGGGCAATAGCACTATCGGATCACGCACCCGTGTGGCTTGATATGAAACTACAGGGGAAATCAGGGGGCCTGTGGAGGTGGAGATTGCCGGAGGACATAATCCAGGACATGGTCATGGGGGAAACTATAAGGGGAATGATAGATGAATACTTTACGGACAATGACACTGGGGAGGTATCCACCTCCACAGTATGGGAGGCGTTCAAAGCAGTGATCCGAGGGAAAATAATGGCACTAAAAATGGCGAGGGAGAAACAGAGGTCGGACTGGGAGAAGGAATTGGAAAGGTCAATCACTGAGATACAAAGGAAAATTTCGTCACATCCCTCCAGGGAACTCCAGAGGACCCTTAGACACACACAGGGCCAGCTAGAAACGCTGCGCACTAAGGGAGCGGAAAGGAGCCTCCTATATCTAAGACAGAGGTACTACATCAAAGCAAATAGAGCAGATAAGTTGCTGGCGAGACAACTGCGGGCCAAACAGAAAGACATAACAATCAAAAGTATCACAAACACGAAAGGGGAACACTGTACACGCACACAAGACATAGGGGAAGCCTTCAGAGAATACTATCAGAAACTGTATACCACAGACCAACCGGGAGCAGACGCACAGGACACATATCTGAAAACACTCACATTCCAGCAAATCACACCGGCAGACAAGCAGGCCTTAGACGAACCCATAAGGGAAGAAGAAGTAAGAAAAGCTATAAACGAATTACCGAAAAATAAAGCCCCGGGACCGGATGGCTATACGGCCCCATTTTATAAAAAATATGCGGCCCAATTGATCCCGGTTCTAACCAGATTATTTAACACCTTTAAAGAAAGTGGCAATGTGACCCCCTCCATGAACGAAGCGAAGGTCCTGGTATTTCACAAACAAGGGAAGGACCCTTCCTCCACGGCCTCTTACAGACCAATATCACTGATAAATATAGATGCTAAAATATACACCAAGATCTTAGCAGCTAGGCTCTCCCCGTTACTCCCTAACCTAATCCACCTAGATCAATCAGGCTTTATCCCAGGGAGACAAACCCATGACAATCTCAGAAGGGTCACCCATCTGGTGGAAAAGATTGGTATAAAGCGAATCCCAGCAATCCTCCTGGCACTTGATGCCGAGAAAGCATTTGACCGGGTGGAATGGTCCTTGTTGTTTAAAACACTTCAATGTATGGGATTTGGGGAACATTTTATTGCCAGGATAAAAGCAAATTACAATGCCCCAACTTGCAGGGTGGCCATCAATGGGGAGGTATCGGAGAAGGTGTTCATCTCTCGGGGAACTAAGCAGGGGTGTCCACTCTCCCCCCTATTATATGCTATATTCCTGGAACCACTACTGATGAAAATTAGGGAAGCTGGGGATGTTAAGGGGATAGCGATGGCAGGCATGCAACACAAGATTACCGCATATGCGGACGACATGCTGCTGGCACTAGAGGAGCCGGATAGATCACTAGCAGCAGCAATGGGAGAGTTAGAAACTTTCGGGGCCATCTCGGGACTAAAAATTAACAGAAACAAATCGGAAATTCTAATACTAGCAGGCAACGGGGATAAAATTAAGAGAGAAGCAAGGGCACTCAACCTGAAGATAGCGAAGGAGGGTATTAAATACCTGGGAATCACTCTCACACACAAGGTAGACCAATTGTACAGCAGAAACTACCCACAGCTTCTTGCTAACGTTCGAAAAGACATAGAAAGATGGAACCCACTGCTAATATCATGGTGGGGTAGAATACAGGCAGTAAAGATGACCATACTCCCAAAGCTTCTGTACCACTTCCAGGCCCTGCCGGTGGGGATTCCCCGCACATTCTTCAGATCACTCCTGAGGGTAGTCTCAAACTTTGTGTGGAAAGGGAAAACTCCGAGGCTATCTAGGGCGGTTTTAACCGCGGCCTCTGGGGAAGGAGGGATGGCACTGCCCCACTTTCAAAAATACCACCAAGCGGCCCAATTGAAGGTGCTCCGGGAATGGCTGGGAGAGGACCCACAACAATTATGGGCCGCACAAGATAGGGCGGTGGCTAGAACACCACTAGTGGAATTACTCTGGAAGCAGAAACAACACAGAGACCCCAACACTGGGATAAGCGTTATACTGAGCACGACCCTGGAGGCATGGGACATCCAAACTAGAAAGGGCACAATGACTAACGCAACGGGCCCATTCACTCCCATATGGAGGAACCCGCAGTTTCCGCCAGGCCTGGAGCAAGGAACACCAGACAAATGGGAAGAGGCGGGCATAACAAAAATAGGGGAAATGTTCTGTAACAATGAAATTATTCAATACGAATCGTGCCTTGCACTCCCAACAAGAACCACACGGAACAGATATACTTATGAACAACTCAAGCACTGGCTAAAAACCCCCGAAATAGCGAAGGCGGCCACGAGAACCCTAACCCCATTTGAGAAATACATCACAACCAATTCAGGGGCAAAGAAATGGATCTCGACACTATACTCCTTTATAAACAAACAAGATGAAGAGACCAAATGGGCATATATGCGCAAATGGGATAAAACGTTGGGAAGGGAACCAACGAGGAAACTGTGGGAGGACATATGGGCCCAGATCCCCAAACTGACGAGAGCGGTGCAGATGAGAGAAATGTGGATAAAAATAGTGACCCAGTGGCACTACACGCCTGAGAGGCTACATACTATGTTTCCAAGAACATCTAACCTATGCTGGAGGGAGTGCGGAGAAGTAGGGACGTGGAGACACATCTGGTGGGCCTGTAAGGGGATAGTCCCGTTCTGGGAAGAAGTAAAAGGAGAAATGGGCAAAATTTTTCCAGATGTGGGACAAATTGATGAGAGCGTATGGATGTGTGGCATGGGAGATGACACTACAAGAAGCTACACGAAAGCACAACGAAGAAGCTTTATGGGACTCCTCATCGCGGCATGGACAACAATTGCTCAAAACTGGAAAAAGAAGGAAACCCCGCTAATATTTATGTGGCTACAAAAAGTATGGGCGCAGCTAGCAATGGAAAAGGTCACCCACATAATCCAGGGCACTAGGAGCAGGTTCGCCGAAGAATGGGGAGGGGTTTTGGAACACCTGCAGTCAGACTTTATGGAACAATGGTGCCCCCACAACATAAAGGTCTCGGACATTTTCAATGCATAAAGACGTCCACGAACTGAGTCCCAAGGTCCCGGGGGGGGAGGGGGGAGGGGAGAAGGGGTGTTGGGGGGAGAAATGTTGGCACGAATTTTCTCTGTTTTTGTTGTGTTACGACTAATGAAAATAATAAAGATATGTTTAAAAAAAAAAAAAATATATGTGTGCTGTCACTATATTCCTCTGTGTCTTGTTATTTTAAAAAAAGGCAGTTAGGTTGTCTGCGGACAGCGTGGGTGTCCGGGATGTCCGTAATAACCAATATGGGGGTGTACTAAAGACACTATACCTGTTCGCACTGTCCGCAATCAAAATGGAGGTGTCCTAAGAACACATTGGATGTCTGCACATCGACAATTAACTAAAATGGGGGTGTGCTAAGGACACTATACCTGTTCGCACTAACCACAATCAAAATGGGGGTGTCCGCAGGACACTAAATCCATCCCCATGTCTGCAACTATTCAAAATAAGGTGTCCTAAGAACATACACCCTGTTCACATTGTCTACAACTAGAATTAATATGTCGGTAGAAAACATAGACCGTCCGCTTGTCCGCAAAGTCGTGATGCACATTTAATTTGTTCGGGGATCTGAACACTGTCCGTAGAACACCTGAACTCATGCGTATCACACCCTTGGGTCCTACGAACATCGCGCCTGTCCGTGACTGTCCACGTGTGTCGCACTTTTAATTAGTTCGGGGACATAAACATGAGCCGTAGAACACCCCCATGCATGCGCACACCCGTCCCCGTGCATTTGGTGTCCTATGGACACCAGTCCCATTCGCGAACGTATCCACAATGTCATCATGTGACCGCAAACAAAGTCCAGACCCCCGGACATCCAAAAGCAATCCAAGGTATTTTCCTGTGAAACTTCACCCTTGCACATGTCCCAGACCATGTCCCTAGTGATTTGCCTACTTTTTGGAACTTTTTCAACCCTTTTCTGGTGTTCAAAGTGTTTCCGGGTGTCCATGAAGCATGCCCCAGCACCCCTATAAAAGGCCACACCCCAGAGCTGTTCCTCATTCTGAATTTGGAGTTACAGGACAAACACTGCTGAATTTTAGATTCTGCTAATTGCTGCAATTGCTGTGTCCCCTGACACCATTGAAGATGGCAACCATGGCTACTGCTGCTCCTGCTGGTGCTACCTCTGCCTCAGCACCACCACCACCTCCCCAAGGGCCTGCAGAGGGGAACAGGCATGAGGATGAAGAGAATGACGAGGATGAGGTAGTGGTAGTCCCTACTACTAGCACTCACCATGAATCTTTGGATGTGGAGGTTGTTTTCCACTCTTGATGGAGTACCGAAAGCTTGTGCAGACAAGGTGCGCTGCACTTAGTGCTAGTTGGTGCTGAGTCATGGAAAACTGGGTTTGTACAGCTACGGTACTACCTCAATGAAGCGACACCAAAGGTCGTTCCATGGTGGGAATATTCGTAAGGTTGTACCTTGCGATAATCGTAGTAGGTTGAGTTTCCCTGCAGCATCCTCTGTTTCCCCAAAAGAGACACTTCTGTGGGGCAGCGCATCCCTCCAGCTGCCTTGCAGGTCATACATGATGCTGTTAACTCTTACCTGTCGAGGGTCACAGTATTGTGTATGTACTGCAACACAGTTCTCTGTAGGGGGGAGACTCTTCAAAGTGCTTTTGAGGCTGCGGTCCAGGAGCATGAGAAGGACTGCCCACTACCTGAATAAGGCCCACCCTACATCTTCCTCTCTCCATCTGCCCTTTCTTATCCCCGTGGTTGGTGCCCCTTCCTTACCCTCCCTTCCCTTCCTTTCCTTATGTGTCATGTCTGAAAAACAAACAAAAAAATACAAAACAACAAAACCCCTCAAAAAAGGGCCCTTTTCAGAGCCGCCTTTCATAGTTCAAAAATAGAAGTGTTAATGAAATGCTGCAGAACTCTGTGCATTTTAGAAGTCTGCAGACAGTCCACAGACATCTAACATTTTTGGGATTGCTGCCCTATCAGAACCATTGCACCTTTCTCTGGGAGGAAGTGGTGGCTCTGAAAAGAGCCTTTTTGTGGTGTTTTTTTATGTTTCGAAAACTTCAAATGGTCAACACCTAATGAAAAAAGGATTGTTATAATTCCAAAAAGGGTTGCAATGCATTTTGTATATTTCACAGAAAAATCTGATTGCCAGCATAAGTAAGATGTGCTCCATCTCTGCGAAAAATGTGTGTACTATGAAACATAATATTTTCATTGTGAAAAGAGTACATGCCAACATCTCTAAAAAGGCACAAACAGCCTTGTTGACATTGCTCCTCGCTTTCTCCATTTGTGGGCCAAATGAAGAAGAACGCAGCCACATTTGTCTCTGCACAATAAGAGAAAAAATTACTCGGGATTTTGGAAACATGTCCATGACTTTCCTAAGTCCTTCTTTCATTGCAAATTGCAAAGAGATTCCAGAGACATGTCCTAAACTGTTCCCTCCACAATGAATAATAATAATGTCTGGATGATGCTTTGTCACCAAAGCAGCACAAAGAGGTAAAAAATTCAGCTACTTCATTCCACGCACTTCATGCCAGTGCACTTCCACATGAGGGAATCCAAGATGTAAATCCACTCCACAGTGATCTGCATGCACCTCCAACCAATTTATCCACGAGTTTTCCAAAATCCAGACAATCTGCCTTCTTAAAAACACAGCCATAGCTATCTGCTCTCCTCTCAGGAAAAATACTTTCTGACAAAGTCTCTCCTTCCACATCACACCCAGTAAACCTTATTGACCAATCCCTTTCTCTGCTAACTCTCATTTGCATGCTTCTGAACCTCAAAATCCATGTATGTAATATGCGCTGTCTGCGGACAAATAGTAAAATTTGAGAGTGGGGAATGAAAATTTAAATTGTGTGCCCCATTTCACCTTTGAGGATGGCTCTGAAAAGAGCCCTTTTTTTAAAGATGCTTCCGAAACACCTTTTATATTGTAAATGTTTTTCCCTTATTTTCCTCCAAATATCTTCATATTCGCTTCTCCAAAGCAATCCTTATGTTCCAAAACAGCATGGCATTTCCCATTAAAGATAAATGGGGTAATTCATAGATTTCAGTGCAGAGGCAGCGCACGTGAGCAGCGCAGAGAGGGATCGTGTGCCAGCATGCGCTAGCCGTGTGTGCTAAACAGCATTCTGGCGCGTTGCGTATTCATGGAATTCCCAAGGCAAAAAGAGCCCTGGTGCAGAGAACATCCTGCAGCGCCAGTTACACCCCCAATAATGCCCCTCGTACAAGGAAAAGCCATCAAAATCCCCAATCCAGCGCAAAAAGCTGCGCTAACCATGGACCAGCTAACAGGGCCGCTACACAGCAAACGCTGAGCGGGAACGTGTATTCCTGGGGTGCGCTGGAATTATCACACGCGGTAGGCCCTGTGCGAGCGGGGTACGTGTATTTGTGGTGTACGCGGGGACTATCACACGCGAAAGGCCTTGGCCGAGCGGGGCACGTGTATTACTAGGGTTCGCGGGGAGTTTCAAACGTGGTAGGCCCTGTACGAGCAGGCTACGTGTATTTGGGGGGTTCGTGGGGACTATCACACGCGAAAGGCCTTGGCCGAGTGGGGCACATGTATTCATGGGGTACGTGGGAGTTTCACACGCGATTGGCCCTGTGCGAGCGGGGTATGTGTATTACTGGGGTACACGGGAAATTTCACACACGATTGGCCCTGTGCGAGCGGGGTACGTGGATTTCGGGCGTGCGCGGGAGGTTTCACACGCGGTAGGCCCTGTACGAGCAGGCTATGTGTATTTGGGGGGTTCGTGGGGACTATCACACGCGATAGGCCTTGGCCGAGCGGGGCACGGGTATTAATGGGGTACACGGGAAGTTTCACACGTGATTGGCCCTGTGCGAGCGGGGTACGTGTATTACTGGGGTACACGGGAAGTTTCACACGCAATTGGCCCTGTGCGAGCGAGGTATGTGGATTTCGAGGGGTGCGCGGGAAGTTTCACACGCGATTGGCCCTGTGCGAGCAGGGTACGTTTATTACTGGGGTACGCGGGACTTTTCACATGTAATTGGCCCTCTGTGAGTGTATTTCGGGGGTGCGCGAGAAGTCTCACAGGCGATTTCGCTGTCAGAGCAGGGTACGTGTATCCAGTGGTGTGCGCGGGGAGTCCCTGTTAGGGAGAATTCTCTGTTTAGGCTGAATTTCCTAACCTAGTGAGTCCCCCAGCAGCTTTGCTGGATTTCTGGAGTGTGTTTTTTTCATCCTGCCAAAAGTGAGACTCTTTTTTCCCACTCTTGGACATGATTTGTGGTTGATTTCTTTGAATGTCAATGTGTTCCATGGGCTATGAGGTCTTTTACTCCATAGGGCCTCATGTGTTTTGCTATGTGTGTTACACCGCACCCTCCGTGCCGTAACACTGGGGTGTCCTAGGTGATCCCCACCATGGACTCCATACCTTGGGACTGACTACTGTCTCCCAGGGCATGTAAAGTCACGATTGGCTTTACTAGACCTAAATTTGCTAACAGAACCAGTACACACCATCCTATTGTGGACGTACTGGTAGGGGTAATTCGATTACCCCTGGGTCTGTTGTTCGAGGGGGCACTGTCCCGTCCCCCCTCATCCAGTTTTGACTGGTGGCAGTGGATACTACTTTTTATATTCGACCGCGAATATATTCCTATGGGATTCTTCCCATTGTTGGAGGCTAATACTTTTTCACATTAGTCTCTAACATACCGCCGGTTTATTTGTCTTAAGTAAATCCACTGGTTGGTATTTTCTGCCAGAACTCATTTTTTAAAATGGCGTATGTGTTCGCCTCTGCAACTCCGAACCAAAGGTTGAGCCCTTTGTTCCACTTTTGGCGGGCTTCTGCACAGAAGCCTTCCAGAGTGGTGCCATTCTGTCTGGGTACCACAGGGGGTGTGGGAGGGGGTTTAGGCACCCTGGACTGAGTTGCCTTGCCAACTCAAGTCGCACTCTGGTGGTGATTGGCCCAAGTGGTGAGCCGCCCCGCTCACCACTTAGCGTGTTTGACTGACAGCTAGGCTGAATGAATGGGGGCTTTCTGCACAAAAACAGGGCTTTTGGGACTGGAACTTCAGAAGTCGCCACAGGACCTAAGAATCCAACGAGGGTAAAGCTGAGCCGACCTGCAACGACGACACCTACGGTGGAGCCCTGCTGAACCGACTCACCACTTCCCAACGACAGAGGAGATCTCCCTGCTGGAGTGTCTTCTTCCCCTGACTGGTGGGAACAACCAGTCCCTTGCTTTTTCTTCGCTTCCAGGACGTCTAGTGGTCGAATTGCCCGTGCTGAGCACCCCGGCAACCGGATAGCCACTAACCACTGTACTGCGACCAAAAGGTGGTGCCTTGTGACTGAGCACTCCGAGGCTGGTCTCTTCCCTTGTGGTGCAACGATCTTCAACTTTCCTCGACGACAGGATCATCTCATCTTCTGGCAAAGCCCTGACTTCCATCCACCACCAGGAACAACTGCCCCCGCCGGAGCTGTCTCTTCACTTACAAGGTACTGTGTCCGCCTGGCTTCCCTTGTGACGGTTAGCGTGAAGTGTCTTAAATCGTTACCTTTCCACTGGGTCGCCTCCAGACCTTCTTAAACTTTTGTTCTAAACTGGTCCAACCTTTCTGTGACATTTTGCTACAAAGTGCATTTCCACTGTGGTATTCTTCGGGACATACCGCCTTGCCTCTCTCCGAGTGGGCCTGGCCTCTGAACTGTGTGATTTACAGTAGACCCTGCCTTGCTTGCCTTGCATTTGTTTCGTAAAAGTGTTGGTACTGAGTTGGTTTCATACCCTGCCTTTTTCTCTCCCTTTCTAAATGAATATTAGAGTGCCATCTAGGTTAAAGCGCTCACCTCTGTCTGCAAATAAGTGGTGTCTTTAAACCTAGACTTGTCGAAATATTGTTATGGGATTGATATATACTTATAGTGATTGTGATTGAAGTTGTTTGCCATATTAGTGCCAGTGTGTTTTTCATAGATGTGTTTTTAAATAAATAATTATATATCTTTACACCCAAGCTCTGATCCGTGTCTGCTTGTTCTACTGTGTAAATTGCCCTATTCTGTATGCTCCAAATACTGCCTAACTCATCTTGAGAGAAGTCTGACTGCTCAGCCACAGCTACCAGGTAAATCTGGGTGGTGCGGACTGCTACCAATTGGGTTTACTGCTAACTCCTGTAGTCTTAAACTTTTTGCGGTGGTCCCAGAGGGAACTGCACAGGTTTCTGACTAACAGTCCCACACATGAATTAGCAGTGTGGGTCCTCCCAGGTGTGCCCTCTACCCCCTCCACGGCCCCTGCAGGCAGCCCACACCACAGGGGACTACCCTCCACCCCTGGTCATGTCCCGCAGGCATCCCATCCACCATGGCCATGCCCCCCAGCCAGGCCACGTGTCACCTTCCACTAGTGATCACCAACTCATGTCCCCCTGCACCCCCACCCGCCAGCAGTGAGGGGCACCTGCCAGCATGCCCCCACTCATGTCCCCCAGCACCCCCACCATCCAGCAGTGAGGGGCACCTGCCAGCATGCCCCCACTCATGTCCCCCTGCACCCCCACCCCCCAGCAGTGAGGGGCACCTGCCAGCATGCTCCCACCCATGTCCCCCTGCACCCCCACCCCCCAGCAGTGAGGGGAACCTGCCAGCATGCCCCCAATCATGTCCCCCTGCACCCCCACCCCCCAGCAGAGAGGGCACCTGCCAGCAGGCCCCCACTCATATCCCACTCATGTCCCCCTGCACCCCCACCCCCACGCAGTGAGGGGCACCTGCCAGCAGGCCCCCACTCATGTCCCACTCATGTCCCCCTGCACCACCACCCCCCAGCAGTGAGGGGCACCTGCCCGCAGGCCCCCACTCATGTCCCACTCATTTCCTCCTGCACCCCAACCCACCAGCAGTGAGGGGCACCTGCCAGCAGGCCTCCACTCATGTCCCACTCATGTCCCCCTGCACCCCCACCCCCCAGCAGTGAGGGGCACCTGCCAGCAGGCCCCCACTCATGTCCCACTCATGTCTCCCTGCACCCCCACCCCACAGCAGTGAGGGGCACCTGCTAGCATGCCCCCACTCATGTCCCCATGCACCCCCACCCCCCAGCAGTGAGGGGCACCTGCCAGCAGGCCCCCACTCATGCCCCCCCAATACGTCAACATAACCCACAATCATGGCCCTCATGGCCACCAAAATCCCACGGCATGCCACCCTGCCCAAATAACCAACCAAGCATAACATACTCTCCACATTGAAATGCCCATTACATGAAACAACCCAAATGGCATGTATGCACATCAACACATGTCCGTCACACACACACAATGGGTGCCAGTGAATCTGAAAACCCACATCGTGACATGCATGAAACCAATGAGAGAATACCACACATTGAAGTACGGGAAAAAATGTATTGAACAAAAAATGTGGTGAAACAAATTCAAAACCAAACAATGGACATAAGGAAAACAATGCAGAATGTCACATAATGATAAAAAAAGGATATCAGAATTCAAAATATATGAAATCAAAAATGTCTCCAAAGTCTCCTTCCAACAAAGCAAATTCAAACAGAAATGAAAAAGTAAAATCCATTGCTCCATGGACAAATCAAAAAAGAAAATGCCGACAAATCCACACTCCAACTATTTACAAGGATGAAATCCTGGGTCCATGAGCACAATTGTCCAAAGGAAACCTACAAAAATACACTAACTAATGAAGAACTATATACAAAAATGTGGGGTATTGTCTAAGCGCCCCAAAAAAAATGAAAACAAAAATGAAACCTAATACTAACTAACTAACTGACTATTTACAATGGCAGCGGGCTAGTCCGACGGCTCACTTTTTGATGTCCCGGGACAGGGCATCATCGAACTCCCGCTCAATGTCCTGGAGGCGGTCCTCTTCCATGGCCCAAGGGTTTGCAGGGACGATGACATGTTGACCTCCAACTCACTGCGAATTGCCTCGAGGCACTCGGCCCACCTCAGTGCCCTCCAAATGGAGTTCTCCGCCCTGACCATTGTGAACTATGCCTCTTCTGCCCGCTGCCGCTCCGCATCTATGGCATGGCCCAACCTCTGCCACATGGAAGACACTTGCAATCCTGGGTCCTCCTGCCCTCTAGCCGATGCCTGTCCCTCCGATGTTGAAGGCCCCGAGCCATCATTGCTCCCACCATGTTGCTGCTGCTGTGCCTGTGCCTGCGCCCTGGCTCTTGCTGCCTGCACGTCCTCCTCCGGCTGGGGTGCAGTTGTCATGGTGGCCACCCTTGCTGGACGTCCGACTCCCGACTGTGGCAGGGATGTGTCCTCCACCAGCCTGGCCGCTGGGTCAGAGGCAGTTCCACAGGGTACACAGGTGATACATGGGTGGGAAGATGGTGTGGAGGGCGACTGACATGTAGGGGGTTCAGGTGAGGAGGGGGTCACAAGAAGGTCCAGCACACAGAGGAATCCAGCACTGGTGACCCGTCCCAGTAGGTCAACGCGGTCAAAGAGGCATCCGAGATGACGTGCAGTGTCTTCACAAAAACACTGCAGGTCACCTCGCATGCCCCGTTGACGCAACGCTATCCCAGCCAGGACAGGCTCAACCTAGTCCCGGATAGCCACGTCCGCAGGGAGAGGAAGGCCAGTTGTTGTGCGCCCATCCCCTCCCTGAAAACAGGTCTGGACGTAGGCATCCCTGCTGGTGCCGGATGATGCAGTCACAGGATCAGGGACAGGATTACACACAGGCACCTCCGCGGTGGCCTGTGCTGCCTCCTGTCCCTGCCCCTGCACTGCACCACTTGCGCCAGTGGAATCCCTACCCCCAGACCCTGTGTGTGTCCCTTCCACGGCCTCCTCCTTCCCAAACCCCCCATCAACCTGGATGACTCCATGCCATCTTCCTCCGCCGGACCCTGTGGGGTCTCAGCTGCCCCTTCTGCTGCCGAGGAGTCCATCTCCAACCTCCGCCTCTTGGACCTACCCTCGGCAGCTGCATCCTGGCACGCGGCACCAGACTCCTCACTCCCCGAAGAGATGACAATCTGGAGGGGAGCCGGGCCTTGCGTCTCCGGCTGGTGGTGCGATCCTTGCCGCTTTGCTCCACAGCACCCTCTCTGCCCTCTTCATCGGTTGACGCTGCAGACAGGGAGAGATAGAACACAGGCATCAGGGCACTGTACAATGGACTGATACACACATGACAGTTGTACATGAGTGGCAGTGTCAAACTTCAGACATGGCATCACACTCCCTAACACACATGTCATTTCTACTCACACACATGAGCAATTCCACAGTAATATAGCACCAGGCAGCACCATCCATACACATACAACAGCATCCGAAGGTGAGCCTGACGTCACATGAAACATGGGGAGTACACAACACATGCACACACACCAACACACTTACATGCATGTGTACATGTCCACCAACTGTCATTGTGATGAGATCGCCACCCATGTCACATCTGGCAATCAGCCTTCTTCATGTCAGTGCCACATGCATCCATGTTGCATCACAGTTGCACACTTGTCAAATACACACACATGCATACAGTGCAGATACATGCAGCTGGAACCCGCATCCATGTGTGACACCACAACCATGCCAATGTACATACACAGCAATGCAAACTTGTGTGCTCCCACACCTGCATTTGGCCTGCATGCTTACGAACACATACACCATCCATGTGTCTCACACATGAGAGGACTCACATGTGTCAGCCTCACGCCCCTGTACATACACATCCATACATGGCCCTACAAAAACACATGTATAACCTGGACACTACTGGCACAACACAACACGCACAGCATCCAATCAGTATGCATGTACACTTACCGCTCGACTCCAGACGGTTCTGCCTCTCAAGGACCTGGACGTGGAGCGATGGGCGTATGTGTTCCAGGACCCTCATTTGGTAGTCTGACAGCTGACCCTGGCGCCCGTTGGCATCTGCTGCCTTCAAGAGGCGCTGGGCCTTGTCGAGGGTCCTGGACCTGAAGTCCTCCCACCGCTTCCGGACATGTTTGATGTCGCAGACTACCACCCCCTCCTCGTTGATGGCATTCACAATGTCCATCCAGATCCTGGTCCGTCCTTCTTTGTCGGCGCGTGATCTTCCAAAGAGGGCATCATACTGCCCCAGGACTTGCTCCACCAGGACACCAACTTCCCTGGCACTGAAGCTGGTGGCCCTCTGCCTCTCTGGCTGGGGGTTGCCAGTGGTGCCAGATGGTGTTGTGCCCGACATGGCAACCCCAGAGGCAGGTGTGGGTGGGCAACTGGGTCCTGGGGCTGTGCTGTGGAGCGATGGTATCTCAGTCAGGAGTCTTCAGTTCCAGCAGGGGTGGTCACAGCAACTGCACCCCTGGCTGACGTGCAGGCAGCAAATAGCAGGGCACGTGGGCAGCAGGCAGCAGCAGATGGCAGGTGGGAGCGTGCTCGGGGCTTTTGGGGGCAGTAATTCGACCTTCTGGGCAGCAGCGTGGTCTTCTGTGTGTTGACGCGTGGCCAGCTTGATACGGAGTAATTTGGCACGTGAGAAAATTGCACATCAGCGTGTAATTCGAGGAAAGGCCCTTAGCCCGTAAGCGCATCTGTGACGTTACGCACGCGGGTGTTTCCCTCGTGATGGGTGCATAGTGAATCAGCACTTCAAGACACCGCACATACGCAAATTCATTGGACCAAAGGCCCTTTAGCACGTAAGCGCGTCTGTGACGTGATGCACAAGGGCGTTTCCCTCAACACGGGTGCATGTTCATCGTACACGTGCAAAAACTGCACGTTCCAGTGTCAGCTCGTGTAATTGGAGGAAAGGGCCTTAGCGCGTAAACGCGTAAGTGACGTTGTACGTGTGGGCCGGTTGAAAAGGTACGTGTAGGACACCATTTTCTTGTACGTGCTTTTCATGGAGAGCGAGTGGGTGAATTTTGTACTTCTAGTCGGTTCACACGCGATTACTTCACAACGGTTCAAATTCGTACTCCCTGTTACCTCTGACAGCGTTCAATTCTTATTTTGGCTGTTTCCTCAAACAGCGTTCACTTCTTCTTTTGTCCTGTTTCCTCAGACAGCGTACAATTCTTCTTTTGGCAGTGGTGTTGCCAACGCTCACACACGCATCTTTTTCACGTTCTTTTTCCAGGCATACGGTGAGTCGCGCACGTATTTACCAACTGTGCCCGCCCCGTATGTCGCATACCCCTTCAGAGGTCAGTGTAGGCTGCGTGTATTATGCGTACGCTTATTTTTGTGTTTCTGGGTGCCACAGCATAGTGCGGGTTCATTTTTCCACACACGTGATCTATGAGGGGTTGTGTGCATGTTCATTTTTGTTTTCGGGGTGCCTGTGCATTGCGTGACCCGTCATCTTCCCCCAGTGGTCACAGACAGCCTTGCTAGAGCACTAGGGTACGAATTCCATCTAGTAGCCCCCTTTCACCCGCAATTGCCCAGGACAATTGTTTACTGCTACTTCCATAAGTACAACAACATCAGTGAAATGGTTGGGAGGCGACCAAGCGGTAAGGGAGGTAAAGGTGGCTGTACTACAAAAGGTGGGCATGGTGGGCACGGTAGGGGACATGGCCAGGATTTGCAGGGTGCCCCTAGACCCCGTGTGTGAAGGACCAATCAGGGACACCCATGCCCCCCGCCATGGTTGTGGGAAACATAGCTGACACCATCCCAGCTCAGCCCTTGTTGGACCAGTCCATTTTGGCACCTGAACCGGCACAGGATGACTCCCAGGCTGACTTCCAGGTCAGCAAGTCTAAGCCACGTGTGGCGGTGCAAGTTGCTGTCACCAGGCCATGTGGATCTGGGGCAGCAATGTCATCTGCCGCCCCAAGTAGGGAGGGTGGGGAGGCTGCAGTGGCAGCTGCAGCTCTATCCACCTCAGCTCTGAGTCTCCCAGCTGGGACAGTGTCGGTCCAGGTCCATGCCCTGCCAACATCACCCTGCAGCCAATGCCTGCACCAAGACCTATGGTCATTGTGCATTCGCACACTCCTAGTACCCAGTCCACCGGCGCTTCCGCCCCTACTAACCAGAGCGGCTTAAGCCACTCCGGATCCGCACCACCTTTGAAAAAGAAGAAGAAGGGTGCTCTGGCAGTATAGGCTGAGACCCCAGACACGGCTGCAAACTCCGGCACGTCAAGGAAGCCTAGTATTAATGACGCCGAACTTGATGCACTTGTGGCCTATGTGTCAGCACATAGCCGCAAAATGGTGGTGACTGCAGGGTGCAAGACCACACCTGGTCAACGTAAGGCACACTGGCAGACCATCACGGACATCATTAGTGCCCTTGGATTTGTGAGGCGGACAGCTGATGATTGCTACAAGCGGTGGAATGACCTGAAATGCAGAGCAAAGAACAAGCTGGCCTCAAATCATGCCTCTTCTCTGGTGACTGGCGATGGGTCCCCACCAGAGGACAACCAACTCACTGAACGTGAGCCTGTTGCTGGAACCTTCATCACAGAGCAACAGATCCAAGGCGTGGGAGAACTACCAGATTATGACGCATTGTCCGGTGAGTGCCCATGCATGGGTGTGTAATCCATGTGTATGTTGTTTGGGTGATGGGTTCTGATTGAGTTCCTGGTGAGGGTGTGTACTCCTGAGTGGTATGGGTCATCCATGTGCTTCCTCCAAAACATTCACCGGACTCGAATTTGGGTATGACAGTATCCCTTCTGCCCACAGTAGCCAATTAGCGCAACATTACTGCAGTTGCCCTTGAACTGTCATCTTGCAACAACATTGTTCAGATTTTTTCAGGGTTCATTCAGGCTGATTGTTAAAATTCTGTAATTTTTGCAATGCATTTATCAGCCCTAATGTCACATATGTGACATGCTTCTGTCATTGATTGCACCCCCCATTGGGCCACATTTGTTACCTTGTCATGTGAATGATTAGACCATTCAGGCTGATTGAGTATTGGCCTGCTCACATTGATTTTTGGTGCATGTTTGAATTTGTTACATGATAGTTGTTTCGTGTCATGTTTAAGTGACCAACCATTGATGTGTACATCTGCCTGCCATCACTGTATTATTGTACACTGGATGTGTTGCAGTGTGTGGCACATGCATATTTTGTCACACTATTTTGCATTTTTCATCTCATCATGCCCATCTCACATGGATGGGTGACAGTACTCATTCACTGACATATGGCTGTACTTGTCAAATGTACCATGGCTATGCTACATGCCATCTGTGTGCTGGCATGTGTCATGTATGTGTATTGGACATGCCACTCACAGGCTAAAGTGTGATGCCAGTGCAACCCAGCATGCAGCAAATGTGTTGCTTTTCCATCTTGGTGTCATCAGTGTCTGCTTTTTGCCTCCCCTTCCAACTCATTGACAGTGCATGCATGCCAGGGTTATAGTCATGTGGGACATGTGTAAATCATGTACTGGATCTCTGGCTTGTCAGGCCTATGTGTGTGCTATGGTGCTAATGTCTGTTTCCATTTGTTGTCTTTCATGTTTTTGCGGGTGATGACGCACTTGATGCTGTTGAGGTTGAGGAGATGGTGCAGACCCAGGAGGAATCTCAGGCATGACCGGGCACCAGTGGGGGACGTGGTGTGGTGGTGGGTGAAAACCCAATCTTACTGCAGACCATACTGTCCAGGGGTGTCTCTGGGTGCACTTCCCCAGACCTCTATTCAGGTGCTGAATCGGATGATGAGACTTATGTGTCGTCGCAGGTGAGTGTTTCTGGTAGGGATTCTGTTCTGTCCAACCCACCTGCACCAGGGGTAGAACCCTCTATGGGGATGTCATTGTTGGTAAATCCGCCTTTGGCGGTTACGGATGCAGCGTCGCACTCCACAACACCTGATCCTGTTCCTGGGCCAGCAGATCAGAGGGGGAATGCAGTTCTGCAGCCTCAGGCAGTGCCAGCACAGCAAGGTGCAGATCGCCTTGCCCCGAACAGGTGTGGTGCCCGCTGACGCGGTGGCCGTACGCCACCAGGCAATACTGTATGGGAAAACTCCATTTACAGTATAGCAGCCCAACAGGGAGCATCGGTTGAAATGATGGCTCAGGCAATGGAGAGGGTGGCCACTTACTTCCATTCTCTCCCATGAAAGGCAGATGGAGCAACAACAGCAGGCAACAGACTTCATTTGCCAATCACACAGGGAAGACATGTTGGCATCCAACAGGGACCGATGGGCGGCACTGGAGACTCTGCGCTAAGCCATATCTATAGAGTCAAAGGGCCACAGGGAAGCCCTGAGGGTAGAACTCCATAACCTCAGGGAGACTCTGGGTGAACTCCCCCTCCACCGGGCCCCCACATGGCCATTTTAGATTTTTTTTGTTTCCCAGTGTGTTGCCTTGTGGTTCCCGTGGGCATCCACTGTGTATTCCAGCTGGGCACATGCAGGCTTGTCCTGTGTTTGGGTTAGATGCTTGGGTTCCTGACACACACACCCCTCCTGCTTCCCTTCCCATGGGCTTGCAAAGGGTGCGACCAAGTGACAGTGACTTACACAGTGACATTGGGCTCCCATGAGCTGTGTGGGCAGTCTGTAGTCAAAACTGTATGTACATCCCTAGTGGGGATTGTTGTTGTATTGAACACTGCATGGTGTATTGAT
The DNA here is from genome assembly GCF_040938575.1 of Ambystoma mexicanum. Classification (NCBI taxonomy): domain Eukaryota; kingdom Metazoa; phylum Chordata; class Amphibia; order Caudata; family Ambystomatidae; genus Ambystoma; species Ambystoma mexicanum. Next base: position 771,644,461 of record NC_090930.1, on the reverse strand, counting down.
ATGTGCTTGTGCATCCATATCTTCCTCCTTATTCACAGGTACCTACTTCATGTCTTCACAAGGCCGTCTCCTTTGCGGATGCAGTTTATGTTGTATGCAGTACACTGACACATTTGCCTGACGCCAACACTCTGCAGTTGGAAAGGGTGGTTGTGCTGGCTTATTTAGGATGTCAAACTTGCACTACTTTTATTGGTACTGTCATATTTTGGCAATGTTACATCCTGTGTTGCTGTATTGTGTTGCTGGTAAGTATTTGGTCATGTGTGCTGTGTGTTAATGATTACTGGGAGCATATTGTCTGTGGCCTGTTTCCATTTGGGACAGTGCACATTGTGACACTTGTGTCATGTGTTGTGCATTCCTGTGTTTGCTTTCACATTGCAAGACATGCCATGGTGTTTTGGGTAGTGGAGATGGGGAGGGGTTGGGTGACATGGCACTGTTTTCATGTTTTATTTTGCAAGGGGGCAGTCATTCATGCAGCATGAATGTGTGGTCTTTTTGTGACACAGCATTGGTTGTCTTTCGATAGGTAGGGATGCACACAATGTAACACTTCCAGGTGACCAATCTCAGGCTGGTATGGTTGTGACAGTTGACTGTCCCTTATGTCATCATCATTGATTGTCAGCTGGTATGTACCAGGGTTGTGTGCACTCCACAGGGGTGTGATTTTAGGTGAAGTAATTAGCCACCAGCTGCGTACGGGCTTCCTCACCATGTACCCTTTCCCCTCCCATGCGCAGCGGCCGTGCATGTGGTTGGGGTTGTGGGGGCACCACCATGTCCACCGGCAGGCCCCGGCGGGTTGCAACATTGTGCAGGACACATGCTGCCACTATGATCCTGCACACTACTGGGGGCGTGTATAGCAGCTGCCCACCAGAGCGGTCAAGGGAGCGGAAGCGTGACATGAGCACCACTCCACAACATGCCCCGGGTTGCAATATGGGCTGTGTTGTACCTTACCTCGGGTGGTGTGGTGGAGTTCCGAATTGGCGTCATCAGGTGGGTGCTCAGAGGGTAGGCACTGTCCCCTGGGGAGGTGATGATGGGTATCATTAGTGGGGTTGTGACATTACTCAGTATCTGACATGCATGCATGTGCAGTGGCATTTATACTCACCAAGCAGCCATGTATCGCCATGCTGCCCAGCTTCTAGGTCCCGGTTTAGGGTTGACATTCTGTAAATTAAACTGTCATGGGTGGACCCTGGATAGCTGGCATATACTGAGGTGATGATTCCCTTGGCATCACATACTACCTGCACGTTGTTGGAATTTCAGTGCTTGCGGTTTCTATAGATGTGCTCAGTTGCCCTGGGAGGACGTAGAGCCACATGGGTGCAATCAATGGCACCTAGCACTTTGGGTAAGTGTGCCACCCCGTAAAAATCCTGGACGGCAGCCTGCCTTTCTGCAGCTGTTCTGGGCAGGTATATGTGCCTGCGGACTATGGCACTTGTCCGCTGAAATGAACCAGTGGCCAAGAAGTGCAGTACATTCAGCACCTTTTCCAAGGGGCTCAGTGCTTGGGAGCACAGGGTGGGTAATGTAAGGTTATCCTCCCACTCACTCACCAGGTCGAGTATTATGTGAGGTGGAAACCTGTACCTCCCATACACCTGGTCATCATGCATCCCAAAAAGGCTGGTCCTGGGTGTAAAAATTCTGGCCCTGACTATCCTCCTCCTCCTGAGGTGTCCCATCACCACTGCTGCGAGGAACGGTATATTCATCGTAGCGTCTGAGCTTGTTTGTTGTTTGAGTGCACTTTTATGCTGCGCGGGTCTGCGTACGCCTGCTTCCTGCTGGCGTACATGTTTCCGAATTAGCGCGTCTTTTTTGGTGCACGTGTTTGCCCTGTTCGATTCCATACGTGTTGTAGGCGTGCATGTGGGCGTTCCGCGCATTTGCGTCCTGTACTTCCCCCGTAACGCCCACATTTTCACGCGTTGTTTCCCATTCCGTGTGTTACGCTCCATGTTACGCCTACTTTTGTTGTGTGCACCGCGCTATGTGCGCTTTTGCTGTGCGCATAGCGCACGCCATTTGATGACGCGTGCGCCACACAGAATTTTAGCGCACATCCCAGATTTTACACACGCACGGACTTCCATGAATCGATGTGCGCGGATTTCGCACGCTTGCACTGCCATTTTTCGCACTTGCGCTGCGGTTCGCACGCTTTCGCACGCTTGCGCAGAGATTTTCAGCGCACATTTATTCCATGAATCGGCCTGAAAGACGTGCCATCTTCTTTAAAGTAAACAACATTACCAGAATCAATGTTGTCATTATTACAAAATAACATGCCAGCTCTAATCATAAAAGCAAACATGCCTTGCTTACATAAACACCTAGCAACATTTTGCTGACAACAAAAAACCAGAACTATTGTCCCCTACTGCTCTAGTTACCAAAGCAGGAAAAATAACCTTGGCATTTGGAAGTACTTTCATGACTGCCTGAACCAAGTTTTCCAGATCTTGCAACAAAGTAGGGGTACTGACATAGCCCAAATGCAAAGCACCACAGTGCAGGACAACTAAATGTGGACTTTTAAATCTAGCCATATCCTGACAAACTTCTAACATTATCTACAAATTAAATCAAGGCACATTGCACCACACCACCTCCACTCGTTTTATGTCAAAATTGTTATCCACATTCCAAGATTTAGCATACTGCTCCAAACCATTCACAAACATATCTCCGACCACCAACACCCTGACTTTCTCCACCTCTGCCATCTTCACTACACACAGCCTCTCTCAATATAAAGCAGAACCTCAGCACCTGATTGGCTAATTCCCCTAGTCCTATTTTGATGCCAGATATGCTGAGAAACCCCGGATGAGGCACGCTCTGTCCGTGAACACCTGCGGGGTCCACGGAGCTCGTAACACTGGGGCAGCCCTTCTCCCCTTTCCACTTCACTCTCTGCACCATTCCCTCGTTGGCTACTGTTAAGCAGTCACACAACCATCCACCAATTACATCCAAGAATTCTACATCTAACCCCATCATCACAGTTCAGCACTTTAGATGTACTGTTGATCACTCTGAGTACAATTGGGCTGTGATTGCAAAGCACCTACAGCAACAACTACTATAAAACTCTCCAAGATGTCTACTTTCAGATTCATGCACATCCACATGCATGAATACAAACTACAGGTATGAATATTTTCTGCACAGTACATTTACAGCTCTTGTATAAATGTATACAAACAGGGTAACTGCCACTTACCCTGTGTAACCTGTAAAAACAGCTTACTGTCATTTCTCCCATCTGCTATGATCAATTGTCACTTGCACAGCTGTCTGCTCTCCAAATTTTTATTTACCCAGATTACTTGCCTATAATGTGAAACCTGTTATTTTCTTCATTAATTCTGCCATTTGTGTAACCACTGCCACCTATTTATCAACATTTCAACCATAGTAGCATTTAATGCATTATAGTGCATAGAATGTACATACAATTTCCTTTCTATACATTCTGCATATTTAACATACAATCTATAATTTGAAATTCATTTAGAAATGATTATAATAGTAATCAGACACAACACACACAGCTGTCTAAGAAAGTGTAATTTCATGTTAAAAGATGGAAGAAATAACAGTATAGTTGTGGGAGAAGGCTTTGTGATGTGTTATAAAGTGACACGCGGCCAGGATGAGTACATGCATCTTTATTCATGCACATAGATAGCCAATATCATTTGAAAGGATCCCAGCTGAAACAACACCACTGCCTCTACAACTGTTTTTCCAATCTAGACAGCTCTCTCATTCCAGCTAGTTGCCCATTTCATTCTAGAACTTACAACAGCATTCAACTATACACAGGTGCAGTCATGTCTATCACATCATGTACAACTATGTACTGTTTAGAAAACCAAGGCATACATCTCCCCCTTCCCTTCAGTCTGCAACGCAAGTACCAGACGCTTCATTACAACCCTTGCTTTATTTCAGACTCTGCCATCTCCAAGCACCACAGGATCACCCATTAGTTTGCTAATCACCTGCAGTCTGGTAAACTTGCCTTGTCCCTTTGCCAATTCTCCAGGTTTTCTTATTTAAACTTTCTCCCCTACAACTATCCTGGAGAGTAATAACCTGCTGAACCCATCAAATCCTTCTGCTTTATTTCCCACACCTTCACAAATGCATACATTGCATGCTTTCCCCAACAGTTCCTACCATTTACACTGTATAAATAGCCAGAAAAGCATACAGTTATTTCTTCTATCTCATAAAATCCAATACCACCGCCTTGAAAAGCCAAGTGTGCTCTGTGTGCTCACTACTACAATCATTTCTAAAGCACGTTCAACTGACAGATACTAAGTAAAATATACAGAATGCACATAGGCAAAGGAAAGTGCATCTACATGCTATGCACAGAAAGCACTACTACTGCAAAAACAAAGACATTCATGTCTACATTAATAACAGTGCTATTTACACACATATTTACTAACTTCTTTCTTTCTTTCACAATTGCAGTGAAGACCACTCTCCTGAAAAGCAGCAGTGTCTGAAGTATGAACCAGAACTCAGAAGAAACCTACTCTTTCCACACAAAAAGTAAGTGCAATACTGCCATAATGTTCTAACTGTTACTCAAACACTGTAGAATTCTAGTGTTGTAGAACAAACAATTGTATTAACCCTGCAGCATTAGATTCAGTATTACTGCTTGCCCCTCAGCATCTGCATACTTTGTATTGTCATCTGAACACCAGTATAGTAACCGGTGTTACCAGTACAGTAACACACAAATACGAGAATAGCAATCCCAACCTGAAGTAGTAGCCCATTGCACAAACACACACCTCTGCATACATTCTTACAATCATACTCAGACACTCATGCACAAAGCACACATACACTGCACAACATCCCAGCCCACACTTTCTTTTTTTCTCCAACAGACCCCAAAGAATGCCTACCAAAAAGCAACTCCGTAGAAATCACGCAGAAGTAGACAAAATCAAAATAAAAGTCTCCAAAATAAGCCTCCACCTCTAGGTGAATTTTTACAAAAAGTTCAAACAAAACCACTTATACAGTCACTAAGCAAAACAAAACCAGCTTCCAGTACAGAAACGTTGCCTCCTCTTTCAAAATGTAAAACGAAACAGAAAGTGATTAACAAGACTGCAGCTACCACTAGTGCTAAAACTGCACCTATAAATCTTGATGTAGTCGCAAGTAAGCATAACAAAAACATTATTTTACACAAAATGTGCCACAACAGAGTCCTTCAGAACCTTATAAAAACAGGAGAGAAATCACATACCAGCCTTAAAACCTACCATAGAAAATTAATCCTAGAAGCTCTCATAGACAGTGCAATCTCAAAAGGAAATTATTTATTTTAGTTTTAATCAGAATGAAACCACTAACACAACTAAGTACTAAACTACAAAAAAAGACTTCTCAATAAACGGAATATAAAGATAGCTTCACAAACATCTGTGGAGGTGAATGGAGTCACACCATGAGCACAGAACCATATTTCAATGAAGAAGCATACAAACAAAAGCAAATAAACCCAATTGCCATAAATAGCAGTGGGTAAGGGTACGAACAACTTAATAATACTATTATGGAACAAGAAACGCTGCTCACAAAAATATCCCCAGAAAACTTAGTATCTATTTTCCATTCACTGAACCAATATGTCCAGTCTACAAATGGCTGTGCACATCAATGTGTAACATAGCCAAAACATCTTTCAAATCTTAACGCCAGTTCCTCAATCAGTATGTGAAAGGAAGAGACAAATTCAAAATGAAACTACTACAAAATATGGACTCCTGTCCAGTGCGCAAATACACAGGACTACAGGGACATTCATTAGCCTGCATTTCTGGACCTACTTGCAAAAGCACCTTCCACCATATCAAAATGATATCAACACACCATTCAACTATAAGAAATCTGGTTCATAAACTGTACTATGCCAAAAGTCCTGCTTTAACACTGGCCAATTTAAATAACAATCTTCTGCATGGTACAGCCAAAGAACTACTTGAAGAAAAAGAGCATATCCAGAGAAAATATTTTGGAAGTGAAATCCACTTACAAAATGCAATAGCTTTACAACAGACTACCAACAACTTTACAGATGGCTACCTTCTACTACACACATACAAAAAAGAAATAATAAAGTTTTAAAGTACATCTGCTGAAGTACCAAACCATGTGTGTGTGTGTTGCCAGAGAACTTTACATAAAAATAGTATAAACTTTAGACATAACATACAAAATAGAAGACAATGAAGATTCCAAGTGGTTCCAATTAGTTCTTTATCTTATAGCAGAAAACAAATACAAAATTATTGACCCTTTAATACTTTGCAGTTACAGCACTGCAAAACTTGACAACAACCAAACTGTCATGGTCACAGGCCCACAAAGCAGACACCACGCCATCTGGTGATAGGGGCAAGGGGTAACATATCCCCATCTTGTCCCTTTGGGATGTTTATACACAGGAGGTCTGGCTGGACTATGTCCTGGCACCTTTGGCGCCAGGCTCATGAATGAATACAAGCTGAAACGTTTATTTAATGCAGGAGTGCTTTATTTCTATTCACTGGAATTATCCATTTGCACACTGTTCTGGCGTGTCACTTTACAAACTGGAAGGCACATGCAAAATCCAAGAGAGGCAGGGAGTGGAGACTGAAAGCATGTGTAGTACCTAGGTGGGGCAGGGTGTGGCAGGTAGGCCAGAACCAATGGGCATGGCTAAGAACTAGACTATATAAACTCTGCCTATCCCTCAGATAAGCGCTTCATGTTACTTTGCACCTCCATGCAACGTGACGCTCACCGCAGCCTGAGCCAGCTAACTTACCTCGCGGGAACCTGCAGCTGCTGCAACCTTACCTGACCTCTGGTTCTTATCAGCCTGCCAGCACCCCATCTTCTTGGAGGATTCTGATTCCAACGCCACAGCATCCAAACTCCTGCTCCTGAAACCGTAGACCCTGAAACAAGAAAGAAGATCAGACAAGGTTAGAATAATTAAGAACACCTGACGCAGGGTCATGCCTCGCTTAAAATCATACGTGCACCCATAAAGATTGCTTACCATCTGCCGGACCTTCGCTCCTTCGAACCGCTGGCTGCATTCCGATCACTGCGGCTACTGCCTGGACCACTACAACACGTGTAAAGAATGAGAGAGCAGAGAGAGAGACATTACATATAAAACAGACTTTAAGTTTAGAAAGATCTTTACCAATTTTATTGAGAAAGTCGGAAGAGAAGCAGGAAAGTGGAAACAAGGGAAACACTTACCAGTTAGAGAAGTGGATGAGTTGCAGCTGGCCTGGACTTCCATAGCACGGGACCAGTGAAGAAACTGAGTCCCCTTTGGCAAGTGCGCCTGCCAGAAGCAGCAGGAGGGAGAGTTTATCATTATCATTCAGCAGGTGAGCCTTCCAGAATAGCACAACCCCAGGGGAGCCACATCAAGGGAGAAGAGGTGGGGAGAAGGGGTTAGAACCACAGCCAGCATATCCTCACGATTGCACTTTATATTCATTCAGGAACCACACTGCTCATCACCGCAGTTCCCATTTAGGCACAGAGGAGAAGTGTCATCCCTGGGAGGGCTGCGACCATGCCCTGATGCCTCCGCAGATACCAGGTGAGCGTAACATAACATGAAGCCTCCTAGGAATCTCTGCCTGGGTGTTATGGATCCTTCAGAAATGGACCGCTTGGCCCAGTTACTGGGAGAGCTACGGGGCGAAGTTCATGCCTCAAGACAGGAAACCGATGCTTTAAGGAGTGACCTTGTTGTGAACCGAGAACACAAAGACGATTTAGCAAGACAAATGTTCCAAACACAGGCTGGCCAGATCCCGTTACTGGGGTTGTCCCAACCAATGCCATCAGCCCCAACACCAGTACAGGTGGTTCTTCCAGGGGCGGTTCCCTTAGCTCCGCCTGAACGCTTCACTGGAGATCCAATCATGTACGCAGTATTCATGAACCAATGCTGCCTTCATTTCTTGTGCAGTCCTGGGGCCTTCCCCAATGATCAAACCAGACTGGCATTTGTACTTTCACATCTGGGAGGAAGTGCAGCCGACTGGTCTACACCCTTGGTAAATCAAGACAACCCCTTGCTTCGGGACTTTGGGGGGTTTCAGCACGAAATGGAGAAACTATTTGCACGACATGCCCAAGGACAGGCTCTGGACAACAAACTATTGTCACTCCGACAGGGTAAGCAGGATTTGTTAACCTATATCTCTTCTGTCAACAGTCTTGTGGCCCAAATGAATTGGCCTGAGGAAAAAAGGATTATGCTCTTTCATTGTGGATTGCGAGGAGAATTGAAGGATGTGCTAGCTCAAGTAGTAAATCTCCCAGAGGGGTGTGCTGAATACATTGACCTGACAGTGCAACTTGATCATAGGCTGCAGAATTGGAAGATGGATCGAGCCAGAGCAGAGAAGCAGTCAGTTTACATGTGCCCCCTTGAAAGTCAGACCAAACCACATGACCAGTCAGAACCAATGCAGATTGGGGGCTTGCAGAGCCCTCTCACCAAGGCTGAAAGAGAAAAAAGGAGACAGCAGCAACTCTGCTTATATTGCCGCAAAGCTGGACACTTTCTCTGAGAATGTCAGGTGAAGCCACCCAGAAAAACAGTCGGAGCAACTGACAAGAGTGAAGGTGAAGAACCAGCCTCGGAAAACTCCAACGCCCGGCAAGCGTAGGGGTCCACTTGTTGAGCTTTGAAAAGGAACCAATACATACCTCACACCTAGTCATTCCGGTGCTTTTGGTAAACCGCAAATGTCCATCAAGAATGCATGCCTTGGAAGCATATATAGACAGTGGAGCTGTGGGGAATTACATAGACCAAGATTTGGCTATCCGGATAGGCCTTCCTATCGGAAAACGTCACAGCGGTTGATTGATCTCAGTTATCATCTGGCCCGGTGATGCATTATACTGAAAAGATCAACCTCCTGTGTCAGGACGGTCATCAAGAAGACATCACCTTCAATCTCATCAGTGCTCCCCAATTCCAGATGATATTAGGAATGCCCTGGCTGGAAACCCACAACCCAAGGATTGACTGGCGTAGAAGAGTTCTGACTTTTCCCCAAGATTGCCAAGACACCTGTTACAAAGAATACTTAGAAATGGTTCATACTAAGTCAAGTTTGGAGAAAGAAATAGTGCCAGACTTTACCAGTTCATTACCTTCTGAATACCTGGATTACCAAGATGTGTTTCAGAAAGAGCAAGCAAACACCTCACCTCTGCACAGAACATATGACTGCCAAATTGATCTTGTACCCGGAGCCCAGATTCCGTGCAGTTGGATTTACGCATTAATGGAGTAAAAGAACCAGCATTTAAAGACCTCCTTAGACCAGTATTTAGCCAACGGCTTCATTCGCCCGTCCAAGTCCCCGCTTCCTCATCCCTATTCTTTATGCCTAAAAAGAAGGGAGACTTGAGGACTTGCATTGACTATAGAGCCCTTTCAGATCACGGTAAAAATTTGGTACCCGTTGCCACTCATTCCCGAACTTCTGGATCAGGTAAAAAATGTGCAAATTTATACCAAATTGGACTTACGAGGGGCCTACCATTTGGCAAGAGTCAAAAAGGCGGTTGAGTGGAAGATAGCATTTGGCACTAAATATGGCCGTTTTGAATATCAGGTTATGCCCTTCAGGCTATGTAATGCCCCCATGGCATTCCAATACTTTATGAACGACGTGCTCCGTGAACTAATGGACTTGTGCATGCTCGTCTATATCGACAACATCCTCATTTACTCAACCACCAAAGAGGATCATATCAGCCATGTCCGGGCCGTTCTGGAAAGACCTCGGCAACACAGGCTATATGCCAAGTTGGAGAAATGCTTCTTTCATGTAACAGAGGTTGAATTCCTCAGGTTTATACTCACACCGAGGAGTACACATGGACACACATAAAGTGAATAGCATCCTCCAATGGCCTTCACCTACGCCCACGAAAGGTGTACAAAGTGTGCTTGGGTTCGCCAACTTCTATTGTCGGTTCATTCCAGGGTTTTCTCAGAGCGTTCACCCCCTGCTACATAAGAACAAATGATTCCAGTGGACCGCAGAAGCGGTGGAGGCCTTCCAGACACTAAAACGAGCCTTCACATCAGCACCCATTCTACGGCATCCCCGACCCGACTTGCCATACATAGTCGAAACCGAAGCGTCCAATGTAGCAATGGGAGAAGTTTTATCTCAATGAGATCCTGAAACAGGGCAATTACATCCCATAGCATTCTGATCTCATGAAGTCTCTGCTCCCGAATTGAACTATGTGATCACAGATAAAGAAATGTTAGCAATAAAAGCAGCATTCAAAGAATGGAGATATTGTCTTGTTGGAGCCAGGCACACAGTGACCATCATTACATATTATTGTAACCTAAAATACCTAAAAACTGCGAAAGCACAATCATCACGTCAACTCCGCTGGGCTCTCTTTTTTGTGGAATATGATTTCGTCATTTCCTACAGACCGGGAGTATGCAATGGGAAAGTGGACACACTATCAAGGATGAGTGAAGAAGAAAGGGCATTCACCACACCAGACCCCGTGTCAATTATCCCTGAAGAGCAAATCCTAAACGCGATTGCAGTCACTGCCTCTTTAGAAGACTTAAAAATTTATCTGCTACACCTGATGAACCAATCAGAACAACAGGATTGGCTGTCAAGAGGAGATCAATACACTATCATAAACAATCTACCATACTTTCAAGGGAAATTATATGTTCCAGACAAAGACCTGCAAAATCAAAACATAGCAAACTATCATGAATCTTTAATTGAAGAACATCCCGGAATCGCTAAAACTCAAGCCAAGATAAAAATGAATTACTGTTGGCTGACTTGGAGAAAATGATATTGCCCAGTTTATCACAACCTGTGGCATTTGCGCACAGCACACGTCTCTAAAACAAAGTCCTGCAGGTCTCCTACGTCCTTTGATGGTGCCTCCAGTGCCTTGGCATATGTTGTCAATGGACTTTATTACTTATCTTCCCCCTGCAACAGATACAACACCATCCTGGATATTGTGGATCTGTTTTCTAAAATGGCTCATTTTATCCCTCTAAAAGGGATCCCAACAGCCTCTACCCTGGCTACAGTATTTCTGGAACAAATTGTTCAGCTACATGGGTTCCCATTGATAATAATATCTGACCGCGGAACTCAGTTTGCCTCAGCACTCTGGAGAAGATGTTGCAAAATCGCCAAAATCGACCTTCGATTGTCCGCAGGTCATCACCCACAAACGGATGGTCAGACCGAACAGACTAACCAAACTCTAGAACAGTAGTTAAGGTGTATGTTACAACAAACCGCAGATAACTGGAAAACATACTTTGGTTAGCCGAATATGCATACAATAATTCCATCCACAATAGCACAGGAAAAACTCCATTCTACCCAGTGCACGGCTGATTCCCACGAACCTCTGACTTTGATTCACTCGAAGCATTGGAAATGCCGGCGGTAAAGACCTTGCATGAAACCATCACTCGGGTTCTTAAGGAGGCAGCTGAACATCTGACTAAAGCCAAAGAAAAGCAGAAGCAGTTTGCAGATCGACACCAAAAAGAGGCTGCAAATTATCAGATCGGAGACCAGGTTTGGTTAGCATCCAAAAACATTTCTCTGAAGGGAACAAGGGCCTTCCATCCCAGATGCCTAGGACCCTAACCCATCAAAGCCATGATGAAACCCACGGCCATGAAATTGGAACTACCATCCCATCTGCAAATCCACCTGGTGTTTCACGTCTCAATTTTGGAACCGATGAAACCAGGTACACAAATCAATACTCCGCCAGAGACCGAAATCATAGAAGGGGAGCCTGAGTACGAGGTTAAACTATTCTAGACACTAAAGTAATCTGATCCAAGTTGTACTATATCATAGACTGGAACCCATGACCGTACCTGGGAATCCAGTGAATTTGTTCACGCATCATTACTGATCAAACAATTCCATCATAATAATCCCAACAAACCAGGACCATGAACCCAAACCAGGACCAAACCAGGACAAACCAGGACCATGAAGCCAAACCAGGGCTAGAAGCAGCAGGGAGAAGGCCGTGGGACAAGGCCTTTCTCCCTCTCTGCAGCTCTTCACTGCTCGACGGCACGCATGGCACCCCCTGGCAAACGAACACAAGGTAAGGCCTCCTGACCCTATGCCAACCCGCAATATGTCCTGCGTGCACCTACCCAGGTCACAACCATGCTCACCACGCCATTCTACAACAGAAATGCGCAACTACGGTCACACACTCAGCCCAGCAACCCCATCACCCACACTCCCAAACCAAGAGACCGCAATGCAATGATTGGCGCTAGAAGCAAGCTTTCAGTACTCACACGCTACAACACTAAGGTGAACTCCAGCCCCTGGATTGACCCACACTCTGTGGCTACGCTACGACAGATCATCAATATCCACATCACCAAAGAAGGCCTCAGTGCTGCCACGAACAATAACCCCATTAAAAACATTAACTATGCACCAACACCCACGCCCAACCCCACGAGTGTCCCCATGTTCATTGTTCATGCTGGTGCCACCTCCATGATGCCTAATGCTGTGTCTACTGCTCATGTTGATGCCACCCCCATGATGCTTAATGCTGTGTCTACTGCTCATATTGATGCCACCCCCATGATGCCTAATGCTGTGTCTATTGCTCATGTTGATGCCGCCCCCATGATGCCTAATGCTGATCCTAGTGCTCATGTCGATGCCGCCCCGATGATGCCTACTGCTGTGTCTACTGCCCATGTTGATGCCGCCCCCATGATGCCTAATGCTGTGTCTACTGCCCATGTTGATGCCGCCCCCATAATGCCTAATGCTGTGTCTACTGCCCATGTTGATGCCGCCCCCATGATGCCTAATGCTGTGTCTAGGCACATTGCTCATGTTGATGCCACCTCCATAACCACCCCTGGCTCCATACCACCCATTATATCCGAGCCTCCATCCACTCCGGCTAGCCCGCCCACCTCCATGCCTCCCTCTGCCTACACGATCAGCTATGCCTTGCGTAATGTACGATCCACACACGCCCTTGACATTAACGACCTGCTCATTAAGGACGACCTCGACCTCCTCATCCTTACTGAGACCTGGCTTAATGAAACCTCAGGCCCAGCCCTATCACTGGCCATCCCTTCTGGGTACTCCATCTTCAGGAAAGACCGCACCTCCCAGAGAGGTGGAGGAGTTGCCCTCATAGCCAAGGAAGCCATTGCTATTAGGGAAGTTGAAGGCCTGCTTGACAGCAACAGCGACTACCTCCCTCTAAAAATGAATGTCTCTCCCAATTGCACCATAACCATGCACATTGTCTACAGACCCCCAGGACCATATATTGATTTCCATGACACCCTTTTCCCTGCACTGTCCAACAGCATCAAAAAGACATCACAGGTCTTAATTCTGGGTGACCTTAACCTAGGGCTGAACAACCCTAAGGACCCCCCTGCGAGATCCCTCAAGAAAGCGTTGTCCAACATTGGCTTCACGCACTCAATTTCTGACCCCACCCATATCAAAGGGCGCACCCTAGACTGGATCATTCATCACAACTGCTCCCTTCTTATTATGGCCAACACCCCCGTCGCTCGGTCCGACCACCACTACATCCAATTCAACCTCGGAACCAAGAAAGCGGCCCTCGCCCCCTCGCCATGCCCAGCAATTTACGCTAGAAGCTCACGCCTTCTCACAGTCGAAAACCTAGCACCCTACCTCCTCAACCCAGCCTTGCAGGCCCCCTATTCTAACAACCCTGACACTTTAGCTGACACCTTCAAGGATGTCATCACGTCAGCTGTGGACGCCTTTGCCCCACTGACTCTTAAAAAAGCAAAAAAAGCCAAACATGCAAACGCATGGTTCTCCAAAGTACTTCTTGAACAACGTGCGCTAAAGAGGATTGCTTCACTGGAGATCCAATCATGTACGCAGTATTCATGAACCAATGCTGCCTTCATTTCTTGTGCAGTCCTGGGGCCTTCCCCAATGATCAAACCAGACTGGCATTTGTACTTTCACATCTGGGAGGAAGTGCAGCCGACTGGTCTACACCCTTGGTAAATCAAGACAACCCCTTGCTTCGGGACTTTGGGGGGTTTCAGCACGAAATGGAGAAACTATTTGCACGACATGCCCAAGGACAGGCTCTGGACAACAAACTATTGTCACTCCGACAGGGTAAGCAGGATTTGTTAACCTATATCTCTTCTGTCAACAGTCTTGTGGCCCAAATGAATTGGCCTGAGGAAAAAAGGATTATGCTCTTTCATTGTGGATTGCGAGGAGAATTGAAGGATGTGCTAGCTCAAGTAGTAAATCTCCCAGAGGGGTGTGCTGAATACATTGACCTGACAGTGCAACTTGATCATAGGCTGCAGAATTGGAAGATGGATCGAGCCAGAGCAGAGAAGCAGTCAGTTTACATGCGCCCCCTTGAAAGTCAGACCAAACCACATGACCAGTCAGAACCAATGCAGATTGGGGGCTTGCAGAGCCCTCTCACCAAGGCTGAAAGAGAAAAAAGGAGACAGCAGCAACTCTGTTTATATTGCCGCAAAGCTGGACACTTTCTCTGAGAATGTCAGGTGAAGCCACCCAGAAAAACAGTCGGAGCAACTGACAAGAGTGAAGGTGAAGAACCAGCCTCGGAAAACTCCAACGCCCGGCAAGCGTAGGGGTCCACTTGTTGAGCTTTGAAAAGGAACCAATACATACCTCACACCTAGTCATTCCGGTGCTTTTGGTAAACCGCAAATGTCCATCAAGAATGCATGCCTTGGAAGCATATATAGACAGTGGAGCTGTGGGGAATTACATAGACCAAGATTTGGCTATCCGGATAGGCCTTCCTATCGGAAAACGTCACAGCGGTTGATTGATCTCAGTTATCATCTGGCCCGGTGATGCATTATACTGAAAAGATCAACCTCCTGTGTCAGGACGGTCATCAAGAAGACATCACCTTCAATCTCATCAGTGCTCCCCAATTCCAGATGATATTAGGAATGCCCTGGCTGGAAACCCATAACCCAAGGATTGACTGGCGTAGAAGAGTTCTGACTTTTCCCCAAGATTGCCAAGACACCTGTTACAAAGAATACTTAGAAATGGTTCATACTAAGTCAAGTTTGGAGAAAGAAATAGTGCCAGACTTTACCAGTTCATTACCTTTTGAATACCTGGATTACCAAGATTTGTTTCAGAAAGAGCAAGCAAACACCTCACCTCTGCACAGAACATATGACTGCCAAATTGATCTTGTACCCGGAGCCCAGATTCCGTGCAGTTGGATTTACGCATTAATGGAGTAAAAGAACCAGCATTTAAAGACCTCCTTAGACCAGTATTTAGCCAACGGCTTCATTCGCCCGTCCAAGTCCCCGCTTCCTCATCCCTATTCTTTATGCCTAAAAAGAAGGGAGACTTGAGGACTTGCATTGACTATAGAGCCCTTTCAGATCACGGTAAAAATTTGGTACCCGTTGCCACTCATTCCCGAACTTCTGGATCAGGTAAAAAATTTGCAAATTTATACCAAATTGGACTTACGAGGGGCCTACCATTTGGCAAGAGTCAAAAAGGCGGTTGAGTGGAAGATAGCATTTGGCACTAAATATGGCCGTTTTGAATATCAGGTTATGCCCTTCAGGCTATGTAATGCCCCCATGGCATTCCAATACTTTATGAACGACGTGCTCCGTGAACTAATGGACTTGTGCATGCTCGTCTATATCGACAACATCCTCATTTACTCAACCACCAAAGAGGATCATATCAGCCATGTCCGGGCCGTTCTGGAAAGACCTCGGCAACACAGGCTATATGCCAAGTTGGAGAAATGCTTCTTTCATGTAACAGAGGTTGAATTCCTCAGGTTTATACTCACACCGAGGAGTACACATGGACACACATAAAGTGAATAGCATCCTCCAATGGCCTTCACCTACGCCCACGAAAGGTGTACAAAGTGTGCTTGGGTTCGCCAACTTCTATTGTCGGTTCATTCCAGGGTTTTCTCAGAGCGTTCACCCCCTGCTACATAAGAACAAATGATTCCAGTGGACCGCAGAAGCGGTGGAGGCCTTCCAGACACTAAAACGAGCCTTCACATCAGCACCCATTCTACGGCATCCCCGACCCGACTTGCCATACATAGTCGAAACCGAAGCGTCCAATGTAGCAATGGGAGAAGTTTTATCTCAATGAGATCCTGAAACAGGGCAATTACATCCCATAGCATTCTGATCTCATGAAGTCTCTGCTCCCGAATTGAACTATGTGATCACAGATAAAGAAATGTTAGCAATAAAAGCAGCATTCAAAGAATGGAGATATTGTCTTGTTGGAGCCAGGCACACAGTGACCATCATTACATATTATTGTAACCTAAAATACCTAAAAACTGCGAAAGCACAATCATCACGTCAACTCCGCTGGGCTCTCTTTTTTGTGGAATATGATTTCGTCATTTCCTACAGACCGGGAGTATGCAATGGGAAAGTGGACACACTATCAAGGATGAGTGAAGAAGAAAGGGCATTCACCACACCAGACCCCGTGTCAATTATCCCTGAAGAGCAAATCCTAAACGCGATTGCAGTCACTGCCTCTTTAGAAGACTTAAAAATTGATCTGCTACACCTGATGAACCAATCAGAACAACAGGATTGGCTGTCAAGAGGAGATCAATACACTATCATAAACAATCTACCATACTTTCAAGGGAAATTATATGTTCCAGACAAAGACCTGCAAAATCAAAACATAGCAAACTATCATGAATCTTTAATTGAAGAACATCCCGGAATCGCTAAAACTCAAGCCAAGATAAAAATGAATTACTGTTGGCTGACTTGGAGAAAATGATATTGCCCAGTTTATCACAACCTGTGGCATTTGCGCACAGCACACGTCTCTAAAACAAAGTCCTGCAGGTCTCCTACGTCCTTTGATGGTGCCTCCAGTGCCTTGGCATATGTTGTCAATGGACTTTATTACTTATCTTCCCCCTGCAACAGATACAACACCATCCTGGATATTGTGGATCTGTTTTCTAAAATGGCTCATTTTATCCCTCTAAAAGGGATCCCAACAGCCTCTACCCTGGCTACAGTATTTCTGGAACAAATTGTTCAGCTACATGGGTTCCCATTGATAATAATATCTGACCGCGGAACTCAGTTTGCCTCAGCACTCTGGAGAAGATGTTGCAAAATCGCCAAAATCGACCTTCGATTGTCCGCAGGTCATCACCCACAAACGGATGGTCAGACCGAACAGACTAACCAAACTCTAGAACAGTAGTTAAGGTGTATGTTACAACAAACCGCAGATAACTGGAAAACATACTTTGGTTAGCCGAATATGCATACAATAATTCCATCCACAATAGCACAGGACAAACTCCATTCTACCCAGTGCACGGCTGATTCCCACGAACCTCTGACTTTGATTCACTCGAAGCATTGGAAATGCCGGCGGTAAAGACCTTGCATGAAACCATCACTCGGGTTCTTAAGGAGGCAGCTGAACATCTGACTAAAGCCAAAGAAAAGCAGAAGCAGTTTGCAGATCGACACCAAAAAGAGGCTGCAAATTATCAGATCGGAGACCAGGTTTGGTTAGCATCCAAAAACATTTCTCTGAAGGGAACAAGGGCCTTCCATCCCAGATGCCTAGGACCCTAACCCATCAAAGCCATGATGAAACCCACGGCCATGAAATTGGAACTACCATCCCATCTGCAAATCCACCTGGTGTTTCACGTCTCAATTTTGGAACCGATGAAACCAGGTACACAAATCAATACTCCGCCAGAGACCGAAATCATAGAAGGGGAGCCTGAGTACGAGGTTAAACTATTCTAGACACTAAAGTAATCTGATCCAAGTTGTACTATATCATAGACTGGAACCCATGACCGTACCTGGGAATCCAGTGAATTTGTTCACGCATCATTACTGATCAAACAATTCCATCATAATAATCCCAACAAACCAGGACCATGAACCCAAACCAGGACCAAACCAGGACAAACCAGGACCATGAAGCCAAACCAGGGCTAGAAGCAGCAGGGAGAAGGCCGTGGGACAAGGCCTTTCTCCCTCTCTGCAGCTCTTCACTGCTCGACGGCACGCATGGCACCCCCTGGCAAACGAACACAAGTTAAGGCCTCCTGACCCTATGCCAACCCGCAATATGTCCTGCGTGCACCTACCCAGGTCACAACCATGCTCACCACGCCATTCTACAACAGAAATGCGCAACTACGGTCACACACTCAGCCCAGCAACCCCATCACCCACACTCCCAAACCAAGAGACCGCAATGCAATGATTGGCGCTAGAAGCAAGCTTTCAGTACTCACACGCTACAACACTAAGGTGAACTCCAGCCCCTGGATTGACCCACACTCTGTGGCTACGCTACGACAGATCATCAATATCCACATCACCAAAGAAGGCCTCAGTGCTGCCACGAACAATAACCCCATTAAAAACATTAACTATGCACCAACACCCACGCCCAACCCCACGAGTGTCCCCATGTTCATTGTTCATGCTGGTGCCACCTCCATGATGCCTAATGCTGTGTCTACTGCTCATGTTGATGCCACCCCCATGATGCTTAATGCTGTGTCTACTGCTCATATTGATGCCACCCCCATGATGCCTAATGCTGTGTCTATTGCTCATGTTGATGCCGCCCCCATGATGCCTAATGCTGATCCTAGTGCTCATGTCGATGCCGCCCCGATGATGCCTACTGCTGTGTCTACTGCCCATGTTGATGCCGCCCCCATGATGCCTAATGCTGTGTCTACTGCCCATGTTGATGCCGCCCCCATAATGCCTAATGCTGTGTCTACTGCCCATGTTGATGCCGCCCCCATGATGCCTAATGCTGTGTCTAGGCACATTGCTCATGTTGATGCCACCTCCATAACCACCCCTGGCTCCATACCACCCATTATATCCGAGCCTCCATCCACTCCGGCTAGCCCGCCCACCTCCATGCCTCCCTCTGCCTACACGATCAGCTATGCCTTGCGTAATGTACGATCCACACACGCCCTTGACATTAACGACCTGCTCATTAAGGACGACCTCGACCTCCTCATCCTTACTGAGACCTGGCTTAATGAAACCTCAGGCCCAGCCCTATCACTGGCCATCCCTTCTGGGTACTCCATCTTCAGGAAAGACCGCACCTCCCAGAGAGGTGGAGGAGTTGCCCTCATAGCCAAGGAAGCCATTGCTATTAGGGAAGTTGAAGGCCTGCTTGACAGCAACAGCGACTACCTCCCTCTAAAAATGAATGTCTCTCCCAATTGCACCATAACCATGCACATTGTCTACAGACCCCCAGGACCATATATTGATTTCCATGACACCCTTTTCCCTGCACTGTCCAACAGCATCAAAAAGACATCACAGGTCTTAATTCTGGGTGACCTTAACCTAGGGCTGAACAACCCTAAGGACCCCCCTGCGAGATCCCTCAAGAAAGCGTTGTCCAACATTGGCTTCACGCACTCAATTTCTGACCCCACACATATCAAAGGGCGCACCCTAGACTGGATCATTCATCACAACTGCTCCCTTCTTATTATGGCCAACACCCCCGTCGCTCGGTCCGACCACCACTACATCCAATTCAACCTCGGAACCAAGAAAGCGGCCCTCGCCCCCTCGCCATGCCCAGCAATTTACGCTAGAAGCTCACGCCTTCTCACAGTCGAAAACCTAGCACCCTACCTCCTCAACCCAGCCTTGCAGGCCCCCTATTCTAACAACCCTGACACTTTAGCTGACACCTTCAAGGATGTCATCACGTCAGCTGTGGACGCCTTTGCCCCACTGACTCTTAAAAAAGCAAAAAAAGCCAAACATGCAAACGCATGGTTCTCCAAAGTACTTCTTGAACAACGTGCGCTAAAGAGGATTGCCCTTTCCTCCTGGAAAGCCAGCCCTTCTGAAGCCACCAAACAGAAGTTCAAAGTTATCTCCAAATCCTACAAGACCAACATTACCTTGACCAAGGCTTCCTCCTTTAATGCTAGGATCTCTGATGCCAAGTCAGGGTCCAAGGAACTATTCACTATCTTTAGGGAACTGGAAAAACCAAATGCCCCCACGTCAGTCATCAAAGACGACAAGTGGTGTAACAGCATTCAGTCTGCAATGCTAGAGAAGCTCAACACTCTTCAAACCAAAATCCGCGGCCACCAAAAAGCCCTCTCCAACATCATTGCCAACATGCGTGCTGAGCCACCCACCAAGACCACCACCTGCCCTCCATTTGAGTTCAAAGACCTCACTGAGCGAGAGGTAATCACCCTGCTCAACTCTATCAAACCCTCCAACTGCAAAGGTGATACCTGCCTAGCTAGCCTCATCAAAGACTCCGCACCTACCCTAGCCCCCTTCCTCACAGCTTTTATCAACTCCTCCTTCCAGTCAGGTCATGTCCCGTCTGGACTTAAGGAAGCGTGGTTACACCCACTCCTCAAAAAGCCCTCGCTCGACCCAACAGTCCCTGGGAATTACAGGCCCATTATCACTGTACCCTTCCTGCTCAAAATCCTGGACAAAGCAGCTTACCTGCAAGTCCAAATGTTCCTAGAGGATAACCGTCTCCTAGGCCTGCGGCAATCTGGATTCCGCCCACAACACGGCACCGAAACGGCCCTCCTAGACCTCAAGAACCAAATGAACGATCTTAGAGACGCAGGCAAACCTGCCCTCCTATTGCTCCTTGATCTATCTGCGGCTTTTGATCTCGTTGACCACAACACCCTGTGCCACCATCTAGCCACCCAAGCCAACTTCTCCCCGAAAGCTTGTCAATGGATCACCTCCTTTCTCCAAGAAAGGGCCATGAAAGTCTTTTCAGAGTCTGCATCAGCCACCCCCAGCCTCCTTACCTGCGGGGTTCCCCAGGGGTCCTGTATTGCACCCACGCTATACAACCTCTTCACAAAGCCCCTATTCAGCATGCTGGACTCCCTTGGTATATCTTACACCAACTTCGCGGATGACACACAGGTACTTATCCCACTTACGGGCGACTACCTAGCAGACACTAACACCCTCACCACTATTTACTCTACCATCCAATCCTGGATGGCAGAGAATTGGCTCTGCCTCAATAGTGAAAAAACTGAACTCCTCCTCATTGGGTCACCCTTCACATTGGGCAACTTTGGAGATCAGTATGCCTCCTTCACCATTGATAACATTCCTATCAAGGTCTCCAACCATGTTAAGACACTCAGAGTCTACCTGGACTCCGACCTGTCCATGGACAGACAGGTTAATGGTATCGCCTTCTCCTCAGCCTACTACTCCAAAATCCTCAACGCGGCCAGGCCCTTCTTGGCCCGCCAGAATTGCCTCACGATTGCCAGGGCAATTAACGGGTCAAGGCTAGACTACTGCAATGCCCTTCTCATTGGGACCTCCAACAAAAACGTGGCCAAACTGCAGCTAGCTCAAAACAATGCGCTCAGGGCAGCCACTGGTACCACAAGAAGAGACCATATCTCTGAAATCAGAAGGCAAGCACACTGGCTCCCTGTCAAAGAGAGGATTGTATTCAAAACTCTTGCCTTCACCCACAAATGCCTCCACGATCTTGCCCCTCCCTACTTCACAAATAGAATCACCAGGAACAAAGCCATCAGACCCCTAAGATCATGCTATGCCAACACGATTGTCACGCCTATTACTCGAAACGTCCGCGCTGGTGGCGCCAGCTTCCCCACCTTAGCAGCCTCCCACTGGAACACACTTCCACCTTACCTAAGACTGATTGAATCACATCTAGCCTTTCGCAAGGTTATCAAAACTAGACTCTTAGTCTAAACTGAATGTCATACACAAATCTATGTCAATCTATGTCAGCCATCTACTGCATATGTGCTTGCTACTGTGTAACCATGAGCCCACTGGGCACCCGCCTATAATGTTAAGTTTTGCCCAGCTTCTGTAACAGCGCCTCGATGCCTCATGGGCTGAAAGTGCGCTTGATAAATGCAAAATAAATAAACATGATAGGAAAAACCCATAAGAGGGGCGTTGAGGGGGAGTGCTGTCATGGTCACAGGCCCAACAACGCAGAAACCACACCATCTGGTGATAGGGGCAAAGGGTAACATATCTCCTTCTTGTTCCTTTGGGACATCAGACAGAGGGTGCTCGGCTCGACTATGTCCTGACGCCTTTGGCGCCAGGCTCATGAATGAATACAAGCTGAAATGTTTATTTAACACAGGAGTGCTTTATTTCTATTCACTGGAATTCTCCATTTGCACACTGTTTGGGCGTGTCACTTTACCAACTGGAAGGCACATGCAAAATCCAAGAGAGGCAGGGAGTGGAGACTGAAAAGCATGTGTAGTACCTAGGTGGGGCTGGGTGTGGCAGGCAGGCCAGAACCAATGGGCGTGGCCAAGAACTAGACTATATAAACCACAGCTATCCCTCAGACAAGCGCTTTGCGTTACTTTGATCCTCCGTGCAGCGTGACGCCCACTTCCACCTGACCCAGCTAACTTACCTCACAGGAACCTGCAGCTGCTGCAACCTTACCTGGACTCTGGTTCTCATCAGCCTGGCAGCACCCCATCTTCTTGTAGGATTCTGATTCCAACGCCGCAGCATCCACACTCCTGCTCCCGAAACCAGAGACCGGAAACAAGAAAGAAGATGAGACAAGGTTAGAATAATTAAGAACACCTGACCCAGGGTCGAGCCTCACTTAAAATCATACGCGCACCCATAAAGATTGCTTACCAGCTGCCGGACCATCGCTGCATCGCTCCTCCGAACTGCTGGCTGCATTCCGATCACTGCGGCTACAACCTGAGCTGCTACAACACCTGCAAAGGAAGAGAGAGCAGAGAAAGAGACATTACTTATAAAACAGACTTTAAGTTAAGAACGATCTTTACCAATTCAATTGAGAAAGTTGGAAGACAAGCAGGCAAGTGGAAACAAGGGAAACACTTACCAGCTAGAGAAGTGGATGAGTCGCAGCTGGCCAGGACTTCCACAGCACGGGACCAGTGACAAAACTTGGTCCCCTTCAGCAAGTGTCACTGCCAGAAGAAGCAGGACGGAGAGCTCATTATTATCATTCAGCAGGTGAGCCTTCCAGAATAGTATAACCCCACGGGAGCCACATCAAGGGAGAAGAGGTCAGGAGAACAGGTTAGAACCGGAGCCCGCATTTCCTCGCGATTCCACGTTATATTCACGCAGGACCCACGCTGCTCATCATTGCAGTTCTCATTTAGGCACAGAGGAGAAGTGTCATCCCTGGGAGGGCTCCGACCATGCCCCAATGCCTCCGCAGAGACCAGGTGAGCGTAACACAAACACTTTCACGTGCTATAACAAATAACTTGGAATTAATCCCACTACCAAAACCCCTGCAACAACTTAACTTATATGAGAGCATCATAATTCAAACAGTGCACCCATTTCAAGCAATAAAACGCCTTCAACAAAAACAGCAAAACTACCTCACTCTGAATTAGTGAAAGGCATTTGTGGCAGAGTAGTTTGTTTGTCATTAGATCTCAAAGAAAATGTACACACTCTGGGAGTGCAACATCCAATAGATCAATCTTTAATTATCTTAGTAAATGGCATACCTACAAAAGACAAAAAAATGTGCAACAACTCGTGGACTTACATAAAGTTAGACAAGCCCTGGAATATCTAAAGGACAACAATGAATACTACAAAGAAATAAATATTGAAGAAAACCTGAGGGAAACCACTGAAATAATTAAAGACTCATCAGAAACTGGTCAATTCCAACTTCTAGATCCTGCTACAGAATCCAATATTTTTTACCATTATACAATTCACCCATTACACTCTAAAGACACCATAGATGAAGCACTGGAAAATTACCAAATGCGACAAGCCAAAGGATTTCCAATCAGCATATGGGAAAAAAGCAGAGAAGCATGTGCCTTTCCTCTACTAGGTACGATGATAGACCCACACAAATAACAGCTTCAGAATACCGCTATTTACGAATGTATTCTGAAGACCCCAGATTCAGACAAAACGTGGATTACATATTCCACCTTCCTTTTGAAAGTGAACTAGCACCTCTATGCTACAAAGTTGCACACACATTGAAATCAGGTACCCATTTTCTAAATATGTCAGCTACACAATTACTACAAAAAGTGCAAGAAAAAGATGAGGTTTTACAGTTAAGCATTACAAATCTTTTAGCAAACATGCGTGGTGCAAAGGAATATTGGTTCCAACGTCACGGAGATGTACACTGTATGATAAGAAACATTGGCCCAGCCACTTGGTTTGTGACATTAAGTTGTGAAGAATATGCATGGGAAGATTTACACGATTTCCTACGCATAGCAAACAAAAACAAAACAAATATAGATATAAAAACACCAGGAGAACTGTGCTCTCTAGATCCTGTAAATGTATCAAGATATTTAATTCATCGCTTCATTGCTATGTTACACTTCATTTGTAATAAAACTGTTCCTCCCCTCGGAGAAGGGCAACACTTCTTTTGGAGAAATGAATACCAATCCATAGAAGCACCACACATCCACATGCTTTTGTGGATAAAAAATGCACCTAAATTTGGTCAGGACATTGATGACACGGTTTTGCAGTTCATCCAAAAATATGTCACTTGTGAAATCCCTTCACAAACGACACATCGTGACCTTCATGCACACATTTTACAATTTCAAAGACACAAAAGTGGGTAGTATTATCATCGCAAATATAAAAATAAATGGAAATACTACACCAAATGCCGCTTTGGTTTCCCTAGACCAGTATCAACAACAGGTCAAATAAACAACTTCATGTCTTCAGTTAGACATAGGGACTCATTACGACCCAGGCGGTAAGGGGTTTACGGCAGCGTAAACAGCGCCGACCCTTACCGCCTGAGTACGAGGTCCCTTAGCGCCATGGCGGATTTAACACCTGCTTTTAGCAGGTGTTAAAATCCATGGCGCTAAGGGACCATGGAGTTAATTACGCCACCGTAATTTACGGTGGCGTAATTAACGCCTTCCCCACTCCCATTATGCCCTATGGGGCAAAAATGGGAATGGGGAAGGGTAAATGGGGATTGGGGACTTACCGCCCCGCCAAGGTCGGAATGGGGCGGTAAGTCCGCCAACCACCATGGCGTAAACGTAGTTTACGCCATGGTGGTAAAGTCACGGCCCAGGCGGTAACTTACCGCCTGGGTCGTAATGAGGCCCATAGTGTCAAAGATAAATCACCTAAGAACACATATTACATAAAAAGGACAGAAGGCTGAAAATACATCAATGATTACAATGGGCCTCATTACACGGACGGCGTTAACCATGGCGCTATTAGCGCCATGGTTGCCGCCGGTATTTTACCGAGTCCACCATGGTGAATGGCGGAATTACCGCCCTATTCCAAGGTGTGTGGGGGCGGTAATTCCCCATTCACCATGGCACTTCCCCATTCCCATTTTCGCCCCCATAGGGCTCAATGGGAATGGGGAAGGTGGTAATTATGGTACCGCAAATTGCGGTACCGTAATTACCTCCAAGGTCCCTTTGCGGGTCCCGTCCTTAACAGCTGCTAAAACCAGCCGTTAAGGTAGGGTCCCACAAAGGGACCTCATAGTAAGGCGGTAAGGGTTTACCGGCACTGATACTCTTACCGGTACCGGTAAACCCTTACCGCCATCCGTGTAATGATGCCCAATGTAATCATTGCCCTCCTATGGAATGCAAATATAGATGTGCACTACATTGCAGACAATCCCACTGCAGTTGCACGATATGTCACAGCCTACTTAACCAAAGAAGATAAAACAGAGCTTCAAGACCTCCGGGACGACATATCATCTGACAAAACCCTATCACAGAAATTGTACAGATTAGACATAAAAATGCTCTCCCATAGAAAATGTGGCTGCTCTACATCTGCAGACCGTTTAACTGGTACTGCCTTGTATGGAAAATCTGACAATATAGTATGGCTAAGTCTTGGTCCTGATAAATCTAGAAAAAGAGTTCTCAAATCATATCAAGACATAGAAACAATAGCCAAAAATGATCCCAACAGCCTACACACATTCTTCCCAAACAGGAGTAGCAATTTGGAAACCATGTGTCTATACCACATAGCCCAAAACCTCACATACAAAAATAATATTAAACCAGAAGAAGAACTTCAGGCTCAACTAGATGTGGTCACTCCTGACAGTAGTCAACCTTCTGTAACAGGAAGCCAAGAACCACTTAGACAGCCACTAATAGCAATTGAGGCAGAATTTTTCAAGAAGTAACACAACAAATTGAATAAGGTGTGCAACATGAAAGTAAACATTGTACCTGCCAAGACTACAAACCTATACTGCTATACGTGAGTGGTCAAGCTGGTTCAGGCGAAACGTTCTTAATCAAAATCATCTGGAAGTTCCTCCAACAATTGACAAACAACAAACTGTCAGCTGCTGTAACTGCCCCCACAGGTTTAGCTGCCTACAACAAAGGCAGTGTCACTTTACACCAATTACTACTCATTCCAGTAGAACACCAAAACAAATGAGACTATTACAAACGTTCTCCAGAAGCTGCAATCGAACTACACAGAGTTTTCAAACAAATAAAATGCTGCTAATAGATGAGGTAAGCATGGTTTCCAATCTAATGTTAGCCTTCATTTACTTCAGATTACAAGAGGTACTGAAAACAGACTATGAAGAACTCTTTGGAGGAAAAAACACAATATTGTTTTTGGAGATCTTCTTCAATTAACTCCAGTTGAAGGTGAACCTATTTGTAAAACCTTAGGGCACAAACTATGCCGAAAAACTGTTGGCAGCATAGGAAATGTCAACCGTTGGCAACATTTCCAATACAGAGAATTAACTAAAAACATGCGTCAGTCTGCAGACCTCACATACACCAACATTTTAAAAAAGTATTAGATTTGGTGTACTATCTCAAGAAGCACAATCTGTATTAAAAACCAGGCACATCCATGCACTCTATGGCCATAACTCATGTGTAACTGATGTCATGGAACAATTAGCACACAACAATGTAAACTGTATGTCCTTGATGCCACCTCTTGCAAGCTGTTCAAAAGTTAATGAAACAAGGTTAAAAAAAGAAATGCAACCAATACTTCAAATTTGCCCCACAGACAAACTGGACGTACATGGTATGATACTACCCATGTGTCAACAAGCCACAAGGCTAAATATCTTAGAAAACTCTATCTCTAACACAGCTGCTTTGGAGAAAATCTTACAATTATCTTTAAACTGTAGAGTAATGCTTTAACATAACCTTGACGTGGACCAAGGACTAGTTAATGGTGCACTTAGTACAGTTGTTGGCTTTCAAACATACCTACGTGACAACAACATCCAGTTTGTCAATATTCTCTTTGACAAACTATCAGAAGTTAAAAGGATAGGACGCTCAAGTTCCCACTTCCTTCTTTTCATAGACATGTATGTACGCAGAGAACAATTTTCTCTAACTCTAGCATATGCAGTCACCATTCATAAATCGCAAGGTCTTACCCTAGATGAAGCATTGATAGATATTGCTAGCACAGTCTTTAAAGAAGGCATGAGCTATGTAGAACTATCACACTTACGTACACTTGACAGACTATTTCTAATCAACTTTGATGCAAGTAAAGTACATGCTGATATTCCTTGCATTCTAGAATACAATAGACTGTGTTCACTCCCTCCATCTAAAAACCTATCCTGTTCTGCAAAAAGCAAAACTTTGTAAAAGAAAACTACTTCAGACTCAAACTAGGCAGGATCTCACAGCAATTCCTCCAAAGAAAGTAAAAGAAGGTAATACTTCATCAAGGACCAGAACCAAAGAAGAATCTACTGCCCAAACTAACTCAACTACCTCTTCAAAGAAACAACACAAATGCCAAACAAATGACTTGGACAAAGACCTGTCAGGTCCATTCAAATTTTCAAATACAACTGGTGTAAATTGCTATGCAAATGTAGCAATCAATATTTTATTCCAATTGCCACCAATTATTGACAGCATTTACTTATACGGGACAGACCAATTGTGTTTGCAAATGTTAGTCCTTCACAGAAATGCAACCAACAATCCTGACACCCTGAGTGGGATGTGTATGCCCAGACATGGGTTCAGTGCCTGCTGGGCCGAGAGACGCAAGCGACTCCTCACTGATGACGCTGAATGAGGCCATAACATGTATTGGGATGCTCTTGTTCTTGTGCAGAAGGGCTGTGACCTAACAGTTCGGGCTGTAATGCCCTTTTGAGGTGGGACCAAGCCTGATTTGCAAATGGTCTTTCCACTTTCCACAACAGCTTGGTCTGGATGGGTGCCCAGAGAGATGCCAGAGGTTACGATTAATTTTAAACCTTCCATCCATCACCTCTTTTGTTTTTTGACATACACACTTATGACACCCACTATTATTGCACATGCTCTTACAACTCACAATCTTACACCGCACACTCTTACAACACACACGCTTATGACACACACACACTTACGACACACATTTTTGATATGTATATGAACCGTATTTGAGATGTAAAGTGTGCACACTTACAAAATGTAAAACGTTTATTTACCAGACACTCACACACCAAACACTCATATGACTAAACACATAAACCTTTAATACACTCTTATGTGACACACTCTAACAACACACACTTATTCCACCCAGTATCCTACATAGTGAGGGGCTCGAAGACATGCACCTATTTATTGGACAAGTTCTAGGTGATCTCGACATGTGCATTTTTGAAATGACATTATGTACATGTATACTACTAAACATAGACAAAAAAACACATCAAAGTCAACACTAACTTTGATGTTAATTTTCATATATATAAAAGAAATGTATAATATGTAAACTGTGCAAATGTATGACATGTAAACCATACACCATATGACAAACACTCATATCACATACATTTATACACCATACACAGATAGACTATATGCCATACTCCCTGTGAGATTAAACATTGAATGTGGATATATAAAATGAAAACCTTTTATACTGTAATTGTATTTTGTTCATTTTTTAAAGTGCTTATGCACAAGTGAAGTGCTTCAAAGCACTCCAAGACGGGAGGGGAACATAAGAATACAGTAGTCATTCTTAGGCCTTGAAGTTTCTGAGTGATCTAACAAAATTAACAAGCATACTAGACCTGAGGCATTTCTTCTACTGCATGTGTATGACCTGAAGGAAGGAGCTGAGGTGGGAGGAGAAGGAAGGAGCATACAATCAATAGACTGCTGTAAAAAGCCTAAATAACTTGTCAGATAATACAAGTGCATGACAAAGAGTGTGGAGAGAAGGAGGGGGAGGGGGAAAAGGACACATAACAATAAACTACCGTATCTGCCCCGGCGATATTCAGATTGATTGATGATAGGTCATCATCAATAGTGCGCCAATGTACACGTGTTTCATGCGCAACCAGGTAGGGAGGGAGACAAAGGGAGGACGGGACAAGTGATTTTTTTAGGCATAGT
The DNA here is from genome assembly GCF_040938575.1 of Ambystoma mexicanum. Lineage (NCBI taxonomy): Eukaryota > Metazoa > Chordata > Amphibia > Caudata > Ambystomatidae > Ambystoma > Ambystoma mexicanum. Next base: position 771,614,752 of record NC_090930.1, on the reverse strand, counting down.
GCATTCAAGGTCGTGCAAGTGCGCAGACAGGAAGTGCAAGGGCGGGCAGGGGGAACAAGTGTGAGCAGTCCATCAGAGGCATGGGTTAGGTGCAGGCAGGTTGCCCCTAACATGGAACATAGTCTGAGTGTAGTAGTGCAAGGCAAAGTGCAAGGCAAAGTTCAGAGGCCCGGGAACAAGAGTTGTGGTTTATCTCACAACAATTATGTATTATATCTTGCAGAAACAATCTGTAAGCACATTTGTTTTTCTAACATATTATTCCGAGATGCATTAACTACAATGTATTGTTACATTACATGTCACGGCTCAAAGTTAACAAACACACACCAATAATGGTCTCCTATAATACAATGCAGTGATTATTTCACAATAATTTACGATTTCCTGATGTGGTTGAAAATTGACAAACAATAGTAAAATGTGCACTTAGTAGAAGATGATCTAAGAGCTGAAACTCACAGCTAACAATATCATAGTCGGGCGTGTCCAACCATTCCAAGATGGTGCTTTTGAAAGTATTGCTTTAGTGACGATATAGTGGGCAATTAAATGCACACTTTGCATCACATCACAACTGGTTGTTATGTATTATGTTCTTTAATCGCACAGTAAGAAAGCGGAAATGCATGAACAAGTTCAATGTGTAAGGTAGAATGGAAACAAATTGACCTATTAAAAGCAACATTTGATCGTTGTCTCCCCAACTTACACTGTTACAGCAGATTTCTTCAGAAGGGCCAACACTATATCAAACGTTTCACTAGTGGAGAAGCTTGTTGACAATAAAGTGCCACTAAAACCTGCTGTTAGAGTTCAAGCAGAGAGCTTAATATCTCGGTGCAATCAGTACTGAAAAGGAAAGCTTAAACAATTCCTGGATAAATTGAGGGTAAACATGTCAAATGTGTGGTTTATGAAACAATATAAAATAGCTGTACTAAGGCTAGACCCACACAAATGATAAGGCACATATTTCTAAATGTTACTTTTGAAGTATATTAAACTAGGAAACAAAGATTATTTATTTTAAGTATGGCAGCCCTTTTCAAAACTTACATCTAAGAGTATTTACACAGCAGCTTTACTCTTCTTTTTGCACCCCAAGCCAACCCTTCTTACCCTCATTCCCTCAATCATGCATAGGACGAATGAGGACCCACCAAAGGACAGTGCATTTTAAACAGAGCCGGTTTCCCTGTACCCTTTTAGTAGTCCATTAATTTAATCCCACCTACGTTGTACTCATCCTGTTAAAACATGTGAATGCATTCATTTCCCCATTCCTCCCTCTTCTCCATTACATTACCACTGGCTCCCTCTGCATCTTCCCAGAACCTCGTTAGTAATAAACGCATTACGCCCCCTGTGTCCATCTTCTTTATTCTGGTACTCCATCAGTAATCCAGTACCCTGCTTCCTTCCTTCCTGGAGGAATTTTGACATGCATCAACTCTCCTTTGCTGAATTTTCTCTCTTTTGTCACCTCACGTATGTGAGATATATGACTTTGTTACCTCCTTGTTTCTCTTTGATTCGCTCATGAATTACACTCATATCAATTTTACTTACACTTGCTCTCCCAACTGTGAGGAATCCTACAGACTCCTCACAGAATCCATGTCTAAAGTCTCCACTCAGGTGGTGTCAGGACTTGATGGTCGTGTAGGCGATGATACCTCTGTCCCCAAGTTCCACTCGAGCAAACAGTCAATATACTGCCCGAGCAGCCCTTGAGGCCACAGGTGGTGAATGTCGTCAGCCGGAACCAGGAATGCCGGAAGATGCTTTCCCCTGACCACTGTAAGGCAAACACGCGGGTTAGATAACAATCTCACCCTGTGCACAATCCTAAATGTTTACCTATAAGGAGCTTACCCTGAGTGGTTGTCTGGAATGTGATGTAGGGTGTCTGTCTGAGGGGCCGGCAGGGTTGACGACAAGGTTGCAGCCTGGCAAAGCACTTGAAGGATGGAATCACCACCTGATACGGAACCTGGTACTGTGAGCCAAACTAGATGGCACGTGATGCAGAGAGCTGAGTTCAAACCAAAGGATAATCCAATTGCAGTCCTGGAGAAAAGCCAAGGTCGTGTCCAGGGGGAGTGGTTCAAGACAAGGTACCAAACAAGGGAAATCCAAGAAGCAGTCCGTGGGAGTAGCCGAGGTCAAAACCAGGAAGAAGCAGGTCCAAAAGAGGAAGCGGTTCGGAATCCAAAGGCAAAATCCAAGATCAAGGATAGCAGCGTCCGTAGTCCAACCAAGATCAGCTGTGAAGTGTGGATGGGAGTTCGCGCGTCACTTTTGAACACTCGCTCCAGTGATCACGTGACTCACACACGTGATTGGCGCACACGCGATTGGACGCGTGGTGGAAGAACGTCCAAGCGTCGGCAGCGGAGACGCGGAATGCTCATGGCGCATCTCCACGGCAACCGCCAATGCAGGAATGGAGAGCGAGGCATAAACCAGCGTCGCAGAGTTCGGCCAGCCCCTTGTCGGCAAACCTGAAGGCGAGAATGTGCAATGGTGCGTGTGGTGTCTTGTTGTGTACTATGATTCTGCCGTATATTGATGGATTTACGGGATGCAATAGGAGGGCTTGTGGATGTGGATGGGGGCGTGACAGAGCCCCCCCTCAAAGGCTTGAAGGGTACTCCCTGTGGAACCGAGCCACCAACAACGGTGCATGGACGTCAGGAGACGGAACCCAGGACCGTTCCTCAGGACCATAGCCCAACCAATCAACCAGGTACTGCAACTGCCCTCTAACAATCCGGGACCCCAAAACAGCGCTAACCTCATAATCCTCCTGGGAGGCCAGTGGAACAGGACCGGGAGTGGACGTCATGCGAGTGGTATCAGGGCAGGGTTTGAGAAGGGACGTGTGAAAAACAGGGTGCAGTCTCCATGAAGTGGGGACAGCAAGACGGTAAGCAACCGGATACAGGACCTTGGAGACCCTATATGGGGCGACGAAACGGGGTAGTAGTTTACGTGAACCTGGTATGCGCAGGTGACGCGTAGACAACCACACCCGATCGCCCGGTGAGTATGAAGGGGCCTCCTTTCTCCTTTTGTTAGCGGCTGTCCGCATCGACTCCTGTGCTTCTCGGAGATGGACAAGGGTTTGAGCATGTATGGAAGCGAGATCCCGGGCACAGTCATTTGCCGCCGGATTCCCGGTCCGTAGTGCGAGGGTATTGGAAAAGTCAGAATCAGAAAAAGGAAGAGTACGTGGATGCTGGCCATAGAGTGAGTAAAAAGGGGAGAACCCAGTGGATGAATGTATGGTGTTGTTGTAGGCAAATTCTGCGTAATGTAGAGAATCAAGCCAGGTGTATTGAAATTGCAAGGCTAAACAACGTAGGTACTGTTCCAGGGCCTGATTTACTCTTTCGGTCTGACCATCGCTTTCGGGATGGTAGGCCGACGAGAAGCGTGCGTCAATACCCAGTAGTTTGGTAAGGGCCACCCAGAAACGTGACGTGAACTGTGTTCCACGATCCGACACAATGACAAATGGCAGACCGAACAGACAGAAAACAGACCTGAAGAACATTTGAGCCAAGGAAGGAGCGGTGGGGATGCCTTTACATGGTATAAAGCGGGCCATTTTGGTGTATGAGTCCACTACTACCCAAACTGCGTCATAACCCCGAATACGTGGTAATTTTGTTATCAAATCCATGGACACTGTATGCCAAGGTTTTGGGGGTATGGGCAGGGGCTGTAGTAATCCCAAAGGACGGCCTCTCTGTGTTTTGCACTGTGCGCATATAGAGCAGGTGTTGACATAAGTCTCCACATCTCGTCGCATCGATGGCCACCAGCACCAGCGTTTCAATAATTCCAGGGTTCGTCGTTGACCTGGGTGACCATTGATGAGAGCATTATGGGACCACTCCAAAGCCTGGTTACGTGTATCATTGGTGGGTAGGAATAGTTTCCCTTGAACAAAAGGCAAGCCGTCTTGTATGTCAGGATCCCAGTCAGCGAGTATCTGGGGACGTTGTGCAACCCATTGTCGAATAGCAGTCAACATAGGTGGGGGTGGTGTGCAAGCACAAACTACATGGCCTTCGCCTAGAAGCATTTCAGGATATGAAGGAAGGGGCACCCCCCCTGGTGAATGAGACAGGGCGTCAGCTTTTCCATGGATCGTCCCAGGTCTATGCTTGACAATGAAATCATAGGCAGAAAAGAAAAGATGCCAACGAACTTGTCTACTGTTAACACATTTCAATGACGCTAGGTCCTGTAGGTTTTTGTGGTCTGTGTAGACTGTGGTCTGGTGCTTTGCTCCCAGGAGATGATGTCTCCAGACCAGCAAAGCATCCCTGATAGCTAGGAGCTCTTTTTCGGTGACCGTATAGTGTGTCTCGGTCGGTGTGAGTTTCCTGGAATGGTAGGCCACCGGGTGTAGTGCTCCGGTGGAGGGACATGGTTGGGACAAGATGGCACCCAAAGCGAATGAAGAGGCATCTGCTTCCACAACATACGGGAGTTCTGGGTCCGGGTGTTGCAAGACAGGAGCCGTGGTGAACGAGGTTTTGAGGGTATCAAAGGCTACCTGATGTGTAGAGGTCCAGTCAAACAACACCGCGGGACTGGTCAATGCGGTTAGGGGTGCCACAATGGAAGAGAAATTCACAATGAATCTCCGATAAAAGTTAGCGAACCCCAAGAAAGATTGCAGTTGTTTCACAGTGACAGGGATAGGCCAGTCTATGATAGCTTGGACCTTGGACTGGTTCATAGTCAGCCCCCCAGGGGATATATGAAACCCCAGGAATTCAACTTCGGCTGTGTGAAATAGGCATTTCTCAGGTTTGGCATATAAGGAATGTTTTCTGAGTCGTGTGAGTACTTCCCTAACATGAAGGACATGCTCGGCCATAGTTTGGGAAAAGACTAGTATGTCATCTAGATATACTATGACATATATGTCCAGGATATCATTGAATATGTCGTTTACGAACCGTTGAAAAGTGGCAGGGGCATTGCAAAGGCCAAAAGGCATCACCATATACTCATACAACCCCTGACGGGAGCAGAATGCCGTTTTCCACTCGTCACCAGAGCGCATACGGACCAGATTGTATGCTCCCCGTAGATCCAACTTGGTATATACAGAAGCATTGGTCAACTTGTCTAGCAAGGTCGATATGAGTGGGAGAGGGTATCGGTTTTTTATGGTGACCGCATTCAGGCGTCTGTAATCTACACATGGACGGAGGTCTCCCTCCTTCTTCGGAACGAAGAATATGGGACTAGCCACAGGGGATGAAGAAGGCCTGATGTGACCTAATTGAAGAGCATGACCTATGTATTCCTTCAGGGCCATTTCTTCTGATGGTGATAGCGAATATATGCACCCGTTGGGAAGCGTTGCCCCATCGATCAGATCATTGGGACAGTCATACGGTCTGTGGGGTGGTAGTACTTCGGCAGAGGCTTTGTCAAAAACCAAATGGAAATCGTGATATTCCGGGGGTACCCCTGACATAGTGGCTCCCACTGTGTGTGCCCCTTCAGGACGACTCTCAACCACTATGCGTAGCCCCCTGATTGCCCTTGCGGGACTGATGAGAACATCGTCGTCCAGTAGGCAAAAATGTTGGCATACCTCAGATTCAAATGAAACCTGACCAGTACCCCAATCGATGAGAGAGTTATGTTTTTTCAACCAAGGAAGACCCAAGATTATCCCAAACTGAGGTGTGGATATCAGATCAAAGGACAGTTGTTCCTTATGGTTGCCCTGGATGGTCACGTCCATTTGGGCGGTTTGTTGCTTGATCGAGGGAGGACCCGTCCACTGTCTGGACCAGTTCGGGATGTATCTTGGTCACTAGAGGAAGGTTCAGTGACTTGGCCAATGATATGTCGATGAAGCAACCAGTAGCTCCTGAATCGATGATGATGTGGACTTCATGTGAACACTCTTTGGCCGGTTGAAGAACCGTTTGAACAACTACTGGCCTTATTGGACCGAATGAAGGCACCCCGGGGTTATAAACCGAGCTCACCTTGTCCCCCGTATTCAAGGGCGAGCTTTCTGAAAACCTGAAGCCTTGTTCTTTGGACGTCGAGGGCACACCTTGACAAAATGTCCACTGAGGCCACAATAGAAGCATGCATTGTCGGTTCTTCGACGCTCTCTTTCGGTTTGGGTAATAGGGCTTCGTAGACCTCCTATTTGCATGGGTTCCCCAGCACCATCTGGGGTAGAGGGCAAGGATTTTACAGAAAGGCCTGACTCCATCCGTCGTTCAGACTTCCGAGCGTCTACCTGTAGGGCTAGGTCTACCAGATCAGAATAGGTGTCAGGAAGGGAAGGTACAACAGAAAGAGCGTCCTTCATAGCGTTACTTAAACCATTGTAGAACACCACGGCTTTCTTGTTTTCTGGCCATGAGGTTTCAGCTGACAACTGGTTGAAATGTGTGATGTATTCTATCAAAGACTGTCTGCCTTGGGATAGCTCTAGCAGCTCCAGGTCCCGGGACTGGGCTTTATACCTGGTGTCAAATATTTTTGCCAACTCATTCACCAGGAGGTCGAAATCATAAAGGGCCGGGTGATTGTTTTCAAGGAAAGGATTAGCCCAAGTAGCGGCAACCCCGGACAGATGGGAAAGCAGAAAAGCGGATTTTGTGGTGGAATCATGAAAGACTAAGGGCCGACAAAGGAAATGAAGCTTACATTGATTGATGAAGGTACGGTATTTTCTGGGGTACCCCTGGAACTTCTCAGGGGATGCCAAAGGAAACTGAGAGGGCAATACCACAGGAGTAGGTGGCGTAAGTGGGGCAGGTGGCGTGAGTGGTGCAGAGGGCGCCGGGGTAGGCGGTGCCGGATGCCCAAATTCGGCATCTGGCGGTAAAGGGTTGCGGTTGCTCTGGATGGTGTCTAAGCGATGATGAATCGCGGTTGTGGCAGCCGCCACTTCCGTTCTAAGAGATGCAACAGCTTGCGTTAGAGTGGCCACGGGATCCCCGGCAGCGGATTCCATCGCCTGAACGACCAGAAGTGGCTTCACAGTCTGTCAGGACTTGATGGTCGTGTAGGCGATGATACCTCTGTCCCCAAGTTCCACTCGAGCAAACAGTCAATATACTGCCCGAGCAGCCCTTGAGGCCACAGGTGGTGAATGTCGTCAGCCGGAACCAGGAATGCCGGAAGATGCTTTCCCCTGACCACTGTAAGGCAAACACGCGGGTTAGATAACAATCACACCCTGTGCACAATCCTAAATGTTTACCTATAAGGAGCTTACCCTGAGTGGTTGTCTGGAATGTGATGTAGGGTGTCTGTCTGAGGGGCCGGCAGGGTTGACGACAAGGTTGCAGCCTGGCAAATCACTTGAAGGATGGAATCACCACCTGATACGGAACCTGGTACTGTGAGCCAAACTAGATGGCACGTGATGCAGAGAGCTGAGTTCAAACCAAAGGATAATCCAATTGCAGTCCAGGAGAAAACCCAAGGTCGTGTCCAGGGGGAGTGGTTCAAGACAAGGTACCAAACAAGGGAAATCCAAGAAGCAGTCCGTGGGAGTAGCCGAGGTCAAAACCAGGAAGAAGCAGGTCCAAAAGAGGAAGCGGTTCGGAATCCAAAGGCAAAATCCAAGATCAAGGATAGCAGCGTCCGTAGTCCAACCAAGATCAGCTGTGAAGCGTGGATGGGAGTTCGCGCGTCACTTTTGAACACTCGCTCCAGTGATCACGTGACTCACACACGTGATTGGCGCACACGCGATTGGACGCGTGGTGGAAGAACGTCCAAGCGTCGGCAGCGGAGACGCGGAATGCTCATGGCGCGTCTCCACGGCAACCGCCAATGCAGGAATGGAGAGCGAGGCATAAACCAGCGTCGCAGAGTTCGGCCAGCCCCTTGTCGGCAAACCTGAAGGCGAGAATGTGCAATGGTGCGTGTGGTGTCTTGTTGTGTACTATGATTCTGCCGTATATTGATGGATTTACGGGATGCAATAGGAGGGCTTGTGGATGTGGATGGGGCGTGACAGGTGGCCAGGGGATGACAGCCAGTTCTTGATCTTAACCCCCGGGGGCGGTAGTAGCCTGGTGAATAAGCTTGGAGGAGAAAGCCCCAAAGGAACAGGAGGACTCCATTAGGAGAGACATGGTATTTATTTTCTTCAGAAAGGGAGACCTCTATGATGCTAGCATATTTAATGGCTTGCTGTTAGAGTAAGACTTCCCTTGAGAAAGCTACCCACATTAATGGTCATGAAAACACTTATGATCAAAAGGGGAATAATATGTGTAAAAATCAGAAGCTTAATACCCTGACTTCTGATAAATAAAATTTGCCCTTAAATCTGAATCAACCACTGACCTCTCTAAAACCCTTACCTAGGGATCTAATTAATACACAGAGTAAATCATATAAAGTTGAGGCTTGTATTCCTTAAGAAAAGGATAATCGAACATTGTTTACTTCAAGTCCCACAATGCCCTATGTACTGGGACAAGGAAGAGGAACTAAGAGCCACTAAACTGCAAAGCGCAGTTTAGTGGTTGTAATGACCCACACCTGAGCAGTACTTTTGAATATATAAGGTTGCCTCAGGTGCAGGCCATTAGAAACAGAAAGTGGAGTTGCAGAGACCACTTGTTGCAGTTGCATTGGAAGAAGAAAAGAAAAGGAGACTCCAGAGCTGCCACTATCTGTGGAGAGGATGACGGTCCCGAGAGGTACTCCAACATAGATGGCCTTAATTGCAGAGGTTGCATGCACAGTGTGAAACAGTGTTATTACAAGCTTCCCCCGGACAGAAAGACTCTCCTTTTTTCTTGTTTCCTGGTGGCATGTGAGTACTGGAGTGCACTGGAAGCGAGAACAAATCCTTTCCTGATTGGTGCAGGCTCTGGGAATCACACCAAAGCAGTCTGATGGTGGAGGAGGCCGCAGAAGAGGAAGATCAAACAGTGGCAGCGGGTCGAGCGGACACGTGTGCAGGAACCAGTGAGTTTACCATTGTCAGTTAATCCCAGTATGCTCCATAATCGACCACTGACCAAGAATTACAATTTTGAATACAGAACAAACATAGTTAAGTTAAAAGGGCAGAACAAGAGTTTTGTTAAAAGAAAAGCAGAGAAAGGTTATAAATATTTTCAAAGCCAACGTTGTCCATACAAAGAGAGGGCAATACTGAACCATGATAATGAATATCATTGTCAAAGCCAAGAGAGGGCAATACTGAAGCCAGATTACAATGACCAGTGCCAAAGCCACGAGAGGCTAATACTGAAGCAAGATAAGAACCACCATTGCCAAAGCAAGGGCAATACTAAAGCAAGCTGAAAGCCACCTTTGCCAAAGCAAATAGAGGGCAATATTAAAGCAAGTTAACCATAACCACCATTGCCAAAGCCAAGAGGGCACAATACTGAAGCAAGATTACAATGACCAGTGCCAAAGCCACGAGAGGCTAATACTGAAGCAAGATAAGAACCACCAAGAACCACCATTGCCAAAGTAAAGCAAGGGCAATACTAAAGCAAGCTGAAAACCACTTTTGTCAAAGCAAATAGAGGGCAATATTAAAGCAAGTTAACCATAACCACCATTGCCAAAGCCAAGAGGGCACAATACTGAAGCAAGATTACAATGACCAGTTCCAAAGCCACGAGAGGCTAATACTGAAGCAAGATAAAAACCACCATTGCCAAAGCAAAGCAAGGGCAATGCTAAAGCAAGCTGAAAACCACCTTTGCCAAAGTAAATAGAGGGCAATATTAAAGCAAGTCAACCATAACCGCCATTGCCAAAGCCAAGAGGGGACAATACTGAAGCAAGTTAATTATAACCATTTAATTATAACCATTATTGCCAAAGTGCGGAAGAGGCAACAGTTGAGCTGAAAATCAATAAGTATTGTCTAAGCCAAAGAGGAACACATATAGTAAAGAAACATTGTCAGAAAATGGTTGATGTAAAAGTGGGAAAACAAGAGTGGCAGGAGAGAAGCCCTCCTGGTAGAACGTATCAAGGAGGAGAGGAGAATAACCTGATTGCCTGTGGCAAATACGACAGTGGAACAAATAGCACCAAAGTGTGCTATGTCTTCCCAAAAGAAGTTGTGAATTTTCATGTTCTGAAAGCTGAAGACTGTCGTCAAATGTGTCAAGTACATTTTACCACAGAGTACTTGTAGCAGTGTTAGCAGCTTTTTTCCTGGCAGGCAAGTATGTCAGGAAAGGGACCTTTTAATGGTAGTCCTTACAGGTTAGTGGAGCAGGAAGAATTAATGAAGTACTGTGTTCTGGTTGAATGTTGTAAAGAAGAAGAAGTGGCAAGATCACTAAAGTATTCAATTAATTGTGATGGAAACATCCTGACAAAACAATGTTGTTGATTTGCTCATACAGAAGAATTGTGAAAGTGTTTTTTGTTATTTCCTAAGAAGAAGAATTTTTGTTGAACTCGTTTCTATTAGTGGAAAGATAAAGACGTTTGTTTGAATTGTTGGTTGAAGTTCAAGTGAAAGACTTTTGGAACAAGAAGAACTTTATGATCAGAACTTATTTGAATCCTGCTTTGAGCCTGGGGAAGGGGACCCAACCCAGGTTAAAAGGATATACAGTTATCCGGTTTATGTTGAACAGAACTATCATTTATCACCTACCACTGTGTCATGAACTGCTTTCTTCCAATCCTTCCCTTCTGATATTGCTAGACACATGCTTTCTTTAATGACCTGATAAAACCTTCCCACTATGTCATTTGTCTCTCAGTGATAAAGTGAACTGGTGCATTGTTCTATTCCATTCCCATTTAAAAAGCACTCCATCTCCTCAGACACTAACTGCACTCCATTATCCATTACTATTAAAGATGGATATTCTTCTCTTTTGAATATAGTCTCTAGAATATGATTGATGTCTTTGATAAATATATTTTGCACCCATGATGTTTTTACCCACCTGGACAACATGCCTATCAAGAAAATGCAATAACTCTGTGTCCTCTGACTCTTTACCAGATCTACAATATCCAGTCCCATTCTCTCCCAGTGTCTGGTGGGAATGGATATTACAGTCATGGGATTGGATCTGCTAGTGGAACATTTTGCATAATTTTCACATACATTGAATCTCTAATAATTCTTTCCACGTGTACATCCATTCCTGGCCACCAATAGTCCTGTCTAGCCAATTGCTTTTGTTTTAGCGTGTTGGGCATCATGGGCTGCTCTTAGAATCTTGCTCCTTACAACATTGAGAGGAAATATTTCGTCAACCCTTGACACAAATCTTTTTTCTACATGCAGTTCAATATAAAACATTTTCACAGCCTCACACTTTATTCCTCCACACACATCTTTGCTCATTGCTCCACTATCTAATCGATCCTTTAGTTCTGTCAACCTGGTATCAGATAACATGGCTGCACTCTATTCTTCCTTGGGCACAATGTCCTGACCAACATCTAATACTTGTTCTTCATTTTCATCCCCATCATCTTATTCTTCTACCAAATTAGTCATTCTTGAAAGTCAATCAGCTGCTGTATTATGAAAACTAGGTAGATTTCTACATCCAACGTATGTTACTGCAGCTCTTTAAAATATGTTTTTATCCTAAATGAGACATTTTCTAAACCCTTCCTTGTTAATATTTCTTTCAATGCTTTATGAGCTAACTGAATTGTGAATCTTGTTCCCCCAAAAATGGTCTGAATTTGTCAATCAGCCATTTGACTACTAACAGTTATGTCTATATAGTAGAATAGATTTGCTCTGCTTCCTTAGGAATCCTAGAGGTGAAATGATATAGTACATGAATTTCTGTCATCTCTTTGTGGCAGTACAACTCCCACAACGTGAGTACTGGCATCTGTAGTCACAATATTGTTTCTAGTAGGATCAACAATATTGAAAGTGAAAGCTCTACTTAACGGCAACTTGATTTCCTGAAACTCCAAGTCACAATCTGAGTCCCATTGGAAATGCACCACCTTTTTTTATTAACTTTTCATGTTGTGTATTTTACAAGCAAACCCTGGAATGAATTTGCACTAGTACTCAGTAATTCCACAAAAAAAGATGACACTTGTTCTTTCTACTTGTACTGGGAAACCTGTTAATGCTAGTGACTAAATCCTTCTTCTGACTAATTCAATGGTTTGACATCTCGTATCCTACATACTGAATGTTGTGTTGCTGAAATGTGTATTTTATCTTGCTTAGTGTCATGTCAGCCATCTTCAATATGTCCAATACACTATAAAGTCTCTGATTGTGTTCCCTCGTGTCCTTCACATAAATGAGTACATCACCCTAAAAAAACACATAATACCCATCTCATTATGAAAAAGTTGATGCATGATTTGCTGGACCACAGTGACTGCTGACACTAAGCCAAATGACATCCTATGTTATGAAAGACATTAACATTTTTGAAGATGCATATAGCTTGACTTGTTGATACACTGATTACAAGTCCAACATTGAAAACAATCTACTTATTCTACACAACATTTCAGTAATGTTTGGTAAGGGATGCCTGTCTGGGACTAAGCATTTTTTCAATGATCTCAAATCAATGCAGAGCCTTAACTTTCCAGTAGGTTTGCCATCCCTTGCTTTTCCATCAACTCCAATTCTCTTTTTGTTTTCCTCGCAGTGTGATGGGAATGTTCCTTACTTTGTGCACTATCAGTATTGAGTTGGCTAAGATCAGGATCTTGTGCACATAGTTTCTCATGCATCCCAATTCATCTTTAAACACTCCATGCTGAATACCCTGCCTTTTCCCTGTAATAATTGGTTTACTCCTGACCATGACATCTTTTTGTCCCTCATGCATAAACTGCTTCCTCAGCATTAGGGTCTAGCTTAATACTCAAGCCCTCATTACAAGTTTGCCATCAAGGAAAAATGCCTGTAAACGTGTAGGTAATTCTGTGACCACCAGCACTTTTCCAGCCAAGAGCTGGAGGTAAATCAGGCCCTTATTGAGAAAAAAACAGCTAATATTTCCAAATATCGTATTCCATGGTATGGGTATTTATGGCATTTTCCACCTCTTGTAATATACCAGTAATTTCAGGATATCAGGCAGTGGAAACGGTTGGTCAGTTTGATGGTATCCTGCCAGAATTACTGGCGGGATACCAGCAAACCTGTAATGAGGACTGGTCTTTTTCAATGTGACCAATTTAGCAGTAGAGAGTTTCCTTTGCACAATACATAAACCTTTCGCTTTGCAGACCTGTCCTTGAATTCCATGATGGTACAAATTCATCCTACCAATTGTAGGCGTTTACCGCCATACACTACAGGGTTAATGTCATTTCATTCAAGGAAACATTCCCATGTAGCTGACTTTCAAATATCTTGTTGGGCATTAGGGCATATTTTGCCCCTGAAACTATCACTGTATTTACATTTTCTCCTTCAATCTTTATCATTGTCATTGGTTTTTTCCGCATTAGCATCCTTGTCCTCTATTGTCCTGATTGACTCTGTCATGTCTTCTACACATATGTGGACTCTTCCAATCCTTCACACAGTTCTTCCACACATGTTGTATTTCCATGTTTGCTCCTGCAACAATTCATTAAATGTCCTCTTCTGTTACATTATATCCCTAAGACTTTTAATGCTGGGCACTTGTCACTATTTTTTAAGTGAAAATAGCTGTCACATCGGCAACATTTTTTCCACTGTTCTCCTTTGTTTTATCTTTGTGTACTGGTTTCTTCTTCATGAACTGTCTTTTCTTCTCTGTCTTCTTTCACTGCACAGCTAATATATCTGTCGATGATTCAGTGTCTAACTTTTTACTTTCCAGATCAGATCTCTTTTCCAATTCCTTGATGCACTTCTGAGTATGCTCAACTTCCTTTGCAACGCTAACGATTTATTCAATTTTTTTAAAAATGTTTTTATTGAAAGTGCATTTGGTTACCTTGCAACCTTTCACGCTATTACAAAAATCAAATAAAAATATAAAATCAGACTTCTAAAACATACAGTTACATGAGGCGACAGAATATCCTCTGTCACACACAATACAAGTTCAAATGAATTTACAATTTTTGCCACTTGCCTTCCCAAGTGTCCATATGGTAACATACTCACTCTAACTTTTTCTTCTAATGAGGGTGTGCTCTTTCCCCATAATGTTTCCCTCACCTTGCTTGCATTCTTACATGAATTGATCACACAACCTTTCTTCAAGGTTGCTGACAAATTCACATGACAAGGCTAATCTACTGGGAGCATGATGTATTGTTCCACTGATTCTTTTTGTTCTTTTTTTCTTTTCCCAAAATGGCACCTCTCTAACATAATGCTAATCTTCTTCTCATAATTCATGTCTAGCATTTTGATGCACTTTTCGTATTCATTCATGTTCACTGATTCATCTTCAGATAGACTGAGCACATTCTCAAACTGATCTTGCCAATCATTTCCTAGATGGTGTATTAAAAGACCTGTTTTCCTTTCACTGGAGTAATTTGGTCCATACACCGCTTGAACATAATGATCGAAGCATTTTTGCCACCTTTTTCATGATATCAGCAGCACTCCTTGTATCTCAAAATAAATTGGAGGAGATACATTTTGTATGGTCTCCCTCCTTTTTACTCTTTTTTTAAAATATAATTATCAGTCACCTGGGTTACTTACGGCCAGATTTATAAAAATGTTTTTCACTGGGAAAGTCCCATTTAAAACATGTTGGTAAATCAGTCCCTTAGTGTTCAGTACTGGTGTGTGCTTCACCCATGTGTCTTTTTTTCATAGTATTTATTGTTCATTAATGGTCTGTGTTGACGTTCAGTTTGTCTTCTTTTATTATTTTTTTTCTTTATATAAATTGTGTTTGTCCATGTGAACACAGAGCTGCGCTCAGTAGACTGCGACCAAGAACTCTCAACTGACTGAACGTTGCTAGGTAACGTCCTGTGATGTCTGATGGGAACGTAATTTATGGCTGTACACAGAGGACATCAGCCTCCTTTCTTCTAGTGCTGACATATGTTGCAATCTACTGGAAGATGCAGGTGAACATTGACACACAGCTCTACACTGAGGAATCACGCAAGCAGTTCAAATATAAATGACTCCAACCGGACGCAGCTGACCGGCAAAAGATACCTTTTTAATGCATATGTAATGTTATGGGTAAATAGTCTCACCGGTTCTATGACAGTGGCATTTGCATAGTAGTAGCTACCCCTTTCTAATGTTCCTTCTTTGAAATGCAAGCATCTGCGTAACTCTTTTCCCAAACAGGGGAACAAGGTATTTTCAAAGTCCATGTTCCGGACAAAGGAGAAACTGGCCTTAGCAATGGGATATATCCTGTTGCTGTTGCAGGTGATAAGGACAGAGGACGAACTTAAGGGAGAAGCGACCTTAAGGACAAAAGGGAAAGGGGACTGCACAGGAAGAAGGGAGGAAGAAGAGGGGCTACTAGGGCCTGGGAAAAGACAGTATGATGGAGAGGCAATAAAGAGTGGTTACAACCCATAATGGCTCCATCTGGTTTGTGGGAGTTGGGACCGGAAGAGTCCAACAACTGGTGATGAGGAGAAATGCACCCACACATGCCCACAAGAGTCCAGAAGAGTCCTAGGAAGTTCCTGCCGATCCCGGGCATCTTGTATTGGTACTCGCCGATCCCGGCATCCTGTGACGTTTCCCGCCGGTCTCTGTGTCCTGCACAAACTCTGCCGATCCCGGCTTCCTGGTGGTTTCACACTGATTCCGAGGCCCTACATATGAACCACCCACACTGAAATTCCTCCCAATCACAGGCATTTGGAAATCCTGGTAGAGGAAGGAAATTATATCTGCCATTTTTCACGTGGCACAAGAGAAATAGATATTTCCCCACTGCTGATCTCGAAACGAGCGTGCACAGCAGCCAGCCATTTCATGCACTCCACGGAACTCCACTGCCTAGCTGCGTCACATAGCTGTCCACCGATGTCATTGCAGAGGCAGTGAAGGCTGTCCGCTGCACACCAGGACCATCTGCCTCCTGCACTCCATCCTCTGGAACCAGCACCCGACAAGAGCATGCCGCACCGGGGTGGTGGGGGTGCCACATCCAGACAAGTTGCCTGACAATCACCAGCAGGTCCCAGCAGGTCCCAATGTTGAAGGGGAATCCAAGCTAGATTACCTACAAAAATCTCTGCACACCACTGAATACAGCTAGTCGCAAAATGTTTGGATCACTGAAATGCTGTACAACAGAGGAAACAAGTATTAAATCCACAATAAGCCGAGAAAGCAGTCGCTCAGCATGGGTAAACAAGTGCCTGCTACCAGACACAGTGGTCTGAGAAAGACCTAGATCACTTTCAACACCACAGTTTGGGATCAGCAGACCTCAAAATGGCCGTTAGTGACAGGAGATGGTTTTTTTAAGCACATGATAGACAAAGACATTAGTTTGAGAACAGAAAGCGTGTTGGGGAAAACAGTATAAAATCCATAAAGAACAGAGGACATCGATGTACCGCCAGAAAGGCTGAAAGAAAAACAGTGCAACGTGATGATTCACCAACAAGGATGGAAATAAATCTTCCAGTACAACATGCCGACTCTTCACAGGGTGGCGAGGCACAGAAGCCAGTTACAGGCCCAGAGCACTGACTTCGACTCAGTTACCGAAAGGGTCACTGCCATCATCCAACAGTTTGCGAGCCCGCTACAGGGTTTTCCTTTACATGATAATTACGGAGCAAAGTTGTTAAGCAGCCCCTGTAGAGTTTTCCCTCACCCACCGAACAGGCTAATGAGATAACAGAGACAGGGGTGACGAAGTAAGAAATTCCTCCCAATCACAGGCAGCAGCAAGAGACTCTTGCAAAAAACACACACGCATCTTTGCCTCAACAATATTAAGAGGACACATCAAAGCCACTACTACCAGACTGGTCTTGTTGCTCACAGAGGTCTAGTGTACCAGACAATGAGGACACCACGGCTTCCTCCACAGACAGTGTCCTCCCCCTGGCTGACTCTTTAGAGGCATGGGAGTCAGAGACTGTCCCATGGCACGAAGTTCACCATGCTGCCACCGGCTGAAACAACGACGGAGGCAGTTGGCACCAACAACCCTCAGACCCCTGGGGGCCTATGGATTTGGGGCATTGAACAGTGTTCCATCAAGACATGCAACACCTAAAATGGACAAGAGACCCAGAGGAGTCCGCACTCCGGGTCAGGCACAGCGGACCCGTGCCCAGAGGTCCTCGTGAGCAACAAAGCAAGAGTCTTCCCAACCAGGGCGGAAATGCATTAGACACTGGAGTCTCAGGAAGTGGAAAGGCTAAGGTGGAGTAAAGACTGTGGACTGGCGGAATTTGAGCACGACAAAGGGGCCAAGATTGCTGTCGAGACCAGGATCAGCGGCATTAGTGGCAAGAGACCTCTTAAATACAACTCTTTGCCACCAGGAGAGGACCACAAACATATTGTTTGTTTGTTTGTTTATTTATTTGGTGATACGCACAAACCCTTAGGTAGCTGGGTGCAACAGGACAAGTATACTTAAAGCTTAGTTACAGTAAATGCAATGGGTACAGACATACAGAGATATAACTTGCTTCCACTTACAATGAGGGCATGGGGCTATAGGTCACATATTACATAATACAGTCAAGTAGTATAGTAGGTAGCAGGTTTAGTGAGTGTGGTAGAACCGTAGGTCGAAACTGCCATGAGGCAGCAAGATAAAAGTGGAGCAGAGATAGGGTAGCAATTACCTGGTGCAGTTCTAGTGAGGAAGGGTGGGTGTTAGTGATCATTTGTTTGTAACCAATTTAACATGTTACGTCTGAATGTAGGCTAAGGTTGTTCAGTTCTAATGACTAGATGGAGTGCATTGCAGGACAGGGCTTCTTTGACCGGGAAGCTGAAACCACCAGCTGTGGTTCGTTTGAATCGCGGAATTACTACGAGGTGGGCATTGGCAGATCTAGTTGGTCGTGTTGAGGTTCTCCTGTTTATTCTTTCTGAGAGATATGGTGGTGCTATGTTGTTCAGGCACTTGGACGTAAGTGAAGCTGTTTTAAGAAGGATCCTGTCGTTTATTTTTAACCAATGGACATCTCTTCTGAATTTGGGGATGTGCTCCCTATTGGGGATATTCAGGGCTGCTCTTAGGGTGTTGTTTTGCAGCATTTGGACTTTGTCGATGATGTATTTGTTAGCGCAACAGTCCAGTCTGGACATTATAATTGCATTAGCCAAGTTGATGCAGCTGGTTTCAGAGAGAAATGGTCTGCAAGCTAGGTGTAAGCAGTTGAGGATGCTAGTGAGTTAACTTGTTTCTGAAGGGTTAATGTGGAATCAAGGTAGAAACCTAATGTTTTGACTACGGGTATCACCTTGATAGAGTTGCTGTCAATATTGAAGAAGGCATAACTGGGGCTGAGTTGTTTAGGTTAGTCTCTGAACCAATGATCAGTATCTCAGCTTTCTCATCATTCAGGCAGAGGCCATGGGATGCCATCCATGCCTGAATGAGGAGGTATATCTTATTTACCAAGGCTGTGTCCTCGAGAAAGTTGCCCGAAAGGGGAATGAGGATCTGGGTGTCATCTGCATAATTTGTGTAGGTGACACCCAATCTGTTCAATTTGTCGAATAGGGGCTTAGTAAAGATGTTATATATAGTAGGTGAGATGCAGGATCTCTGTGGTGCGCTGCAGGACATTTGTATATGGTCAGCGGAGGCTGAAGGGGAAAAGACTTTCATCGTACTGTTTGCTAGAAAGGACTGGACCCAGGTTATGACATCACTTGAGAAATGGGCAGCAAACTTGAGTTTATTGCATAAAACTGCGCGTTCCATCAGATTGAAGGCTGCAGATAGGTCAAGGAGGAGTATCATAGCTTTTTTCCCATTATCCTTCAACTCGTCGATTTGGGTCTTAAGGTCTATTAAGGCTGTTTCCGTTCCATGTAGATGGCGGAAGCCAGATTGACGTGATCCTAATAGGCGGTTAGCTTCAAGGTAGTCCTGAATTTGAAGGTAAGCTACTCTGTCGATTATTTGAAGTAAGAAGGAGACTGTAGTCATGGGTCTGTAGTTGGTCGATATAGAGGGGTCCAGTGTTTGTTTTTTCAGCAGTGGGAGAACCCAGGATTCTTTAAGATTGTTAGGCACTGTGTTTGTCTTGAAGGAGGCGTTAATAAGCTTAGAAATGACAGGGGCTAGGTCTCTAGCTGCATCCTTCATAATTTGGGCCAGGCAGCTGTCTCGACGGTTTTAGGGAGAGTATGATTTTCTCCATCTCGAGGATAGAGATTGTAATGAATCTGAAGGGTGTGGTGGTTCTATCAGGTGTGGATTGGTGGGGGGGTTGCTGCTCAGAAGGGAGCAGTGAGGCCTTTTTATTCGTTATTTTTAATTGGAGGGATGCAATTTTATTTGACAGAGCATTTTGTATGTCGGTACACCATCGCATTGGAGGGATCGGTGCTTCCATTTCCCGGAGGATGGTGAATAATTCCTTGGTATTAGACTTAGCCTTTGAGATTCTGTCTTAGAAAGTATTTTATTGTGCTAATTATTTCTTTTTTGTAGAGTTTGGAGTGGTCAGTTAGCTTAGCTTTGTTCTCATCAGTGGGAGAGTGACACCAATTGGATTGAAGCTTTCCTTTTTGGAGTCTTAATTCTTTGAGTTGGGGCGTAAACCAGGCATTAAGGTGTGATTTTTGTCTGCCTTTACAAAGTTTGATAGGTGCAATAATGTCCAATGCCTTAGTCATGGAGTTGAAGACCTCAACTAATAGATTGGGGTCTCTGTTGCTGGCGAGATTATTAATGGAAGGAAGGAGACTAGGGAGTAATTTTTCCCCTGTAATATCCTTTTAATTTCTAGTTGGGAGTGGTGGTGCCATGACAATAGTTTTAGGGCTAAGGAGGTCTAGTGTGGAGTAGAAGGAGGTTAGAATGGGTCCATCCAAGAATATGGGACAATGTTAGTAATAGCAATGTTGCAATTCAGATCGGCCACCCAATCGAGAGTCCTTCCTTTGATATGGGTGGGGGTAAGGACTTTTTGTCTAAGCCGATGATCCGCCAGTATGGCTGCTACTGATTGGGCATGTTTATTATCAAGGTTATTGAAGCCCAGATTAAAGTCCCCCATCAATAAGATCTGTGAGGATTGTTTTGTGTTGTTGGCTAGAAGGTTAGTTAAGTCCTCCTCGAAGGTTCCCCGTGGACCCGGAGGTCTGTATACCCAAATGTATAGTTAAAGTACAGTTACTGGATAAGGGAAGTTTGGCTGTGAGTATCTCGCATGATTGGCATGATGGTGAAGTGGCCAATCTAGTGGATAGGTTAGTTTTAGATATGATAGCTAGGTCGCTGCCTCTGACATTGGGTCTGTCGGCTCTGAGTATATGGTAGCTATCAGGTATGGCTAGCATAAAGGCAGGTCCTGCCACCTTATGAAGCCAGGACAGTTATTGCAAGCAGGTCCAAACCCTCATTGGTTAGGATGTTTGCGATTTTGGTGGCAGCCACGAGTGATCCAGCGTTAATAAGCGATCCAGATAAGGTTGTAGTGCTATTATTTTTTAGGATGGGGGATGTTTAATTATAGGGGTGTTAGTTTTCTTAAGAGTTTTCAGAGGAGGGGGATGTGCAAAGTTAAGGTTTTTATGCCTGTCCTCCTGCCCTGGCCGAAAGTTCACAAGCTTGGGTGGCATTCCGTTTAGGAATGCTGTTTTGGGTAGGTTTGCAGTTTGTTTTAGGCTCATAGAGACGGGACAGTCTTGCTCTAAGTCTCATGTTTCTGTCCTGGGGTGGGCATGATGAGATAGTAATGGTGGCAATAGTCACGTAGAGGCTGTGTAAGAGTAAGAGTGGCTGGTTCCTCTGGGTTTTGCTCATATTCATGGAGTGGTCTAGGTCAGAGTTATCACAAAGTATGCTGCTCAAGTTGTCACAGAATGGGCTAATTCCAGTTATCTCAGAATAGGCTAGTTTCAATGATCACAGAATAGGCAATTCCAGTTATCACAGAATAGGCTACTTTCAATTAGTGCAGGATAGGCTGGTTTCACTTATCACAGAATGGGCTAGTTTCAATTATCACAGAATAGACTATTTTCAATTATCACAGAATAGGCTAATTTCAATTATCACTGACTAGTCTAATTTCAATTATCACAGAATAGTCTAATTTCAATTATCACAGAATAGGCTAATTCCACTTATCACAGAATAGGCTAATTGCAATTATCACAGAATAGGCTCATTCCAATTATCACAGTCTAGGCTAATTTCAATTATCACAGAATAGGCTAATTCCAGTTATTACAGTCTAAGCTAAATTCAATGATCAATTATCACTGAATAGGCTAGTTACAGTTATCACAGAATAGGTTAATTTCAAGTGTGATGAGGTGGCAAGATCATGTTTGTTTAAACTGCACAGGGCCTTAGATGGCCTTTGGTGGGCTGGCTCTTCCACCTGCTGGCTGATGCTGGATATTTTCAAACACACAGTTGCTTAGCAACCAGCACAACGCTGAGCCTCGTTGTGGAGCTGCAACGTGCCCAAAATTTTGTTTTCGCAGCGAATGTCGCCGCTGATGCAGGCGTGTCTTGAGGGGCATGGGCTGCCAAAGGGTGAAATATGGGGTGCTGAGGGGTAACAGTGCACCAGTAATGTGCACTTAATACTAGCTTAAAGGAAGCGAGGTCAGGGGCATCAAATGCCGCATGAAGAAGTAGATTGATGCTTCTTTCCTCGGCGCAGGGTCGGATCCGTGATTCTTGGTGGAGGCTGTAGATGCAGGTTAGTGGGGGCTCCTGCCCTCGCCACCTTGCTGGCTCCAGACACAAATGCCATTACAGGGCCTTAGATGGCCTTCGGTTGGCCACCTCTTCCGCCTGCCGGTGGATGCTGGATACTTTCAAACACACGGTTGCATAGCAACCAGCACAACGCTGAGCCTCGTTGTGGTACTGCATCGCACCCGACATTTTGTTTTCGCAGCGAATGTCGGCGCTGATAAGGCATGTTCTGAGGGGCTTGGGCTGCCAAAAGGTGAAATATGGGGTCTGGAGGGGTAACAGTGCACCATTAATGTGCACTTTATACTAGCTTTAAGGAAGGGAGGTCAAGGGCATTGAATGCCACATGAAGAAGTAGATTGATGCTTCTTTCCTCGGCGCAGGGTCGGATCCCTGATTCTTGGTGGAGGCTGTAGATGCAGGTTAGTGGGGGCTCCACCTTGCTGGCTCCAGACACAAATGCCACTACAGGGGTAAACAGGGCCTTAGATGGCCTTCGGTTGGCTGCTTCTTCCGCCAACAGGCGGATGCTGGATACTTTCAAACACACGGTTGCTTAGCAACCAGCACAACGCAACATTCCCAACGGGGGGAAACAAACAGTTATGAAACTGAACTATTCCCTTTGCACAACAGAAAACATACTGCCCAGCAGGAGAAGAGGATGAGCAAACAACTCCCAGCAAAGGAATGGACACAGCAGAAGAAACTCTCTACAAAAGGGATGGGCAGTGATTCCCATGCCTGGATCCACATCGACAAGAAGAGCGAAATGAATATGACAGCGGAGCTAAACAACCCAATGAAGAGCAAGGCCACCACACCAGTCGGCACACTCCCAGTTCTGGAATGTCAGAAGTCCACGATGACTCAGAAGGAGGGTGATGACAGAGAAATAGTATGCTAAACATCACGGAAAATCTGAAGGAGACCAAGGAAAGGAGACCCAAGGTACAGGACAGGAGAGCGCATGACCAACCCGTGAAGTGGAAGCAGAGAGAGTGATGGGAAAAGGGCCAGGGAGGGGAATGACAGTGCACACTACGCCCCCACAGACTGCGTGAAGATAGCCAAACATGTACCCCGGGAGGGACAGCAGCAAAGCGATAGGACAGGCTACCAAGACGGACACAAGAAGTACCACACATGCATGCTATGTCCCTCCCCCCAAGAGAGCATGCGCTCCCGCCAGGTGGCAATGCCCCCAATGTGACACAGGTACCACCCATTTAAGGAAGCCGCCAAAGTTGACCACATCCAAACAAGGTCGCCAATCATCCCCAGCCAGAGTGCCATTGTGGGCAAGAGGAGCAGAACACGACTCCAAGGAGAGAGAGACTCGCCAAAACAGAACACTTGGGAAACAGAAATTATTATCAAGGAGTGACCCCACGACAAAGAGGACCAGACAACCCAGTGGAGCACAAACCAGAGGAAAGTAAACCTAGTACACCACAAGGAAGGAGAGGATTCTAAAGAAAAATGGATCTTACAAGAACGTAGCAGAGGAGCATGACCGCATCAATTATCAGAAGGAAGCTAAGCCACAAGTGGCGGGTGAGACAGCATGGTACACCCCAGAGGGACACAATCTCTAAAGAAAGGCCAGTGTCTGGGCAGAAAGCCATGGGGACCATCACACAGGGAAATATGGCACGCTTGGGATCTCATGTGATGCGGCACCTCCACATGGGCAGTGGTACATAGACATGACATCAAAGACTCCCATCAATATCAACAATCGTGAGAAAAACAGAAGGACATGACAGGACAAGTAGAAACCATAACAAGGGAGGGTTGGACACAGACCTGCTGCATACCCACAGAAACCACAAGAGGATATCAACAACAAAAAGGGAAGGACAAAACCCTTTCTGACGTAAAGCTGTCCACATACCCAGGGTATACTCGAAGTTGCAAAGGTGGAAGAAGCAGGAAAAGCGCAGGAAGGTGACCATCAGAGTAGCAGTCGAACAATGGAAAGAACAGGAAACAGTAAAACAAATGGAAAGGAGAGAGGACACCAAGGACAGCAAAGTGAAAGCACTGGGAGGACCGTCGCAAATGGAAGGTCTAAGTGTCACTAACATTGCAGACGAATACGTGGTCCAGCAAGATGTGGCTGGGAGAAGAGGAGGTGGAGAAGAACTATCGAAGGAACATCCCAGAAGAACACTGCATAGGCCCCAAAATCAATCATAAAGAAGGTCAACCCCATGAAGGATTCAAAACAGCGGTGAGATGTTGCAGGTTATAAGGACAAAGGACGACCTTAAGGGAGAAGCAACCTTAAGGACAAAAGGGAAAGGGAAAGGGGGCTGCATGGGTAGAAGGAAGGAAGAGGAGGGGCTACTAGGGCCCGGGATAAGACAGTACGATAGAGAGGGAGTAAAGAGAGGTTATAACCCACAATGCCTCCATCTGATTTGTGGGAGTAGGGACCGAAACGTCCATCATGTGTAATGCAGCCCTACTAGAGAAGGGTCCAACAGTTGCCAATAGAACCTGTATTGAAAGAATCCCATGATGTATAGCTTAGAGAAAAATGAATAACTTTCCACAAGACATCAATTATGATTAACAACTTTAGTATTACATGTAGTGTATAATGTAACATAACAAAATACTTGAAATGTAGTGAAGAAATTATGGTTGAAAAACTGTGAAGGTGAATCAGGTCAGTGCAACAATACCTCAAATATTGAGTGAAAACTCTTTAATTGAAGTTACTTTAAGGTGCCAGTTTAAAGCAACAAAACCCCTCAGAATCTGCAGATGTTGTCCCACCATTGTGAAAGGCTTGACACACTGGCAGTGTATACTTCTTCTTTGCTATCATACACTACATGTCTGTTTGTAGAATACGCATTTTTTCATATTGACATTTACTTTGTAGTGACATCATCAATGATGACATATGTGATGTCTTAAATTGTGTCATAAGTAATGTCATTAGCATGGTTATTGGATGCACAATGGGGCAACTTGGAGTTACGGTGTTGTAGCTTTCATACCTGTTGAAGTTCAGAGGTTGAGTTGTGCTAAACTGGCACCTTAATAAAACATTGTGTTTCCGTACAATATATTATGCATCACACTAGCACATGGCATAGTTAACGTTTTCTAGTAGCGCTTTAACACTTTCTTGAACAAATATGAAACTGAAAGAAATACCATACTAAAATGTCTAGGTAGTGTTACCTGCATTAACAATTTCAGAATTTTTCATGGAAGCCTTCACATTTGTTTTTTAAAATGTTGTTTTGATTGCATTTTGAACACATTTTTACGTGGGGGTATCTCGTGGAGTAAAATAATGTTGGCCCAAATATTTCAAAGTTTGTAACTTCGATTTTCCAGATTTTCTAGCATGTGCTTAAATATAATCATGAATTGGTACACGAAAAACAACAATTTGAAAATTAATCTGGCCAATTCCAAGATATTCACGTTTTAAGATTTATATATAAATATGATGCATCCTCATGAAGAGACTTATTTTGGACATGAAAAATATACGCCAGAACAGTAAAAGCAGAACACTAAAAGACACAAAATGTGCGATACAATAAATAAACATCTGCAAACAAAACATGCAACTTATGACCTGTTTAAGCTCATTTGTATGTACGCTGCTAAATAACAAGTGTACACATAATGAAACACACAAACACGAAAATACATTCTACCCGACACACACAAGCACACACAGGCAATGAATTGTATAACTCCTTCTTTGCCCAGCAAAAACTGTGCAAGTAATTCAATGCACACACACGTATAAGCAAACACACGAAAAACACTGAGATATGCACTCACCAACTCAATTGTACAAAATTAACTTTACACTATATTATTATTGAAACATTAATGTAAAACGTCACCAATGACTTCAATTATATTTGCAACAAATAACATATTGACTGCTTTATTTAAATGTAGTGAAATCCGAAAGACATGCCTCATAACTTAAAATTACCTTTACATCAATGTAATGCAATTGGAGCACAATTGCTTTTAAGGTGATGTGCAGGTCCCTGCATCCTGGTTTTATGGGCTGCTAAGAATGAACAAACAAACTGAAACGAATTGGAGTATGCGTCACAGGCCAGGAGTACAAGGATGAGTAGGGGTAAAATGGCCCACTCAGCCCTCACACTTCTTCAAACCAAAACACATCGAAATCATAAAGGTAAAACAGGGACAATGAAGAGATATACCTCCTTTGTCGTTGTGTGGTAATGCGGGCTGAGGGAAGGCTATACTCTTGAGTGCGGTGTGAATGTGAACATGTAGTGACTCAAATAACACAGTATTACAGTCTAAAATAAAGGGAATGTCCAAGCAAGGTTCTATTAAAATATAAGTACTTGAATTGAACACACCATCTGCACGTAGAACAATAAGAGATTACTATACAAAAACCCACTCCGAAGGAAAGAATAGAGAACATGTGACAGAATCGAGAAAGTAGCACTCTGAGTGTAGTTCCAGGGTTGGTAGCTAAGGTTATTGGGTTCAGAAAAGGAGCAACCATGAACTAACCATTCTCTAGAATCGCAGTGGACTATGTGGGCAGTTCAGTGTCAGTAGTCAGTAGTGCCTGGATTCAGTTCTTGTGGGCTGGACATCTGACCCAGTGTAGAACTAGGATCAGGGGTGGACTGGGAACCAAAAGAGGCCCTGAAAATAATTTTCAAAGTGGCTCCATATGACTCATTTTCACAAAACCCAACCATATTCCTATGAGAACATTTGAAAATAAAAGAGGTTACCACAAATAATTGGCAGAGGGTGCAGAGGTCTACCAGGAAATCTCCAGAGCTCCCCATAGGCCAGTCCACCTCTAACGATGAAGTGAACTGATCAGTCCGGGCACACAATATTGTGTAGGCTCTGGCAGCAAGTGGGCATCAAGTAGGGCCAAATGCAGGTGCTCTGTGTGGTCGAACATCAGAGGTTCAACGATACAGATCGGGGCGGTCCCAAGAATTCTCTACAGTTGGCCAGCCTGAGTCGGGAGTTAGTCGCTGGGGGAGGTCAATGAGACCAGACGGTCATTGAGGAGGTGATTTAGGGTGTGTCGATGTGCAATCAATGAGGCAGCAGTTCTCAGGCTAGCTGGGCCGAGCCGTGGTTGTAACCCCCAGGAAGAGTCAGCAAATGACCCTGCAGTGATTTGGTTTCTGGTCCATCGTTGAGCAGTGACTTCGGGTCTAGCAGGTGACATGCTTTGCTAGGACATAATATAGTGCCAAGCTGGTTTAGATGCAATGCAATAGTTTAGCTGGTGAGAGGAATGCAGACTCAAGCTCCAGCACCTTTCCTATTGTTCAAAATGTGGAGAACACGGAGCGACTGGTTCGGTCCAATAGAACATGGAGCTTGGCTGAGCTGGTACTCTGGCTGCAGTGATGCCTTCACAAAGGACTTGAGGACAGGATGCATCCATTCAGGGTCTGCTCTCCTGTCTTCAGGAGATCCATTGCAGAGTGGTTGTTCCAGGTTCACTGCAGTGGCTACTCCCCTAGGAGAGGTTAGGGGACAGATCATCCTTCTGTCTTCATCGGCTCTGCCTTTACCTCAGGCGGATGGCTTTGGCGAGTACAACTGTCCTAAAGGAAGTCCAAATGTGAATATTCAGAACATCTCTTCGGCCTCAAACGATCCTTGGGCAAATGAGGGAATTCTGCTTAAGGGGTGCGATAACCCTTCTTTTAAAGGCACAAGTCCTCCAGTGATTAGCCTAAAGCTAGCCTGCTTTAGGGGACCAATCCCTGCTCCTGGCTGTAGTGGACTTCGCACTGTTGATTTCACACCCAAGTGCAATGTTCCAGAGGAAGTGGGGTAGGCAGTAAATCGAAAGAGAAACAGCGAGAAACAAGATGGTTGAAGGTTTCTTCCGGTGACTGGAGTACTCCTGTCTATCCTACTTCTGCCCCCTTACCACCTTTTGACAACAAAGCAACAAAGGCCTTTGGACATACAGCACCCTGGTTCGATTTGATTTTGATTTGATGGATGGTTGGATGTTGCTCAAGCAGCGTAGATCATGCTATAGATCAGGCTATCATACAGAGTTAATAGTAATGGCGGCAGTGGACTACTTGAGATGGGCAGTCCATCGTGGAGGTGCTGGGATACTAATTTTGTTTGATGTATTCGCATTCGATACAGTTGACCATGCTATTCTTTTGATCAGGTTAAGCAGCTACAAGGCGATAGATAGTGCCCTAAAATGGCTTGTTTCATTTTTATCCGATAGATCACAGGTAGTGGTGTGTCCACCCTTTTGAATCAGGTGCACAATCAGTTTCCTGCTGTTGGGTTCTTTTTTGAATCCCTTGCTCTTTAATCTATACATGAGACCATTGACTCATGTAATGAGTTTGGCAGGTGTCTGCTTTTACATCTATGCAGACGATACTTAGCTAATTTTTCAAATCAATGAGGATGATGATTTTTTGGGTAATAGGGTGAAATTGCATTTGGAGCAGGTTAGCATATGGATGTATCAAAGGAGACTTAAGTTCAATGTCCAGAAAATTGATATGCTGATTGGTTCTGCCTATACAGCAAGTTCTCAGTCTGTTAATACAGAGTCAAATGAGGCATCAAGATGGATATCTCAATTTTGGCCTTCCTTTCTAGGGAATTGCCCTTCCCCGATTCAGCAAATTAAGACCTTGGGTTTCTGACTTCACTCTTCTCTATCCTCAGAGAGCCAGATATCTCAAATCTCCTGTTCCTGTTTCTTTCATCTGCAGAATTTAAAATATGTGTTATATTTCTTTGCTTTGGCGCACACAATCCAAATTGTGAAACCTTAATATCTAGCTTTCTTGATTTTTGTAATGCACTATACATTGGCCTGCCAAAGGTGGGAATTGATAGACTTCAAAGACTACAGAAAACAGCTGCCAGGGTGCTAATGAAAGCAAGACTGAGAGAGCATATTTCGCCGGTTTTGCAAGGTCTGCACTGGTTCTTGATGGCGAAATGAATAACGTTTAAGACACTGTGGCCCTCATTACGACCCTGGCGGAAAGTGACTGACCGGACCGCCACAGCGTAAATAGCGTTTCCGCCATTGCACGAAGGAGCAAAGTGCGGCCCATTCCGACCCATCGGGCACGAGCACCACGCCATGGCGGAAGTGCAAAGTCCGCGATGGCGGAAATGACCCCAAAACGGCCCACACCGCCGCCGTACGGCGCCCTAGGTGCAATACCGCCACCCCTCTTAGCGGTCACCGCAGTGTGCGCCTACCGGAAAGTACGTTGACCGGAAATATACGGAAACGGAAGTAAAAACATGGGCCCGGAACGGGAAACATCCCGCCGTACACCTATAAAACCACTAAAACCACACAACCACTAAAATCACTACCCTGAAACCCACCCCAACCCGTCACCCACCCTAGCGAAACCAAGACAAATGGGAAAAGTAGCGAAGAAAGCGTGCGACCGCAAGCGGCAGGTCCACTTCTCCCGTGAGGAACTCACCGTGCTAACAGAGACCCTCCAGGAGAATGCTGCCGTCGTCTTCTCCACGCAAATGACCAGAACGGCACTTGCAAACAAGAAGGCCATATGGGCTCAGGTGGCACAGCGGGTAAGTGCGGTGGGGACCGCACCCCGCACCCCACAGCAATGCCGCAAGCGATGGGACGACCTGCGGATACGCGTCCGCAGCATACTCTCTGCCAACCGCAACATTGCCACAGCCACCGGGGGAGGTCCTGAATCACCCATCAAGTTGACCCCCTGGGAAGAAATCTGTGCCTCCACCATCGGAATGGAGAGCATAGAGGGAGTCGGAGGGATGGAGAAAGGAGTGCAGATATCCGAAGATTCAGGTAGGTGGGCCAGATAAAACAATGCCAAATCCACACAGTCCATCCATGTGAAGTACCATGCGTCCACATAGTGCAACAGAAACACATGTCCAGGAGAACGTCCACACACATCGGCCTGATAGCGCACGTTAAAACCCACAATAAATACATAAATAATTAAAAACCCCTAATACACGCACTACACGTGCAGCAGGCACACCCTAACTGCAGGCTGCCAAACAACTGCACCCTCACTCCACACACAAATGAAAGCACCTCCAAGGCCCCAACCCAAATCACCCTCAGGTACCACCCCAAAGCATGTGATACAATGCCATTCCAATTCCCACAGACCCATCAATAACCCTCGCCCTCCTTTACTCCACCACAGGGTCCGATCCAAACGACGAGCTTCAGGACACCCCTACCAGCACACCTGCAAAGAGGGCCAAGACCAACGGCCAGAGACCCTCCACCTCAGCTGCACGCATCAAGACACGGCAGCAGCACAAATCAGGTGGCAGCACAGAGGAGGGAACATCAACAGGCACCCCAGCAGCCAGCATGCCCACAACACCACCACCACAGGTCCCCCCAATGGATGCCACAGAAGGCACTGCCTCTGGTGGCAGCAGCACCATAGGTGACACCCCATTGATGGCAGCATGCTCGGACACAGAAAACGGGGATGTCGAAGTCAGATCCATCCATGACCTGTCCCAATCCCCCTGTCTGTCCCATCCCGTACAACATGAGGATACCACGCAGGGGCACCCACAAGACGACGACTGGCCATCCCCCACAAGCCCTGTGGCAAGGCAACATGAGGACAACAGCCCCTCTGTGACACCCCCGCAAATGGCCATGGCCCAGCAGAGGCAACAGTCCCTCGACCAGTTAATCGTACAACAGCAGCAACTGGCCACACTCCTCAAGGACCATGCCGATGAATGTGGGGGCACTAAGGCAGACATAGAAACATCAACTGAGACACTTAGGGCAGAAATGGAGAGAGGTACAGAGACGCTAAGGGCACAAATGGAGAGTAGCACCGAGAGCCTGAGAGTCCAAATGGAGAGTAGCACCGAGAGCCTGAGAGTCCAAATGGAGAGTAGCACCGAGAGTCCAAATGGAGAGAAGCACCGAGAGCCTGAGGGGGGAACTGCAAGCGACGTCCAAAGACGTATGTGCCGAACTTGCCGCAGTGCGCCGTGTGCTCACTGAGCTCTCGCAAACCCTTAGGGACATGCATGGACGTGAGCAGGCAGACACATCATCCGTTGCAAGTTCCGTCCAGGGCAGCCCCCAACGTAGATCTGGGAGGAACCTGCGCTCCACAGGCAGGGGTGCCCCTGATACCCGCAGAGGGGGCTTGCAATAGCGACTGGCCACTGACAATGAGCATCTTTGGACACTGGTGTTCGGGGGGGAGGTAGGAGGGTGGAGGGGGTGTGTTGGGCTCACTTGGGTGGCGGGTCGATAGGGTGTTCAACATGACATCACATATGCCATAAAAAGTGCACGATCAACCAATGAGATGTGTGGACATTGATCTTTGTGTACTAGGCCATCATAGGCGTACAGTCCATATTGTGCATGTCCCAGACACACGCAGTGCCACGAGTCCCGTGTCCATGTATCAGCCACCAGGCGTGAGTGCTAGAAGCATGCATCAATGAGATGCTGACGAATGTCACGGGCCTCCGGTGCCTCGCAGACTCCATGAGGTGCTGCCACATCCCCACCCTCATCATGACCATCATCAGGTGCTTGCAGTTCTGCGTCAGGGGGCATGGGCACATTTCTACGTACGCACATGTTGTGGAGCATGACACATGCCATGACCATCTTTGCAACCTTCTCATGGCGGTACAGGAGTGCCCCGCCAGACCTGCTGAGGCAGCGGAAACGAGTCTTCAGTAGGCCGAATGCCTGTTCAATGACTACACGGGTACGTGAGTGGGCATGGTTGTAGTCCTCCTCATGCTGGTCCCGTGGGTTCCGGACTGGTGTGAGGAGCCATCTCTTCAGTGGATATCCAGCATCACCTGTATGTGGACGAGAAACGTATGATGTGGAATGCCATTGCTACGTACGCACACCCCCCCCTTCCTGCCAGGTCATTGCCAAATCACATACCCCACATAATCATGCATGTAATGAGACTCACCGAGTAGCCAGGATCTGTTCCCTGCGTGTCGCTCCATGTAGCGTGGTATTGTAGAGTTCCTCAAGACCATAGAATCATGGGTTGATCCAGGGAATCGGGCACAACAATGTGTAATGATCCTGTTGGAGTCACACACCATTTGTACATTCAGGGAATGAAATTGTTTTCGGTTGCGGTACTGGGCCTCCATGGCATGTGGGACGACCAATTCCACATGGGTGCAGTCGATGGCACCAATGCAACCCGGTATGCCGGCAAGTGCATGGAATCCCACTTTTGTGTTGGTAATTTCCTGCTCCGAGCGTGGTAGAGAGATGTAGTCGTCTGCGTGCTGCAGGAGGGCATCGAGCACTTGAAATAGTGTCCGTGAGAACAGTGGCTGAGAAATGCCATGCAACTGTCCGACTGTGTGCTGGTAGGTGCCTGTGGCCAGGAAGTGGAGTACAGACACCACCTTCAGTAGGGGTGGGATGGCGGTTGGGCTATCTATCATGATGACAAGGTCAGCCTGTGTCATGTCCACAATGGCGGCTATGGTGTCCCGGTCCAGACGGTAGAGGGTGTGGATCTGCTCATCAGTGAGGTTGAACGGATGTGCTCGGAGGCGTGGGATTGCGGGCTGCCTGCGTGGTGGTAGTG
The DNA here is from genome assembly GCF_040938575.1 of Ambystoma mexicanum. Classification (NCBI taxonomy): domain Eukaryota; kingdom Metazoa; phylum Chordata; class Amphibia; order Caudata; family Ambystomatidae; genus Ambystoma; species Ambystoma mexicanum. The sequence continues at coordinate 771,582,288 of NC_090930.1, read as the reverse complement.
GCTGTGCTGGCGGCCCTTGCTGGCCCTGCCTTGGCCTCCTCCTCCTCCTGCGTCTCCTTCGTGCGGCCGGTTGTAGTTGGTGTTCGTCTTCTTCTTGGAGTTGGAGTACTTGCAGTGCTATCAGGTCCCCCAGGGCCAACATCGCGAGTCCTGCCGGTAGCATTTCGGTGTGGTTGTGGGAGGAGACTGGCTGTGCAATTTATGTGTTTCCAGGCTGTATGGCCTCCACCTGTGGTGATTCATTCCACCTGTGCAAACTGCTCTCCCCTTTGGCCGAGCACGTCCCGCGCACAACGCTGCAATTCGGGGAATGGCATCTTGCTATTGCAATCATGTATTTGTACCCGATGGCCGTGTAAGATTGGTTGATATGTTCATTCTGCTGTGGTCCCATTGTTTCACATACTATCTGTGCAGTCGCGAACAGACTTGTGAAGGGTCAGTGGAACGTAGTACTCGAGTAACGGTGGGCCCTCATGCATCACTGTACCGAGTTGCAACGACGGGCGGGGCGTCCCATTTGTGGGTGAAGGCAGTTGCCATTTTCACACACTGCCGCACTCGATGGAATAATTAGTGATTTCAAACGGCCACAGATGCCTCTTCGACGTGATGTTGCAAATGAGGAATTCGAAGGGCGGCGCTTTCGGTTTTCAGCTAGCGGCGAGGAAATGCCCACAGGTCTGACTGCAAATATAACGTACTATTGTTCAATGTCCTTGAGACTGGGGCCATGGCGAGGATGCAATGATTGATATGAATAGTTTGGGATGCGCAATAGCGACGTGGGCGAAGAGGCCGGACGTTCCCAAATACATGTTACTTCACTACACTGGAATTACGGCCTGGGGCACTGTGGATTTTGCAGGCTGCATAACGCACAGACTCAATGGATATTTCTAATGTTTTGTGAGTAAATATTCAGGCGTTTTAATCCTGGGATGAGGGAATGATGAATGGATGCATGGCCAGGTGATTTGATACAGAGTTTGCCATGTACAGGGCTTCTTGGGATCTATCCGCCTCCCCTACGCTATGTGATGCAGGGCTGCCATAGTGGGACCATCGTCTATCTGGCCTTGTTGAGCCCTCCCTGTCTCGACGCGCCCTCAGACACTTGTGTCCATGCACGTTAACATTCCCATCTGATGGATTCTGTTTTGACAGACGCATGCACAGGTACACTCGTTTGTGATGGTGTTTGCACCTCGATATAGATGGTTATGAGTCGCAAGTGGTTTTGGGGTGGTGATGATCCTTTGGAGTGGGCTAGCATGCATATGGCTGTGGATTTAGTGTGATCATTGAAGTGAGTTGTTCGAATGTAGTTCTGATGGCCATTCTGTTCTTTTTCTTTTCTTTTGGTTGACAGGTATCTCCTCCCCTTTTGCCACTGCCATCTGTATGCCACTCCTGCAGATGGGTTTTACTCCCGACACCTGCTGCTTCGTGTTAATCAGTGGAGCAGCATTACGATCTTATGGGACGATCGCCAATGGCCCACATGCCCTTACGCAGTACTGGTGGCTCGGAGCAACATTTCGGCCTTTCAGCTGGACTAGTGCCTCCCCATTGGGACGGCCCTGCGGTTCTGTGCGCTTCCATGTTGCCTTTTCGTACGTGAATGTGGCTCTGTGTACCATGAGGGAACAGGGCGACACACAAGTAGTGGCTGGTCATTTCTTGCGGATGCAGCCCACAATGGTGATAAGTGTTTTGGAGTTCATGGCCTGATGGCTGTATGGGCTTGGTGATTTTGATGTGCATTAAATTTCTATTCTGATTTGGCCCGTGTAGCGTTTTTCTTTGCAAGTGATGTGGCATATGCCTATTTGGGGGGCGATGTATTGTGAGGAGATCTGCATTGGGTTCCAGCTTCGGAGTTTAGTTGCGTGGTACTGTACTGGGCGCGTTTGCCTACGAAGCCCGTGAGGTCAGGGATGGGGGCTGCCAATATGACAGTTTGAATGTTGTCATGCTCAGGGGCGGGGGATTGGGTTTTGTGTAACAGATGCCGGTCAGCCAGGTGGACTGGTGGAATGATGTGATTCTCGGAATATTGCTGGTCACAGGTGCCTGTGTTTGCGTGCGTTTCTTGGTGGGGGACTGTGGTCATGTCCATTGGGATGGCTTCTGTATTCGTGCCATCTGTGCCCTGCAGCTCCCATTGCTTGATGGCGTTAGGTACATGTCCGCTAGGGTCGGAATTGGCGTACCCTTGCGCCATGGTGGTGTTTGCGGTTTTGCATGGCGCGCGCGCGCGTGCTTGGTGCAGTTAGCGTTGGCGTTCACTACGGTGTCGCTAATGGCTTCGTACTTTGCGGTGACGGGTCATAGTCGCACCGAGCGCTATTCGATGGCGGTATTGCATTTCCGCCATCGTTTTCCGAATTCCGCAAGGGTCGTAATGAGGGCCTGTGTATTGTGTATTGAGTGGCATATGGTCAATCAGCTAACTTTATTCATGCCTCCTCCTCAACCCTACTATCTGTGCCTAATTTTAGATGGGTGAAGTGGGAGGCCACACCTTTGCCGTGCATGCTGCATGGCTCTGGAACTTGCTTCAGACAAATCTACGGGAAACTGAAAGTCACTTAGACTTTCGTCATAAAGTGAAGACTTGTTTCCCCCATGAGTCGTATGACCATTGTGGTAAATGGAGCGGGTTAATGTTTTTCTGTCTGCGTGGTTCCCCTGTACCCACATGTTTCAGCACCATGATGCCTCCTAGTTGAGGCGAATGTCTGCGCTTAATATGTGCTTGCCCATACCAGTATATGGATTTATAGCATGCTAAAACAGACTTAACTGTAGCATAGCGCACATGATATTTAAAGGGTGGACTCGATTCATAGCAAAGGTGGCTAATGGTCCAAGCCAGATGTCACTCCAGAATAAAATTAAGTGAACAGATGTGTTTTATGGTTTTTTTGGAAAAATAGAAATAAAGAAATACTGTGAATGTTTAGAGGTAGTAGGTTCCATAGTCCGAATCAATGGATCAAAAAACGTCACACAACCCGATAAACACATCTGGATGGCTGAATACTTAAAAGATGTTTGTCAGAGCATCATTAAAGGTGACTTGGCTTGTAACGGGTCACCTTACTTGATAGATATCCTGGCACAAGATTGTTTAAGCATTTAAAAACCAAACAGGGGAAATAAACCTCTGCCTAACGTGAAGCCAGTGTAGTGATCTGTGCAGTGGGGAGAATGAAGCAATTTTAGGTGGTTTGAGTATCAATCGCACTGCAGCATTTTGTGCTTTCTGAAGCCATTTAATTTGTGTATCAGGAATATCCTAGAGGGTGCCATTCCCATAGTCCAGTTTGGAGTTAATCAATGCACCTACAACAGTTGCATGATCTTTCTGGGGGTCAAATGGAAGGGTGTGTCGAAGCAAACAGAGTGAGTAGAATTCCCGAATTAACATTGGCCCCTATTTGCTACATACGCTTAAGATTGGACTACCATAGGCACTCGTTACACTTTTGACCCTGGGGACATAGGTCAAAGAGGAGCCAAGCACACGTGGTGGGGCGAATGATTAGCACAGTCTGCCATAAGGTGTTTGGACCCAAGCAGATCAACTCTGTTTTGATGGGGTTAAGCTGGACCTTGCTGGAGGTCATCCAACAGTCCACTTCTTTGATGCATTTCACCATGTTGTGCAGGGACTTCACTGTCTTATTCACTCTAAAATAAATCTGGGTATCACCTGCATAAGAGTGATACCCCAGATTACATTTCCTGAAAACAGACATTAATGGCTGTAGGTAAAAATTCAATAATAAAGGTGACTGAGAGGAGCCCGGAAGGACTCTGAAATCCAGTTGTATTACATCAGATAGAAAACCACCAAGCTTACCTTGCTGATATCGGTTAGCTAGAAATTAGTTAAACCAGTTCAGTGCATGGACTCCACCCACAATGTCTAGACAACAGGATCTTATAATCCACAATGTCAAATGTCTCCAAAAGGTAAGCATTACCAACAGGGCTAGAGTATCAAGGAAACTAAAAGTCAAATGGGAGAAGCGGATCCCAGAACCCGCACACCTTGCAAGATGGATCCAGCAAGAGGTGAGGAAGTACAAAATGTGGGACATACGGGGTACACACTGGAGGCAGAGTTGGCAGCCGAGTCAGAAGGAGAGTTTGTGCTGGCCATTCACTCTGTGGGAAGCGCATGGCCTAATATCAATTGCAAAACCACACTATCATGGATTTATTTCGCAACAGGGAACATATGGCCCAAGATGACATGTGGTAGGCTATGCTGCGCTTGTAAGCCACCCTGGTTGAGTTAAATCAGACCATGGGCGGTCTACAGGAGGAGTCCAGGTTGAACAGGCAGTACCAGTTTAAGACACTTCAGTTGTTGACTTGCTTTATTCCCTCCCAAACAAGCAAGATCATTGAGAACACAAGTGAGACCGCCAAGGGCATACATGCCAGCGTGCACTCATCTATGGTTCCAAATACTTTATAGAGGGGTACCTCCCCTAAGCACCTCAACAGTCAGGAAAGTGTATCTTAAAGGTTAGAACGTACTGATGCCATTTCTGACACCGGAAGGAAGGGAAAGGCAGATGCAAATCCAGAACATTGAGGAGGGAAGATTTGACCCCCAAAAAGTCAGTAGAACTGACCCAGCAACTGGTAATTAATGGAGAGGTGGAGAAGGAAGGTCTGTTCCTCATATTGGCAAAGGTTGTGCAGCATGCTGGACCAACAACTAACAAATGACCCCCAGGGAAGTATCAGTGGGGTTCATAGTGCTGACAATCTTGTGAACTATACAGTTAGTGGGGAAAGAAACTATTCAATGAAAGAAACCTCAAAACTAAAGAGACCGCTAACCTTCTATGGGATTGGAGAGAGACTAATATGATTGTGATCTTCAATGGTCTAACACACGGGAACAAGAACTCCTATAAATCTCAGTCATAACCATCCAAGAAATGCAGTGGTTCTGGGAGATCTCTTTTAAGAACTTCAGTGCAGTGTGAATCCTGTCAGACTGTATGTTCTGTGTGTGCATGTAATGTATGTTTCTGCTGCAGCAATACCTACTTCCATGAATGCATATTACAGTGTAGAGATGCTTTAGTGGAGAAAGGGATTGAGGTATTTTTAGATGTGCATGACAGGCAGTGTCATATTCCTGACTCTTGGTTCGAACACATCACACTGGCTGGGTGTAGGGCAACAGATGTGTCTGGGTTATGAGGGACCCCAGGCCCAACATCGATGTCTGCACTGCCCCACTGATAATAGATCGTACAAGGGGGAAATTGAAAAAAACATTGCAAGTGGCGGCAAAGCAGAACTGGGTGCCCTAAACCCAAGCCACCAACAGGGCATACAAATGCTTCACTCTCCAAAAAAATCTCACTTCAAACCACACATATAGATAGGGGCATGTGGTGGGATATAGATAATAGCCAGGGTGGGAGCACTAGCATTATTTTCTTGGAATGTATCTAGGGTCATAGCAAAATGGGTGTATGCCGAGTGGCTTGATTATCTTGCACAATTTAATATGATCTGCCTGCAAGAGACCTGGTTAAGAGATGATTTCTGTATACAAGGCTTCCATGCTTTCACTTTAAACGCAGAAAAAAGCCACAAAGGGCGGAATAAAAGAGGGCTGCTAACAATGATTTGTGTTCAGGATAGGTGGAATGTGATTAGATTGAGCTCTGATATTAGGTCAACAGTTATCCTGTGTTTGTCATGGTGGGAGAGTGACTGCCAGACCAAGGTACATATTATCAATGTATATTCACCACCTTAAAAGGAAAGGACAACCTTTGGGGAGCTGAGGGACTGTTTGAATGAGATTATGGAAGAGGGGGTCCCAAGCAATCTTCTTAGGATGAGAAATTGGAATATGAAGCTGGTCAAGATCCATGAAGCCTGTAATGAGAGCAGATATCCCAGATCCAACTGGTGTCTTTCCTCTCTTCTTTCTCTCTCTCTACTTGTGGTGTTACCCAGGGGTCTAACCTTTCTACTGACATTTCAACCACTACTTGGCACGTCTTACCCACTGCATTGCTACTTTCTGCTCCAATTTGCAGTGGAATGTGGATGACACCAAGCTCTCTTGCAAGCTCCCCTCAGCCAACTCTGCTCCTTTTCTCAAACCAGATAATCTAGACGCAATCAGGACTGGTGTGCTGCCAATGAGCTCTGCCTTAATGCCAGTAAGACCGAGATTCTCCTCATTTGGACACCTGCTCCCCCTTTCCTCTCTCTGGGTGCCCACTCTGGGCCCTCTTCCTGCTCCTTCCTGTGAGGCTAAGAACCTTGGTGACATCTTTGACTCCACCCTCTCCTTCTCTCCTCACATCTCTGACAAATCTAAGAAGCCACACTATCATCTGCACCTCCTCAGAGGTATTTTTCGTTGTCTCATTTTCCCCAAGAAGATCACTGTCTCCAGAGACCTGGTCCACTCTAGGCTGCAATATTGCAACAGCTACTTTCTAAATCTGTCTGTCTATACTCTTCGACCTTTACAACTTATCCAGAACAGGACTGTGAGACTTTTTGTTGTCCTCAAGCCAAGGGATCGTATCTCTCCAGCTCTGAAATCTCTTCACTGGCTCCCCGAGGCTGCAATGATCAGGTCCAAGATCCTTTGCATCTTCCACAAGGCTTTCTGGGGCCTGGGGCTGCACTACCTCCAACATTTTCTTCCTAAACATCTTCATTCTTGTGCTCTCTGCTCACCCACCTCCAACTCTCGAGAGATCTCTCTCCTCAGCTGGGGCCGCCCTCTAAAACAGCCTCCCTGCCTCTCTCAAACTTGAGCAGAACCACCTCTGTTTCTGGAAGCAACTCAAGAACATCCTCTTCACTTCTGCTTTCTCTCTTCCTCTACCTTCTCTGACTGCTTTGTGCACTAGTCACCAGGCTACCCCTCTGAACTCGGGCCCAGGCTCCTGCATGTCCAGATGCCATTGACCTGTCTCTGGGCTCCCCAGCACTTAAGGCATGTATCTGCAACCCTACAGTCCCTCCTCTCATCAATTATGAGCAACCCTTTGGCTGCACTTATTGAGTTTCCTACACTTCTCCTTTCCCCTCCACCTGACACTTCTCCCTTCCCTCTTTCCTGCACGTTTGTGATCTGATTGACACAAGGCATAGTAAGATCATTGGTTTGTCCCCTCCTCCCCCTTGACTTGTCACGCATACAAACACTTGTGTACAGGCGTGTTATATTTATTTTATTTTTATTTTTTTAATGTCGAAAGCGCACTAGCAGCCCAGTTGCATCTTAATTACTAGGTACAAAGATTGCTACTGGTTACAATAGGCGTAGCAGTTAAGAGCAGACAGAACAATACTTTATTTAAGTTACAAAAGTTGTTAATAAATACAGTGCATAGAAAATGAGCACCCGGCCATAGAGGGTGATGGCAGGTGCATACGAAAAGCATGGTCTTTATTGCTTTGCGGGAGGCTAGATGGTAGGTTATTCCTCTGAGGTGAGGTGGTAGCAAGTTCCAGTGGGAGGCAGCAATAAAGGGGAAGCTGGAGCCTCCTGCAGTGTCTTAAAGACCATAGGTGCTGTGATGATGTTGATGTAAGGGGTCCTGGTGGGTTTGGCAGTGTGAGGTCTTGAGATTCTTTGAGAGAGATACAGGGAGGCTGTGTTGTGAAGGCATTTGTGCGTGAGTGCCAAGGTTTTGAAGATGATTCTTTCTTTGATGGGGAGCCAGTGGGCTTGTTTCCTAGCGGCTGTTATGGGGTCTCTTTTGGGGATGCCAATGGCCGTCCTTACTGCCTTTTTTTGGACAACCTGGAGTTTTTCTATTTTTTTAGTGGAAGTGCCTGCCAGGAGGGCATTACAATAGTAAAGGTGGGGTCTGATTAGGGCTCTGATGATGGTTAGGCAGTTTTGCTCAGAGAGGAAGGGTCTAGCTGCGGTTAGTAGTTTGGAGTGGTAGGCTGCTGAGGATGCTGTGGCATTGACCTGTCTTGACATGGATAGGTTATAGTCCAAGTAGACTCCAAGTGTTTTAATGGCTTGGGAGACAGAGATTTTAATATTTTCGATGGTGAAGGTGTTATATTGGTTATTGAAGTTCCATAGGGTTTCAGGGAAACCAGTTAGAAGAAGTTCAGTTTTGTCCCTATTTAGACAAAGCCAGTGTTCCGCCATCCATGTTTAGATGGTGGCGTAGATTGGGTTGAGGATTTTGGTGTCAAAGTCATGGTCGCCTGAGAGTGGGAAATGGTCTGGTGAATATATTGCACAGGGTGGGGGAAATGCAGGAGCCCTGCAGGACACTACACTTGATGATGTTGGGGTGTGCGCAGGCTTGGTTGGAGAAGCCCTTAATGGCTCAATCTTTGAGGAATGAGGTGATGCACGCTGTGGCATTAGGGGAGAAGTTGGTGGCAGAGGATACGTGATGGCAAAGGGTGTCGTGGTCAATGAGGTCGAACGTTGCCGACAGATCTAGGAGGAGGAGGAGGGCTGATTTGCCTGCATCTCTAATGTCATCCATTTGATTCTTGAGGTCTAACAGGGCTGGTCTGGTCCCATGGCCAGGGTGGAAGCCAGACTGGCAGACTGAGAAGGTTATTAGTTTCTCTGAACGTTTATACTTGGAGATATGCTGCTTTGTCCAAGATCTATAGTAGAAATGAAACTGTGGTGATGGGTCTGTAATTCTCTGGGTTGGCTGGGTCAAGCAAGGGTTTCTTTAGGAGTGGGTGTACTGAGGCTTCCTTAAGAGTGGTTAGAACATGCCCCATTGCGAAAGAGGCATTGATGAATGCGGTGAGAAAGGGAGCAAGAGTGGATGCTCATTTTTTTATGGGAAGGGCGGGGCAGATGTCCCCTTTACAGTTGGATTGTTTGATGGAATTAAGAAGATCAATGACTTCCTTTTCAGTGACGTCCTGAAGGGAGCAGAGGAGAGATTCACTCCCTTTGAGGTTTGTGGTGTTTTGTGGTTCAGAGGTTTGGTTGATCAGAGATTGTTGGTGAGCTCGGATTTTGTTCTGCAGGGTGTCGAGTTTGCCCAGCATGGCCGATTGAATGCTATTTCACTAGGCCTTGTCTTGAGAAAGTATTTTGGGGGATTGGAGGAGGATTCTAACTCTGAATATAGAGAAGATATATCATATAAGATACTTGGAAGAAGCCTGAGTAATTCCCAAGAGAAACACTGCCATATGTTAGCCAGTTCAAGGCAGTAGGGAGTTAGTGGATCCTCTTTCTGAATTCTGCATGGTTGAACTGAATGGCAGGGTAACGAATGACAACACACTCAGGCTTATGTTGTCTAGAGGATCTTACACATCCATTATAGATTACATGGTCATGGACTGCCACTTTTTTAATCAAGTGGTTGATTTCAGGGTTTAGGAAAGAGTAAAGAGGGACCATTCCCCTCGGGTCTTGCACATTAGGCCTTTCGGGCACGTTACTCGACAAGCCCCAGGCCCAAAGTATATTATACACGGTGCCTGGACAAAACCAACATCGAGAGATGCCTCCTCTCAGAAGGCATGAACTCCCTGCATCAGTCATTCAATGATACTGGGTCCATTGCAGCTGACATAGTTTTTGAGTCCTTTATAGATACCCTCTGCAATAAAATGCACAGTAGACTGGACACTAACACTAAGCTGGGGCCACAATACAAACTTGCATGCACCCTGATTCGACTCTGAATGCCGGACCAGGAAGAAACGTTTGCATGATGCACTTAGGAAAGGCACTTTAAAAGCGGGACAGAGAGACCAACTAAAAAGGGTATCGAATTTGTTATTGAAAAGAACAACACAGGAGGCAACGGAAAAATAACGGGACATTTTAGCCCAAGTGTTGAGCACTAACAACCACAACCTATTCTGGAACCTGGTAATGGAAGGCTGTGAAAAGAAGCGTTGTCAACAATTGTGAAATATAGATAATGATGGGCGAGTGATGCAGTCCCAGGAAATCTTTTATGTGGACCAGGGAAACAAGGATTGGATCCAGCCGGAGGGTACTTGTGACAATAATACTTTCCCCGAGTTGGAGATTTCAGTAGCTATTGACTAATTGGTGAGGGGGAAAGCTGCTGGCCCAGATGGCTTACCCTCTGATGTTTTTGTGTAGTATGGCAACCGGTGGCTGCCAAAATTGGAGAAGAAAATGTATGGCAATTGGTGAAGCCTAGAAAGTTCAGGCTTGGTGAAGGTGCATGATTATTGTACCTATTTTTAAGAAATGTGAGTTGTATGATCCCCACTGTTGTAGGCCTATCTCTCCATTGGATATTTCTTCCAAAATGTATGCTAAGTGTATTCTTGGCAGATTGAAAGTTTGGGTGTCAGAGAATAATATTTGACAGTCATTAGAGGCAGACTTTCAACATGGTCTTTTGACAATTGATCATTGCTTCATTTTATCTGCAATTATAGATATATACTGTAGACTTCATGGTGGAAGTGTGTTTGCCACCTTTTTAGATCCGGAAAATACTTTCGCTGCAATTGACAGGCGCACACTGCGAAGGAAATTAGATTCATTTGGGATCCCGCACATCCTACTAACACTCTTATGAGCAGACAATGGCATCAGTGAGGTATGAAGAAGTGGGTGTTAACATGCCCTACTTAAAGACCAACAGGGGGGTCATACAGGGATGTCTGCTTTCCTTTCTGTTATTTATCCTTTTTATGTCAGATTTCAAGCTAGGAAGAGTTAGCAACATAGTATGCCCGCCTGGGCTGTGGTTAAGGAATATAGCGCACAACATTATGCCGATGACAGCTTAATTTTGTTGCTAATCCAGCTGGTCTAAATCAAAGGGTCTTCTATGCCATGGACTTCTTTGAAACCCACAAACTGAAGTTAAATAAAAGTCAAACTAAAATCTTGAATTTTGGGAAAAAGGGGAAACCTTTTAGTTGGTTAATCAAGGGGGGACCGATTGGAGTAGTGGACTTGTACATTTATCTAGGCCTAGGAACGGCCTCTAGATGAAACATATTAAACAACAGGCAGTCAGAGCAAAGGTCGGACCTAAAGGGCTATGGAGATTTAATATAAAATATAGAGCTCTCGTGTTGGATAAGTTCATGAAAGTGTTTAAACTTAAAGTAGCACAACAGATACTGTAATGCTGCAAGATCTGGGGATTCGGTAACTGTAGGCCTCTGGAAATAGTCCTAACACAATGCTAGTGCCAAGATTTGGGCCAACCACTAGGGTGTCAGAGCAATGTAATAATCATTGAATTAGGTTAACAGAGCATTTAATCTATGGCACAGTCCAGACACCTGGAGTATTCCAACAACCCAAATGCCCTATCTGGTTTCCCAGTGATGGTGGAAATTCCGGGTACAAACAGATGTGTATGGTTCAAGAAAGGGAGTAAAATTTGGGACAGGATGTTATCTGAAAAGGAGATGGAGATTTGCGAGACCAATCTGCTTCAATTGAAATCAGCAATTAAAAGCAGGGCTAGATAAAGGGCGTTGGCAGCAGATGTTAAATCTTTGTCCTCATTCACAATGTATGTTGAGGCCAAAGGGAGTCTTACAGCTGCAGGACCCATTGCCAGACTCAACTCACCTGTTAAAGCTCACCAAAAGAGCCAGCTGGCTCAAGGCATCGGCAAAATGCCTGTATAGTAAGGGCTTAGATGAAGACCTGATGCATTTTCTTTTGATTTGCCCATTTCATAAAGCTGAGAGGATGACATGGTTAAGACTTTACTTCTTAGCTCATAATATTAGATCTTGCAAATAAGCTATGGCTTTAATGTTTAACTGTGTTGAGCCCAAGTTTCTCTCTGATTTGATCAAGTTCCTGAATAAGGCTTTAAATATAAGATTATTTACAATAGAAATTGTGGCAAAGGATTGAATGTTTAATAGTCTGCAAGCCTAGTAGTTGATAGTGGGTGAAATCTGTTGGAACATTTGATTATAGGTGGTTTGTATTTTATTTTGGGTTTTAACTGCCTGATTTTAAAGATGTTAATTACTGCAAATGTCAATAACTGAGTCTGACGTGGATTCATTTTATTATATGTGGATTGTTAATGGAGCAATACAAATACACTTTTAAAATGAAAATGAACAGGGTTAGATCCACCTCATCAGCGATTTTAAGGATATCGTCCCAAACTGCCACCAGGGCAGCATTGGTACCATGATGTGAGTGAAATCCTGAATTGGAAGGTGTCAAGCAATGGCAACTGTTCAACATGTTCTTGCAGCTGACTGGTAACTACTTTTTCCAAGAATTTGGCACGTCAAGGGAGGCTTGCCATCAGGTCGCTGGTCTTGAAGATGGTTAACATACAATGATGGCTTTTTAAACAGTGGGGAGACAGTTGACTACTTCAATTCGGGTCAAACTAAGCCTTGATCTAGATTAACGAAAGTAGTAATGAAATGAGTCGAAGAAGTGGCATTTGCTTGAGCCGCAACTACCCGGAGGATATAAATAAAGTTTAGAAAGACCTCTGCACCAGGCTTGTCTGAGTAGAACTCGCCAGAGTTGGGCTGGTCAATGGTGGGGGTTGTGGGTCAGCCTCTGCATCACGGTGTTGGGCCATGAGTAGCAACCAACTGAGTGACAGCCTGTGTCATTGCTGCCATGCCCTCACACACGCGGTGGGCCACATGGTAGACAGTACAGCTTATTGTCTTGGTGTTTTCTTGCATGGTCAGGTGTGTGGCTTCCCCATCCGTGATGTATTGCTTGACCATATCATGCATGGCCTGCTACCGCTCCTCCATACGGGTCAACTGCTCCTCCAAGTCCCAGATGGATTCCGCAGCTGGTGGTTGCACAGGAGCTGGTGGTGTCTGTGTGGTTCCGGGGCAGCGTGCTACTACAGGAATGTCCTCCATAGAGCTGCGTCCATCAGAGCCATGTTCGGAGGAGAACAGAGGTGTAGACAGTATGGTAGGGGTGTGTGGCATTTCCTCAGATATGCAAAAGCCTGCGGTGTCCACCTCCTCTAGTTCCTCCTCCTCCACGTTATGTTACACAGATTGTGTCGCCTCACCAAGGTCACTCGTGGCCATCGACTGTGGCCCCTTGACATCACTGTCCGCTGCTGATCCCACCTCATCCACCTGAGGTGTATGCTGTGGCGCAGGTGTTTTTCTTGGTGTCACCTTAGTGGCAGGCGTGCCTTTTGGCATGGGTGCCTTGATGGCATCAGTGTGTTGTTGCTGAGGCTCCTGCTTAGGTGTTGGAGCCAGGTGCTCATCTGGTTCTCCAGCCTGTGTGCCCTGTTGGCTGGGGGTCTGTGGCTTAGGAGCGGTGGTATGCCTCTGGCAGCCGTTGAGGTCGATGGCCTGGAGGCTTCATCGGTCCCTCTGCTCAGGCGTGATGTTGGCTTTTTAGGTGTTGCGGTATGTTTCGCCTCGCTGTTTGATCCCATGTCTGTGGGGGACAGAGAGGCACGGCATCAGTCATGGGTGAACGTACACCCTATATACATTGATGCTAGTACATTTAGAGTCCTGTGCATTGTCGTGTACATGTTGGATGGGCGGCCATGGTCCTTACAGGAGTTGGGGCGGAGTGCCATGTCTGGCCAGCCATATTGGGCATGGTGTCTGTTGGGTGGGCTACAGGTGTATTGTGGCTTGCGTGCTGTAGCCATGCCTCAGGGGCTTTGTGCCATGTGCTGTTTGGATGTGGGTCACATGTGAAACTGGTAGTGGAGATGTGTGCAACATGCAATGGGATGGCACAGTGGTCAGGCCTGTATCTTTACGGTGATGTATATGTGTGTGTGCATGCAGATGGTGCTTGTGTTTGCAATTGGGGACTCATATGGTTTGTGTCAGTGGGGTTAGTTGTGTGTTTTCATGGCGCGGAGGTTGCAGTTTTCTAGGGGCTGACTTTAGGTGGAAGATGATGGCCTATGTGTTTGCTCTCATCTACTTGCCATTTGGACTCCTCCATCGGCCGATGATGCGACTCCCGTCTCGGAATGGCCAACACCCTCGATGGCCTCCATGTATATAATGGAGCTGCAGGTTTCCTCCCAATGTGCCAGCTTTATGGGGGATGATGCTCCACTACCTGTTGCCTGGGCCTGTCTGCGGTTTGCCGAGAGGATGTTGCGGACACGCATCCGCAGATCATCGCAACATTTGCTGCTGTCTTTAACTGTGCGTTGGGTTGTCCCCACTGCAGAGAACTTCTGCACCACCTCCTCCCAGATGTTCTTTTTTCTTATTTGTGCCGCACGGCGCAGGTCTGGGCAGAACACGACATCTGCATGCTCGGCCAGAGTGTCAGTGAGCATGTTGAGTTACTCATCAGAAAAACATTGCTTTTGCATCTGCATTGTGCCTTTTTGGGTTGCCTCGGCCATGTCCTTGCTAACACTGTCCACAGTTTGCCAATCCAGATGCTGTAGGCAGAGGATTGCAATGGATTGTGTATTTAAAGATGGCCGCTGGAACATTTCCCGTTCCGGCATGATGACGTTGCTTCCGGAACCGGCACTTCCGGTGCCGGTATGTATTTTACCGGTATCGATGGTACCATTCTGTACGTGTCTGCGGCATGGATGATGCCGCTATTGGGTTTGGAGGGCCTTACTGGTATGCCGGTGCAGCCATTACCAGCAGGCCGGTATGCGCATGCCCGCTGACTCGGAATAAACCGTTGATTCCGGCAGCAGTGCAACATGGACATGGCTGCACCGGCATGCTGGTAATTAGATTTTTTTACCAGCCAACACGTAATGAGGCCCAATGACATCCAATGAATATGTCACAACAACACAAAATGAATGAAAACTGTGACCGAAAACACATGCCATGCCTGTGTGCATGCAAGTTTCTCAAGGCAAGCCTTCACACATCATATGAACCATGTGGCATATGTAATCTATACACTCCAACAGAATATATGCCCATCCTATCAGCGTTACATGCAGTAGAACAGCATAACTCCAGTTGAACAATATGTGTATAGAGCATCACACCCATCAACATGTCTCATGTCCTATTCAGGTCATTGAACCCCATTCGAGTCAAAACAACACCAAACATGAAGGTTGTACAAGACATCCCATGCATTATATGCTGTGACCAGTATCACAGCCATTATGTGGTTATAGTTCGTATTTCATAAAAAACTTTGAATAAAGTTTTTACTTTCTCCTGTAGTACCTTATATAAAGAATGTTTCTGGGTTGTTTTCGTTTTCCAAATATAGTTTTAATAAATTCAATTTAAGTGCAGATAAAGACTTTGCCAATGCATTTTGGGCTTCTTATAGTCCTTCAGCATGGCCTATAATTCTCATCTGATCCATATACAATCAGTAGTAGTTTACCATCAACATTACATTTGACCCCCAGTGTGATCAATCATCATTCCAATTCCAAGTCATAATAGCCCAGTTTGAATATTGCTAAATTCATTGAGGACCCCCATTTTAGCCCCGTGTGAATAACTTTGAAGTTTGATCACAGTTGTAATAATGTTATAACAACAATTTGTCATAGGATTAAATATGTTGTAGTGCACATCAGTAAATAATTATGAATGTTTTACATCATTTAACATAATTCCTAAGATGCATTAGGCCATAAGACATAACAACAGAATAGAGAACAAGTAAGAAACAAAAACATAAACGGGAAAACTGTCAACATTATGCATAAATCATACCGGTATCTGTTCTGTAATGGTTAGATCTGCTCATATTAGATTCAATGTGAGTGAGTTTCCATTCTATGTTAGTCTGTTAACTTTGCCTATGTTATCAACACCACTGATGTGCGTATTCCCCTGTAACCCATAAATATAAGTAATTCTGTAGCTGACTGTGTGTTTCTTACTAGCACTGGTGGCTACATGTAAATAAGAATCTAGAATTTAACTTAAGTGTTAACCTCATGCCTGTTTACAAAATGAAATTCATGCCGAGTGCTAAAAAATATGAATTCATGCAAGCATTCAGACCTGTTTTCTCTCAGAGTCAGCAAAGCGGCATTATGTAAGTATTCAATCAGTGATCTTCCTCTATAGTGGATGCCATTTCATCCTGCAGTTATCTCTGCCCCACTTACCTTAATCTGTGATAACAGATCTATGTACACCCTCTCTGCCGCACTGCATGAAATAAATGCCACAGGAGACACAAGCTAATTTCCTCTATAGTAAACTAACAGTTGTCATGGTAACCGTCTATCGATCAATCAAAATGGCCGATTGGCGACGTGTTTGAATTCTGCCATATTGGAATCATGTGGCTATCGTTATGCAAGGTCCTGATTCTAGATATATGGGTGTTCTTGCTAATCACTCCAATTGAATCATTCAGATTTGGAGGCATGTTACTGTATTAAGTTAACTCAACCTGATGTATATTATTAGATGTGTATCAATGAACTGAACATTTTAATTGTTTTTATTCTACGCTGTGATCTCCTATGATGCTTAAGTCAGCCATGTGTTTGCTCAGATACAGCATTCTGTTACACTCTAGTCTGTTGCTTATCCTCTTGATCCTATTCCTCATGTAGATACCCAGGACTGATACTTATATGACATTGATTGCTACTTCTACTGCTAATTCGTACTTCACCTTTCTCTTAATATTGTATGGGTCTGTATCTATTAACAATTGAGGGTCTCCAACTGGTAAACATGGGGGTGTAAATACATTACAGTATAGTTTTTTCAGATCATTCATTCCATCCTAGAGTGTTGTTCTTTATTGAATCAACTGCTTCTACTCATTGTGTGGGTATATTATTATCATAGATGTCAGTATCTTAATGGTGCCTGACTTTGTGTTTAGTCTCCTCCATAGTTATAAGATAACAAACAGTTTAAATCCCATTCCTCATTCAGTCCATTTTGTAAAAGTGAGTCGAGTCGATCTATCCAGTAAGCTTCTCGCTGGGATCTATTTTTTCTCATGTCTTGTTTACAGTCTCGGTTGTCTATGATCTCCCATACCTGCAATTTCAGTTGAGCAATGCTGTGCCCCTTTGCCTGAAAATGTCTTGCAACTGCTGAGCACATGTTTTTGTTTCTAATGCACACTTTGTTCTTGTTCATTCTAATGTTGATCTTTCTTCCAGTCTCACCTAAATAATAAATACCACATGGGCACTTAATGCAGTATATTACAATTTTTGTCATGTCTTCACTTTGCCTTATAGAGGCGGTGGCAGCAGCCACAGCTTTAAGACATTTTAGCAAAGCGCTTGCAACAGTGTCCAACGTGGTGGAAAAATAGCTGCACAACCTGTTCTTTCCTCCATGGTCCTGCTTTAAAACAGCCAAAGCACACCATCTCTTTCTCATGCACAAATAACACAAACTACTTAGAGTAATTTGGCGTGCCCAATACTGGCAAGGTACATGGAGCAGTCTTGAGCATATCAAATGCATCTTGACAAGCTGTATCTGAAGGTAGAGGTAGAGCTACATCTTTCTTCATTAGTGCTACCAATGGCTTAATAAAAAGGGAGACATTTGGAATCCATTGCCTGCAATAGGAAGCCATCTCAATAAAAGCTCTAATATCTTTCTGAGTGTTTGGTACCGCCATGTCAGAGATAGTTTGTACCCTTTCAGGTGCAGGGCTCCTACCCTACTTCGACAGGAGGTAACCTAAGTAGGCTACCTCCTGTTGACAATACTGGAACTTTTTTATAGATGCCTTATGTCTGTTGTTAGCAAAATGTTTTAACAACAATATAATACCCTCCTGACACACGCTCTCTGAATCTGCAGCGATAAGCGCATCATCTATGTATTGAATTAACGTACAAGAGGAAGGTAATTATAGTGCATCTAGTTGTTCCTTGAGAGCCCTACTGTAAATGTTAAGGCTTTCTGTGTACACAAGTGGTATACTGGTGAAAGTAAATGAATGTGCCCCAAGAGTAAAGCCAAACGGATACCTGCTATCTGGGTGTATGGGTATGCTGAAAAATTGCATTTTTTTAAACTGATCACTGAAAAATGAGTAGCCTGGGCAGGGATCATTGTTAGAATGGTAGTGATCTCAGGAACAATTAGAAACTGGGATGAAACAACCTTATTAATAGCTCTTTACTTTTTACTTTTACTGTAATACATGTGTACCGCGTGCAATGGACCCGAAGGCCTGATGGCGCATACAGACAAACAAACACAAGAAAAATATGAAACATAAAACATAAAGGGTGAACTGGGTACAATATAAATATATACAAGAGGCAACACACTCTCCAGAAAAAAACATGAGCAACTACACCACATGAGTAAGGCGATGCCATAGGGGTCAGTTAGGCATGAAATAGAGGTGGACCCGTCAAAAGGGAACACCAGAGAATCAGTTGACAGTTCGAGCAGCACCTAGGGAGATCTTTACACAATCTAAGATATGAGGGTAAGGTGCTGAACCCACAGCCCACTAGGACACAGTCACTTGTCTGCTGCGAGCACCAGTCACCTAGATCAATACAGCTCAAGATCTTCAAGTCCGACATTCTAACGACTCCAGTACCTGTTCTTTGTCATATCCATGCGGGCACCTTGTCTTGCAGTGCATCTCTAGACTCTTTTCCTTTCACTGTATCGATGTTGGTAATCACAAAGTTCCTTTGATCCATGACATCTTTGATCCAGCTCTCAAGTCAATAACAAAACAGTAAGGAAATACATTGTCACCTTTCTTGTAAACAGAAAAAATCAGGCTATTACATGTGCTACCAGAAATTTCCTCTATGACACGTTGATGTACAAGGTCAGAGACAATATTTTTAAGTGCCTGCTTTCCTTCAACTGAAACTTTATATTGAGGAATATAAGGCAATGTGGCACCGGTTTTTAAAATTATGCTCACAGGTTCAACATCTAAAATGCCAACATCATTCTCTTTGATTGCCCACAGATGTGTAGGTACTTGGTGCAGCTCACTGGGTAAAGGCAAAGCCATGAATTGAAAGGTGGAATTCCGCTGGGGGGAATTGTCAAGTAAACTCCATCAGGAGAGCAGTAACTTAATGTGTGTAACATCTTAGTTCAGTCCCAGCAGATTTTCACCACAGTTAGTGGTTAACAAAAAGGGACATAAGTCAGTAAAAGGTCCTAGAGAAATGGGCACCGGTTGAGAGACAGGGATTACCTAGAACCCTACTGATACATTTTGTTGCCCTGACAGGAGGATATCTGGAACTGTTGAGTGATCAATGGAGCATTTTTTAGCTCCTGTGTCCACTAGAAAAGTATGCACCCTATCCACAACTTTCATTTTTATGTAGGGTCCTTTCTGGTCTATGGGGATAGGAGTGGGTTCCTGATCCTTCTTCTGGGGTGTCCTAGTGAAACAATATATCATCAGATGTGTAATTCTCGGAAAAATATGTGTGGAAAGTGTTGTCTGATGGCCATCTTGATTTCCTGTATTATTGTCCTAAGGCTGAGTCTGGGAGAACTGACTCCTATTTGGCCCCTCCATTCCAGTTGTACGTGCTCTCGTCCTACTACCTGACATACCATACGCCTTCTGCTGGAGGATCAGGTACTGTGCCCTACAATGGTCTTCCTGTTTACAGAAGGAACACCGGTTTACATTCACAATTTCCGTGTGCGGGGTAAACTTCCTCTGGGTTGGGCATACCCTCCTCTTGATACTCTAGCTACTTTTTGGAAAAGCACTCTTGTTTTTACGTCAACCTTATCCTTTTCATTATTAACTATGATCTCATAATACTGAGCAATATGTAACATTTTGGACGGTGGTTATGGTTTGCAAAGCACTTTCTGACGCTGTGATCTGATACTGAATGTCAGGCACAAGTGTGCATACAAATTTATCAACAGATAATCTTTTCCCTGGTTCAGTACTCAGATCCTGACTACTGTGATCAGAAAAGATCTGTTCAAATCAATTAAAGAATTCAGTTGCTTCCTCAGTCTTCCCTTACATGCAGGCAGCCAATTTGCCCCAGTTAATCTTTTTCTCATGTACCAATATTTTAAGTTTGGTAAGAATGCAGTTAGGTAGTGCAAGTATCATCTGCAATGGCCTCTCTCCCTCACTCCTCTCCTTGTCCGTGTTCATGAGCTCATCCTATGTACCACCCAGCCCTTCACTATCATCTACGTTTCTGATCTGTTTCCATAAATCGAACGGTAAAACAACAGAGAGCAATAATTCTAGTTGATTGCTCTTCTTTATAGAGCCTGTAGGATTTGTTGTAATATTGGGGATGGATTGTTTAAGGGAATGTATGTCCGACCTAGAGAAAGGGATGCATACAAATTGCTCGAGATAACTCTCCTCAGTAATACCTGCAGGATCGCTCACATTTGCTCCTGGCACCTCTCTACGTGGTATGTGCATAGGGGATACTTCCCTCATTGGTAACTGTACGGTCCAGATATCAAATCTGTTATTTAAAAGTACAGCCAAATGAAGAGATAGTGAAGTGGGTGGAACTTTGTTTGCAAAGGTGTATTTATATGTATGCATACAATCTCCTGAGCAATATAATTTCCATTTTAAGACATTTGTCTTGTAAGCATTCTGCCATTATCTGGGACACTTTTTTTCTGAATTGATGGGGAATATTGGACAAAGGTGTCATGAATTTCTATAGGGGAGAGGGGCATCTGAAATCCACCTGAGAGCATCCCTGGTTATGATGCACATTTCTTCTGTATCTGCAATGTGCATGGGTAAGGTGTTTTCTGGACATAGGATGCAGTTTGTGCGGTACCAGTGTCTCAATCTAGCTTGGATTGGTGTAGCTATTCCAGTTCTTGTTTAAAGGAAAATAATTCCGACATATGTTTGTGCACTTCTAGTTGTGTAACCCGGGTACAGGCTAGAAAATTCAAATTCTGCAAATCGTGTGGGAAATCGGTGTTGATAAGATCGCCACAGATTTGGACCAGGTATTGTCCGATCTGTTCTAGCAGCACTTACCCTGTAGGGATGCTTTCATGATCACTTAGAGAGCTGGAAGTGGCTGCTTCCATTCCCTCCGGTATATATTGGTTCGCACATTTTTTCAATGCTCTTTTTTGCTCAGTGGATACTGTACTACGAGTCAAAGCTCAATGGTTACTGAGAGAACTGTGGTATTCTAGTAGAGGGGTGTTAGAATTGGCAGAGGACTTGGTGGTGAGGTTTTAGGTGATTCTAGTAGGGGAGGACTGTTAGCCAAGTGACAGGGCATGTGTCGAGAGCTAGGGTCTGTAGTTGGGCTGGCGGAGGCAGTCACGGAACATAGGGAGGGGGTGGTGGTGCTGAAAGAGGTGGTCATCTCTCATTTAGTAGTTTGTCCATTAACTAATCCGACATGCGCAAGCCCTTTGAGGGGTATATTTTATGTACATCTAGCTGGATGTTCCTGGCCATGGCCCTAATACCTTCTTTTCTGTTTCTGCTGGTCATTTGCTTAAGCCTATTCTGCTTGGGTAATATGTCTGCAAGTGTATTTTTCTCTTCTTTCGAGGCGTCAGACCTAGATTTCTTATTTAATAATACTGACTCCAAATGCTATACCCTTGTTAGTTCAAATGAAGCATTTTGTGGCCACTGCAAATCTGGTACATGACTGGTCTGGCAGTGCCAAACACTGTTGAAAACTATTGCGCCTAATTGTATATACATTTCATAGGCTGAGGAACCCTCAGGTGCGGAAACCAGGCATTTCATAACTCAAAAACGAGTATTTTCAGATACAACCAGTTTGAAACAAACTCACCTAATTCCAATAAAAACAATAGCAATCCCCGATCAAATGAACTCCGTGGCTGCTGGTCTTCAAAAGGGCAAGAACACAGTCGCAGCTATGGTCCGGAAACCCTTGCTGGGATGATCAATGGCTGAAGAGATGACGTGGATCACACGTAGCAACTGTGAGAAACGTTGTTTCAGGTTAGCAGGGATCTCCGGTAATCAGTAGTCCCAATGTCCATTCACTCCTTCCTCGAAAAGCAATGGATCATCCTCGAAAGGGCCCCACGCCCTGGGCACCAATTGTTAGACCAAAATTTGGTAACTGCAAACAAAATAAGAGAAGATCAACAGCCACAGGTAAAATATTAGCAACAGTTTATTTGTATCAAGCGGACTCAGGTTCATCTACATCAAAGTATAGTCATAGTGAAGTGAGCAATATGCAACAAGATCTCTTCAGCTTTTATACACTTTGACTTGCTGATGTTGTCATTTCCCTTTCCTGCAACGTCTAGTTTTCTACAAAAACATGGACAAACATGCATAGCTCATCAGTAGGGTATAAGGGTGATGTCATCAATGGCATTTGTGATGTCATCTTTGATGTCTTGCGTGTTAGTCTTAGGTTTATAGTAGCGCAACTTAACCATAACGTCCCTTTAACAAAGTTTTTTTACTGACTATAGATATAGACAATATGAATTGGATACATGTTTCCTAGGATTCCCTTAGTTTATATACATGTAACATGGAACATACTGAACCCCCTGCCTGCGCTAGTGGGTCTGATATCCGCAGATCATGTGCCTGTTCGCGGACAGACTTGGACAACATCAACACTATCCAAAAACTCAGGGTGTATCTTACATTGTTATTTCATCAAAAAAACACTAAACATGTTCAAAAAGGCAGTACATAAATAAATTACATTCAATAATAAATAAGAAGTGAAACTGTGTATGCAAGACGCTAACAGTCCAATAACATAGCATGTGCCACATAGTAGAATATACCAAAACACAATAAAAATGCCTCCAACAGAATGACCTCACAGAAATTGCACAGCCAAAATCAACTGATCACCTCGCAGCAGTAACAGCAAAACTTTGCAAGAAACTAGTGAGTTCACTACATTTATTGTATATATTAATAAACTTTCTGTATTAGGTACACTAAAAGCACCAGCACCGTGAAGCACCAGAAAGCACTGTTTACTGGAAGGATTGAATGTAAGGATTGTGGTTCGTTTGCATGCTACTGCTACCGTGTCGCCAGGAGGACGTCTTTGTCTGTGACACCACGTTGCCTGGAGCGAGCGTCATTGGCTCCACCCTGAGCTTGCTCTAAGCGCTCTTCTCTCTCTACTAATAACCTCAGTGCAGCGCACCTGCGCGCGCACCGTGAAGCACCAGAAAGCACTGTTTACTGGAAGGATCGAACGTAAGGAGTGTGGTTCGTTTGCATGCTGCTGCTACCGTGTCACCAGGAGGACGTCTTTGGCTGTGACACCACGTTGCCTGGAGGTGAATAGATCGAGTTTAGTTTATACCTAAACTCCTCTGGACTTGTTTAAAATGTTCAATTTATGGGCGTACGGACTCTATTGTACGGACTCTGATGATTGTACTTCTTTAACAAGTACTAGGTAAATTAAGTATTTTACCACCTTTCTTCTATTTCTTTTGCAGTGAGCGTCATTGGCTCCGCCCTCTACTTGCTCTAAGCACTCTTCTCTCTCTACTAATACCCTCGGTGCAGCGCACCTGCGCGCGCACCGTGAAGCACCAGAAAGCACTGTTTACTGTTCACTGTGAGCAGTGCGAGGTGCGTTCTTGTGCTATTATCTGCTACTTCTCACGTCTTGTGGAGTACACATGTTGAAATACGGTAGTGGAACACGATACATTGTTGACCTTAGCGGGTAAGGACAAACTGTAACCCTGATAGTTTTGTTATACCTGTGTGTTACCTTGACAGAAATAACTGATCCCTTTTTACTATTCACTAAGGGTCACATTGTTTAAGTGGGTCAGAAAGTGTATTTGAAGATGGGGAGAAAGAAAACTGGCCTACCAATGAAAGACATCAGAGTTGATTTTTTCAATGCTGTCAGCACACTACGTGCGAGTTTGGCGCGGGCTGCTGCTCTCCCTCTCCCGGTTATTAGTGATGAGGAAAAAGCTTTGCTGCAATGTGCACAGGATTGTTCCCCAAATTGTAAAACAATAGAGGATGCTATCGATCCCTCGCAACCACTCTTTGTAGATGAGGAACTACCTGATCTGACTGCGGGGAGGGATTTCATCATTGTGGGAGAGGTCGTTACGGAGGATCCTAATGTGCTGAAAGAAAGCAGTTTCTGCTACGATAACTTTGCTGACTTACCATTCAGTCCAACAATGGAGTTAGGGCAGGTTTCAGCTCCAGATGCGATATCTAACAATCAGGTCTCCGACAGGGGAGTAGGTTCTGACCTTATTGCAACTCTAAGCATATTTAACAGACTACTCTTATCGGAAATGAGAAAACAGACAGAGGTGTTGACCAATTTAACCACAGAGTTTTTAAAAATGCCCCATTATATAACTGAGTCTTTTGCTGAGGTATTGAATAGAGAAACCCCCGGTATTATGGCCCAGGTTCTAAGGCTAGTAAGGGACAACACAAAAACTTTCCTGGATAAACCTGTTTGTTGGAAGAGATAATTATTATTCCATCTACACAAACAGTTGGGGAGGGTATGCTCTCAGAAAGTCTAACGAATGAGACACAGGCTGAGGCCACTGACATTGGCAAGGAAAAAACGGTTCCTCGCAGACTTTTAACAACGATGTCTACGAGGTAAAAATTTCCAAATGACAAAGTGAGAAATTGGCAAAGCAAAACAAGAAAAAAAACAATAACTCGGCTAGAAACAAAATGTCGCAAACATTTATGAGAAAAGTGGATCCACAACAGTTAGTCACCGAAGAGGGTGCACTGTTTTTGAATCCTACTTTGACTCATCCTAATTCAGGGGCTAACACTCTGTCAACCGCCAATGTGACGGGACAAACATCTGATGTGGAATGTGTTCAAAGGGGTACTTTATAGAAGGGGAAAATACCTTGAGTGAAGAACTAAAAAGGAAATCTGATGTTATGTATCAAATCTTCAAGGGTCCTCGTTCACTTGATTTCAGTAAAGGAAACAAAAACTTTAAGGGTGTCTGGGGAACCAATCACCAAGAAGGCTGTACTACTATTAGTGTTCCCAAGGTTGCACAACTGTCGCTCCCCATAATAATGAACTCTACTGGTCACACTCGAGAATCAAACTATGAAAGGCAACCTAAGGATCCCTCTGGTCTGAATAAATCTGAAATCACAATAAATACTGGTTTGGGCAGTGTGGACAGGAGTGGAAACAACTGTGTTGGGAGAACAGACTGCAATACAAATGCTAATTATGATGTGAATGTCAATGTTACCCACAATACTAATGTTGGGTCTTTGGGTACCTCTGAAGAGGAAAAAGAGCATGAACTAAGACGTATTATCTTGAAGGTGTTGGGTGAGAATTATGCTCCTACGAGTAATTGCACCTTGGGAACCAACCAACCAAGCCTGCCTATAGGTGAGGCGTCTGTTTCAACCCAGGGGCATGTACAGAGTGGGTCGGTAAGAGTTGATCAGGGGACGGGAAGAGCTGACAATGTCGTTAAACTCCGTGAACACGAATTTGAAAATGGGGTCTTCTCCTTTGATAACATGGGCACTGATTTAAAACAACCTGTTTTTCCTGAGATCCCGGGTCTGATATTGACAGTATTATTTCAAGATCAAGCTCACATCTCATTAAATAGATCATATATCTTATCATTATTAGCTAGTATACCTGAATTTAGCTTGATCACTTCAGCAGATATCACTTTGGTTGATTTTATTCATAGATTTAGATATGATTATGTAAGACTTGTAATTCCTTCTGCTTTGATAAGGTCTGTGTTGTTGAAGGAATCTGAATTATTTCAAAAACTGGGTTTCGACATCTATGAATATAAGTCTCAAGTGGCTGTACAACAGAAACCCAGGACGCATGAGGCAGGGCAAGTACAATCTAGTCAAACTACTAAGTCTTCTGATGAGGAATCGAATCTGAATACGCAGGAATGGAGGTGGTTGGCCTTGACTTTGAGGGAATCTATTGATTCACTCAGAAAACTTGGTAAACCCCTCTAGCTCCTGCTCGATCTTTAAACTGGTGAGTTGGAAGTCACGGGGTTGTGTGAACCTTTTGAATAATGAAAAATGTATGAGTTTTCTGTCACAATACGATTTTGTTTTTCTTCAGGGAGCAGTTGTGTTGGGAAGGTTTTACTGTGGTTAACATTTGTGCTTGGGGCTCCAACAAGGGTCGCCCTAAAGGCGGATTACTGATAGCCATCAAGCAAATTTGCTCTCCAAAACGGGGGAATGGTGTCTAGAACATCATTTTCTTGTTGCTGCATTTAAATTAGAAATAAACAAAGAGTCTCTTTCTGTTCTTTTTATTAACATTTATTGGAATTCCAGTGAACTGACTGATTTACAACTCGGAAAGGAACTTACCAAACTGGGAGTAATAATTGAATCTTGGTGTGAGACAAACCAGGGAGGTCAAATTTTTTTGGCTGGTGATATGAATGCTAACTATCTGTGTGAACAGTTAGTGGGCGATGAAATGATGGCAAATGCAGAGCAGCTTTTGTGGGTAGGTGGCTCTGGTATTTTAAGTGGAAGACTGTGGATGCATTTTGCAGAATCTTTGGGGTTAGATCTTCTCAGAGGGAGCCACCATACTTGGAAAGCCAGAGGCCTGGAATCTATTCTAGATTATATTTTTGTCTCTCCTGGTATTTTTAGGAGTGTGTATGACTTTGAGGTTATTGACTCTATCACGAGTGATCATTGTTTTCTCACCTGTAAAATGGCCTTTAATGTCCTTACTCCAACTAATGAAAATTATATTCATGGGGTGATGATAAATCAGCAGGGAAACATAATAAAATGGTGTCACAGAAAAATTGTGAAGTTTACGTAGACAATGATAAATGATTATTTTTCCATGACTGAGTTACACCGTGATGACTGCTATTCTTCCTTAAACTTTTCTAACTACATTAAAGATACCATTGATAATGTGGCCCCTCGGTCCGTGATGGCGACTAAAGTGAAGATAAAAAATAGACACCCCATGGATATAGTTGTCCATGCACGTAAAACTTTATACAGAAGAGAACTCAGAAAATTAAAAAAGGAAGCTTCACTACCAACTGAATATAATACGAAGAAAAACAAAATCAAGCAAACCTATAAAAATTGGCATATCCAATACAGACCGTCGCGAATGTAGCACGATGGTGAGCTTATGCTGAAAGCTCTGCGTGGGCATGGCTGTACACATTTTTGGCACCTGATAAATGAAATTGAAAAACCTCAACAGGATATGGCGGTGAATGTGATTAATGAAGATGTATGGCAGGGACACTTTTCGAAGTTATATACTGTTAATAAGGTGAAACGTAAATTGATAATTGCTGAAAGCCAGTCTTGGTCTTTGAATTTCTCAACTTATGATGTTACAGAAATGATCAAGAAATCTAAAAACTCAGGAGCAACGGGACCGAACAACTTGTCTAATAAACTGTTAAAAATGGACCCGGTAATTTGGGAAAAAATTCTGTCCAAGCTGTATATCAACATCTTAGAGACCAAGGTTATACCACTTTCATGGAAGGTTTCCATAGTTATTCCGGTTTTCATGAAGGGTGCACGTATGTGTCCTACCACTACAGGCCGATAGCGATTGCTGACCCAGAGTCAAAAATATTCTGCTCTTTGGTCTTAAAGGAACTGCAAGAATGGATTACAGAAAAATCCATTCTTGATCTAAAACAAATAGGTTTCAAAAAACATATTGGAACAGACTGTGGAGGTCTAGTGTTGAAAACTTTAATAGTTAATTCCATGAAGAAGGGGATGAGACCCCTGTTTGTGGCCTCGATGGACCTTAGTTCAGCCTTTGATCTCGTTGATAAGCAACTCCTCTGGCTAAAGCTACAAGAACTTGAAATTCCTGTCCATTTACTCCAGATTATCATTGCTTTGTATACTGACACTAGTCTGAAGGTTCGCTTGACGTCAGAGGGCTTACGCTCCAATGTTATTAGTATTCCGAACGGCTTAAAACAGGGTAGTATGCTGGCCCCTACGGTCTTTTATTTGTATGTAAGCGGTGCCCAAAATGCACTTGGTGGTAAAGGTTTGGTATGTCCCAAATTGAATAACATGTGCATTGACTGGATGGCTTATGCTGACGATTTTCTTCTTCTGGACAAAACCAAAATTGGTCTGCAAAGGCTACTTCAAGCATTTGAAATATTTATAGATGATCTCAAGCTAAAAATAAACCCTGCAAAAACAGTTATTGTTCGGTTTGGCAAAAATAACAAAAAGAAGAATGCCTTGTGGTCTTGTGAAGGAAAGGGGATTAAGGCACAACCCTCATTTAAGTACTTGGGTTTTTTATTTTTCTGGTCAGGATTCCTCCAGTCTGATGAAAAGTCAGTTGAGCCTGAAATCAGACATAGCCATTAGACAGCTGAGGGCTATTGACAACAAATTTGGAAAATTTACGATGGTTCCGCTGAGGGAATTCTACATTAAAAAGGTCATACCACGTTTAATTTATGGAATTGAACTATTTACTAATGAACTACATACATATCTGACCACTATTGAAGGAAAAATCTGGAGAGCTGTGTTATGGTTTCTGCCTAAATGCATACCTCTAGCTTTAATAAGATACGAACTGGGTCTGCACTCACTTTCTTCTTATGCGGTTTGGAAGAGACTATGAAACAAAGAAATCCATATCTACATTTAACAACAGTGCTAACAGTGTGTTGCCGCATGACTTTCTATAAACATAGCATAAAAACTGTAGACATAACATACAAAATAGAAGACAATTAAGATTCCAAATGGTGCCAATTAGCTCTCTATCTTATAGCAGAACACAAATACGAAATTACTGACCCCTTAACAATTTGCAGTTACTGCACTGCAAAACTTGACAACAACCAAACACCTTTGCGTGCTATCATAAATAACTTGGAATTATTCCCATTACCAAAACCCCTGCAACAAGTCAACTTATATGAGAGCATCATAATTCAAACAGTGCACCCATTTCAAGCAATAATACGCCTTCAACCAAAAAAAGCAACACTACCTTCCTCTGAATTAGTGAAATGCATGTGTGGCAAAGTAGTTTATTTGCCATTCGATCTCAAAGAAAATGTAAACACTCTGGGAGTGCAATGTCCAATAGATCAATCTTTAATTATCTTAATAAATGCTGTACCTACATAAAACAAACAAATTTGGCAACAACTTGTGGATTTACATAAAGTTAGCAAGTCCTGCAATATCTAAAAGACAACAATGAATACTACAGAGAAATTAATATTGAAGAAAATCTGAGGGAAACCACTGAAATATTTGAAGAGTCATCAGAAACTGGTAAATTTCAACTTCTAGATCCTGCCACAGAATCCAAAATTTTAGACCATTATACGATTCACCCATTACACTCTAAAGACAGCATAGATGATGCACTGGAAATGTACCAAATGCGACAAGCCAAAGGATCTCCAATTAGCATATGGGAAAAAAGTATAGAAGAATGTGCTTTCCCTCTACTCTTTCCTACTGGAAAAGGAGGAATGTATGATGATAGACCCACACAAATAACAGCATCAGAATACCGCTCCTTACAAATGTATTCTGAAGACCCCAGATTCCGACAAAACATGGAATACATATTCCACCTTCTCTTTGAAAGTGAACTAGCAACTCTATGCTACAGAGTTGCACACACATTGAAATCAGGTACCCATTTTCTAAATATGTCAGCTATGGAATTATTACAAAAAGTGTAAGGAAAAGATGAGATTTTACAGTCAAGAAGAATTACAAATCTTTTAGCAAACATGCGTGGCACAAAAGAATACTGGTCCCAACGTCACAGAGATGCTGTATGATAAGAAACCTTGTCCCACCCACTTGGTTTGTGACATTAAGTTGTGCAGAATATGGATGGGAAGATTTACACAATGTCCTATGCATAGCAAACAAAAACAAAGTAAACATAGATATAAAAACACCAGGAGAACTCTGCTCTCTAGATCCTGTGAATGTATCAAGATATTTCCATCATAGCTTCATTGCTATGCTACACTTCATTTGTAATAAAACTGTTCCTCCCCTCGGAGAAGTGAAACACTTCTTTTGGAGAAAAGAATACCAAGCCACAGGAGCACCACACATCCACATGCTTTTGTGGATTAAATATGCTCCTACATTTGGTAAGGACAGTGATGCCACTGTATTGCAGTTCATCCAAAAATATTTCACTTGTGAAATCCCTTCATAAACACACATAGTGACCTTCATGCACACATTTTACAATTTCAAAGACACAAATGTGGGAAATAATGTCATCAAAAATATAAAAACAAAGGGAAATACTACACCAACTGCAACTTTGGTTTCCCTAGACCAGTTTCAACAAAGGTCAAGTAAACAACTTCATAGTGTGAAAGGAAAATCACCTAAGAACACATATTACATAAAAACAAAACAGAAGAATCAAAATACATCAATGATTACAATACAATCATTGCCCTCCTATGGAATGAAAACATAGATGTGCAGTACATTGCAGACAATTCCACTGCAGTTGCACGATATGTCACAGCCTACTTAACCAAAGCCGAGAAAACAGAGCTTCCGGACCTCTGGGATGACATATCATCTGACAAAACACTATCACAGAAATTGTACAGCTTAGGCATAAAAATGCTCTCTAATAGAGAATGTGGCTGCTATGAAACTGCAGACCGTTTAACCGGTACTGCCTTGTATGGAAAATCTGACAATATAGTATGGCTAAGTCTTGGTCCTGCTAAATCTAGAAAAAGAGTTCTCAAATCATATGAGGACATAGAAACAATAGCCAAAAATGATCCCAACAGCCAAGACATTTTGAAAAACAATTTACTAGACACATACTATCCAAACAGGAGTACCACTTTGGAAACCATGTGTCTCTACCACCTTGCCCAAAACTTCACATTCAAAAACTATAGTAAACCAGATGAAAAGAAATGTAGATACAGAGTAGCACATTGTGAAGGCAGCTTGGTGAAACTTACCAAACACAGCTTAATTAATCATATCAAATTGTCATTAAAAACTCCTCAAGGAGGCCACCAAGGGGCGCAGGCAAGATGGCCGCCTGAGCCGATAGTTCCACACCCAGCCCCAGGAAACTTGCAGAGTTGAGCAGGAAGAAGGAGCCCATCCCTTACAAGCCTCTCAAAAAAGGCAGTGTGAACACTTGCCCCCCAGGGGGTCCAAACCAGGAGTTTCTACGACAACCATGGGCCGAGTTCGGCTGCACGGGGTCTCCACGGCCCCTCCCCCCGTGGTTCCAAGCAACACGCAGGCGGTGTGCGCCAAGGCACGCCAAGGCCGCAGCAGAGTACAGGAGTGGGAAAACACTGCGGCCGGCTATGGGGGGCGTACCGACTTGGAACGAGGAGAAGTTGGGGGCAGGGGACCCTAGAGGTTCTGCCACGCCCGAGGCCTCTGGCACCCCGCTTCCGGACGTGGCGAGGCGGTGCGGGGCGGACATGAGGACACGCTCAACACTGAACGAAGACGCCTGAGGTGCTGAACTCAGACCCACATCACCCGGGCGCTCTACCCATCCACAGGCAGAGTTGGACGGGCCCGCCTATCCACACACCAGAGCTCCCCAGCCCGGGCCGTCGCAGGAGCGCACCCACACTACATCTGACTGGGGGACACTGGAGACGGCACGTTCCAGGTGAGAGGCCCTTGGGCCAGGACTTCATGAATTGGCCCCCACGAGCACCGCTTGACTAAAGAGTCCCCCCCATGCCCCGCCGCAGGGGACCCCACTGACCACAACCAGTCATCTAGTGGTTTCCATAACCACGGGGGGATAAACCCGCTCTCCAACTGGCGCTGAAATCCTTGAGTTACTCGGCTGGCACATTCACAGACAGTCACTCCGAGGGCACCTCCCCACCATAGATATCTCCGGATTTTCACGGTCTCTCCCCCTACACGAGTCCTATCTCGGCCGTGGGCCCCGTGGCAGAGAGTTGCCATACTCTCTCCAAAACGGGGGAATGGTGTCTAGAACATCATTTTCTTGTTGCTGCATTTAAATTAGAAATAAACAAAGAGTCTCTTTCTGTTCTTTTTATTAACATTTATTGGAATTCCAGTGAACTGACTGATTTACAACTCGGAAAGGAACTTACCAAACTGGGAGTAATAATTGAATCCTGGCGTGAGACAAACCAGGGAGGTCAAATTGTTTTGGCTGGTGATATGAATGCTAACTATCTGTGTGAACAGCTAGTGCTCTAGGGTCCCCTGCAGAGCAGCTTTTGTGGGTAGGTGGCTCTGGTATTTTACGTGGAAGACTGTGGATGCATTTTGCGGAATCCTTGGGGTTAGATCTTCTCAGAGGGAGCCACCATACTTGGAAAGCCAGAGGCTTGGAATCTACTCTAGATTATATTTTTGTCTCTCCTGGTATTTTTAGGAGTGTGTATGACTTTGAGGTTATTGACTCTATCACGAGTGATCATTGTTTTCTCACCTGTAAAATGGCCTTTAATGTCCTTACTCCAACTAATGAAAATTATATTCATGGGGTGATGATAAATCAGCAGGGAAACAGAATAAAATGGTGTCACAAAAAAAATGTGAAGTTTACGTAGACAATGATAAATGATTATTTTTCCATGACTGAGTTACACCGTGATGACTGCTATTCTTCCTTAAACTTTTCTAACTACATTAAAGATACCATTGATAATCTGGCCCCGTGATGGCGACTAAAGTGAAGATAAAAAATAGACACCCATGGATATAGTTGTCCATGCACGTAAAACTTTATACAGAAGAGAACTCAGAAAATTAAAAAAGGAAGCTTCACTACCAACTGAATATAATACGAGGAAAAACAAAATCAAGCAAAACTATAAAAATTGGCATATCCAATACAGAGCGTCGTGAATGCAGCACGATGGTGAGCTTATGCTGAAAGCTCTGCGTGGGCATGGCTGTACACATTTTTGGCACCTGATAAATGAAATTGAAAAACCTCAACAGGATATGGCGGTGAATGTGATTAATGAAGATGTATGGCAGGGACACTTTTCGAAGTTATATACTGTTAATAAGGTGAAACGTAAATTGATAATTGCTGAAAGCCAGTCTTGGTCTTTGAATTTCTCAACTTATGATGTTACAGAAATGATCAAGAATTCTAAAAACTAAGGAGCAACGGGACCGAACAACTTGTCTAATAAACTGTTAAAAATGGACCCGGCAATTTGGGGAAAAATTCTGTCCAAGCTGTATATCAACATTTTAGAGACCAAGGTTATACCACTTTCATGGAAGGTTTCCATAGTTATTCCGGTTTTCAAGAAGGGTGCACGTATGTGTCCTACCAGCTACAGGCCGATGGCGATTGCTGACCCAGAGTCAAAAATATTCTGCTCTTTCGTCTTAAAGGAACTGCAAGAATGGATTACAGAAAAATCCATTCTTGATCTAAAACAAATAGGTTTCAAAAAACATATTGGAACAGACTGTGGAGGTCTAGTGTTGAAAACTTTAATAGCTAATTCCATGAAGAAGGGGCTGAGACCCCTGTTTGTGTCCTCGATGGACCTTAGTTCAGCCTTTGATCTCGTTGATAAGCAACTCCTCTGGCTAAAGCTACAAGAACTTGAAATTCCTGTCCATTTACTCCAGATTATCATTGCTTTGTATACTGACACTAGTCTGAAGGTTCGCTTGACGTCAGAGGGCTTACTCTCCAAGGTTATTAGTATTCCGAACGGCTTAAGACAGGGTAGTATGCTGGCCCCTACGGTCTTTAATTTGTATGTAAGCGGTGCCCAAAATGCACTTGGTGGTAAAGGTTTGGTATGTCCCAAATTGAATAACATGTGCATTGACGGGATGGCTTATGCTGACGATTTTCTTCTTCTGGACAAAACCAAAATTGGTCTGCAAAGGCTACTTCGAGCATTTGAAATATTTATAGATGATCTCAAGCTAAAAATAAACCCTGCAAAAACAGTTATTGTTCGGTTTGGCAAAAATAACAAAAAGGAGAATGCTCTCACATGGTCTTGTGAAGGAAAGAGGATTAAGGCACAACCCTCATTTAAGTACTTGGGTTTTTATTTTTCTGGTCAGGATTCCTCCAGTCTGATAAAAAGTCAGTTGAGCCTGAAATCAGACGTAGCCATTAGACAGCTGAGGGCTATTGACAACAAATTTGGAAAATTTACGATGGTTCCGCTGAGGGAATTCTACATTAAAAAGGTCATACCACGTTTAACTTATGGATTTGAACTATTTGCTAATGAACTACATACATATCTGACCACTATTGAAGGAAAAATCTGGAGAGCTGTGTTATGGTTTCTGCCTAAATGCATACCTCTAGCTTTAATAAGATACGAACTGGGTCTGTACTCACTTTCTTCTTATGCGGTTTGGAAGAGACTATGCCACTGGAAAAAATGTAAAACTAGTAAGGACGAAACATTGTATAAATGTGCTTATTGTGAATCATTGAATCCTTTCATGAATGCACTACAAGTTGAAAGTGAGACCTGTCTGAAAGAGCTAGGTTTATCTATGATCTCACTATGCAACAAGCCGGGCAGAGTGAAGTTCAGTATAATGGGCTTCGATTGGCAAACAACGAAAACCACAATTCTAGATTCAAAATTGCACAAATCTGCCTGTTCTACCTGGAAATGGCAAGCTGATATGGAAGGTTATCTGATTAAATACCCGAGCAAGAGCTTGCATAGTGATGACTTCATGCGCTTTCGCTTTAATGTCTTATCTAATAAACAAGTACAATGCATTAGAAATTGTACTATTGAAGGTGATCCATGGTGCAGGTACTGCAAGACTGTTGATGTTGTTGAAACTCTCCAGCACATTTTATTGTTTTGCCCCTGTTTAAAGACTCAGAGGATAAAGTACTTCTCAAAATTTGTAGTTTCTATACATGAAGTGCAAAGAGACTTCATATGGTACAGAATGCTGCACGATAATTGCATAAGTTTAAAAATATCTTTGACAACTTTTTTGAGAAATGTTTGTGACTTGAGTTAACCTGGGTAAAAGATTTTACTTGTCTTGATTTACGCAGATCTGGAACTGAGGAAAATGTTCTCATCTGTGTTTTCCTTTTATTCTGAAAACGTAATGTAAGTTTACTATGATATGGAAATTTTGATACAAAGAGGATTAATTTGTATTCAAAAGTTGGTACTTTTATGCATTTCTTTTTAACTTTTTTCTGTACAATAAATGTTTGATAAATCTTGTGATATTGTATATTGTATTTTGTGATATTGTAAAGGTTTGTAAATAAACCAAAGCAATAAAAAATATATATATATATATATATATATATATATATACATATATATATCTATATAGATATATATATATATTTTTTTTTTACATCATCATCATAAAAGTTTATTCGGAAACAAATTATCCATAAACCGTTAACAGAATAAAAATGCATACATTACAAAAATCAATTCAACATATTAATAAAATATCTAGAGTATACATTTACAAACAATACATACAGATTTAAAATGTGCATGTGTGTAAGTCAGGTAATATCCACATCGAGCAGCCAAACAATTCATTACAATTAAAATTTCAGAGCTCAATCAAATTCTGTGCCACGGTTTTGGATCTCCGATAGCAGGCCCGTCTCAAATAATCCACCATACCCCAAGCCACTGGAATCGTAGCTGCCGACAGAAAATAACATAAGGCAGGCTTAGCCTGAAACATGCCGGCCGATCTGAGTAGTGGCAAAAGTGTTCTCCGTCTTAAGTCTATATAATGTGTGCAGAACAATACAAAGTGTAGGAGATCCTCCGCCGGCCACTGACAAAAGGGGCAAGCTCTAGATTGCACACTATCTGTCCAGCTTTTAGTTCGTGCCCCTAACCATAAGCAATCAAACCGTGCTTGTGTCAAAGCCCAGCAGTCTACAGGATTATCAATATGGAGTAGATATGGCTGAATAGCATCTGTTGTTGCATACACAATATACCTTCTGTTTGCACCAATGCGTAAGGCAGCAGACTCCCTATTTGCCACCAAAATGGTTTTGAACAGTTGCTTTTGTGCACTAACCATACATGGGGTCAAAATGTTTGGTGGGCAAACTAGATTGGCGCCGTGTAACTGTCTGATGCATTTCTGAATATACCTGAGCCATGGGATTTTCTTTATTGCTGAGCTGCTTAGGAGGGCAATTAAAATCTTATGTGAGAGAATTGCTTTCTGATTTGCCCATAATGCCAACCAATGCAACACCGAATCCAATAACCAATCATCAGCAATATGGGGGCATCCTAGGTCCAAATGTGTCCCATAGTTTTGAGGCAGACTGCGGCAATCCAAGAAGTTTTTTAAGGAAGGCATTCTCCGCGTTTTCAATTTTTTGGATCCTTTCCATGCCCCACAGTGCAGCCCCGTAGTTAGTAGCAGTTTTTGTTTGAGTCCTGTATACTTTAAGATAAGTTTGATTGGGCGCCCCACACAGTTTATTTTTTACACAGAAATGTCTATTACTTTGGAATGGCTGGAAGAAAATTTTCCTCAGGATGAAATGAGTGAAGAAGTGATGCTAATGGTAGACACTACACTTCTCTATATAAGCCAATTAATAACCATTACTTATGTGTACTTAACATGTTTTTACCAGACCATACACACATTTAAAATAATATACCAAGGGAGACGTTAGAAGATCCTCTGCAACAAATGTGGCTCAAAATGGATATGTTAATGGAAAATTTCAATCTTTTAAAAAACTTTGTGGAGGACGATATAAGAGAACAAATTAAATATCAATGTCCCACATGTACCTGTACGCTCTCTCCATGTCCCACTCAACTATCCCCAAAAACTCCCCAGCAAGAAAAACGTTACAATGAGACTTCACTCTCTTTCTCCCCTACCATCCATCATGTCCAAATCTCTAATTCACCTGTATTTGTATCTGTTTCAACTTCCCCCTCTCTTTCATAATTTTTATACTTTTGTACAGTAATAAATATATTAAGTGTGTTGTTAGTATATTCCTCTGTGTGTTATTTTTTTTAAAAAGGCAGTTAGGGTGTCTGCGGACAGCGCGACTGCCCGGGAAGTCCTCAATTAACCAAAATGGGGGTGTCCTAAGGACACTATACCTGTTTGCATTGTTGGCAATCAAAATGGAGGTGTCCTTAGGACACATAAGATGTCCGCCTGTCCGCAATGAACCAAAATGGGGGTGTCCTAAGGACACTATAACTGTTTGCACTGTCCCCAATCAAGATGGAAGTGTCCCTAGGACATACAAGCTGTCCACCTGTCTGTAGTTAACCAAAATGGGGGTGTCCTAAGGACACTATGCCTGTTCAAATTGGCCATAGTCAAAATGGGGGTGGCCACAGAACACTAAAGACGTCTACATGTTCGTAGCTATGCAAACTAAATTGTCCTAAGAAAATTCCCCCTGTTCGCATTGTCCGTAACCAGAATGAATATGTCCGTAGAACACATAGCCGGTTTGCCTGTCCACAAAGTTTTGATGCTAATTTATTTTGTTCGGGGATCTGAACACTGTCTGCAAAACACCCGCGCGCATACGTAGCACATCCTTGCCCCTACGAAAAATGTTCCTGTGCGCAACTTCCCACCGCACGTGTGTCGCACTTCTAATGAGTTCAGGGACTGGAACACTATGGGCCTCATTAGGACCCAGGCGGTAAGGGGTTTACGGCGGCGTAAACAGCGCCGACCCTTACCGCCTGATTCCGAGGTCCCTTAGCGCCATGGCGGATTTAACACCTGCTTCTAGCAGGTGTTAAAATCCATGGCGCTAAGGGACCATGGTGCTAATTACGCCACCGTAATTTACGGTGGCGTAATTAACGCCTTCCCCACTCCCATTATGCCCTATGGGGCAACAATGGGAATGGGGAAGGGTAAATGGGGATTGGGGACTTACCGCCCCGCCAACCTCAGAATGGGTCGGTAAGTCCGCCAACCACCATGGTGTAAACGTAGTTTACGCCATGGTGGTAAAGGTACGACCCAGGCGGTAACTTACCACCTGGGTCGTAATGAGGCCCTATCTGTAGAACACCCGCACGCATGCTTAGACCCGACCCCGCGCATTTGGTGTCATACGGACAGCTGTCCCATTTGCCAAGGTGTCCTCGATGTCATCATGCTCTCTTGCACTTTTCCAGCTTATCCCCACTAACTCACCCTCCCCTCCCTCTTTTTTTCAGAGCCGCCAGAGCGCCAGGGGACTCCTTCGGTGGTGATAGTGCGCGGTACAGATATCCTTTAACATTAACATTAAGATTAACATCATGTGATCGCACCCGCGCTAAGCATAACGAATACTGTCCGGGCCCCTGACACCTAAAAAGTTTTTTTTCAGCAATCCAAGGTATTTTCCTGGGCAAGTTCACCCTTGCACAAGTCCCACACTATGTCCCTGGCCATCTGCATACTTTTTGTAATTTTTTTAGATCTTTCTTAGTGTTCGAGACAGTGTTGGGACAGGGCGGGTGTCTGCGAAGCATGCCCCAGCACCCCTATAAAAGGCCACACCCCAGAACTGCTCCTTATGCTGTTTTTGGGCTTCCAGGACAGAGACTGCTCCTTGTTGCATTAGATTGCTCTTGCTCTTTGAAACAGCTGTCCTGATGGCATCCATGGCTGCTGCTGGTGCTACTGCTATCTCAGCAGCACCCCCAGCCCCTCCAACACCAACACTCCCTGAGGGTCTGCAGAGGGTAACAGGCATGAGGATACAGAGGAGAGTGATGAAGAGGATGAAGAGGATGAGGTAGTGGAAGTCCCTACTACTAGTTCTCACCGTGAATCTTAGGTGTGGAGTTTAATTACCACTGTTGTGGAGCAACAAAAGCACGTGCACACAAGGTGACCTGGAATCAGTGCAAGATGGGGCTGAGTCATGGGAAACCGGGTTTGTACAGCTATGGTACTACCTCAATGATGAGACACCTAAAATCATTCCACAGTGGGGCTATTGGTAAGGTGGAAACTTGCGATAAATGTAGTAAGTTGAGTCTGTCTGCAGCATTCTCTATTTCTGCTCCTGCCACCACGAGAGACACTCCTGTGGCGCAGAGCATTCCTCCAGCTGCCTCACAGGCCATACATGATGCTGTTTATCCTTACATTTCGAAGGTCACAGTATTGTGAATGTACTGCAACGCAGTACTCTGCAGGGGGAGAACCTTCGAAGTGCTTTCAAGACTGTGGTCAAGGAGCATGAGAAGAACTGCTACCTACATGAATAAGGCCCACCCTACATCTTGCTCTCTCCACCCGCCCTTTCTTATCCCCGTGGTTGGTGTCCCTTCCTTACCCTCCTTTCCCTTCCTTTCCTTGTGTGTCGTGTTTAAAAAACCAAAAAATATAAAACAACAAAAGCCAAAAATAAAATAAAAAAGGCTCTATTCAGAGCCGCCTTTCACAGTTCAAAAAGAGACGTGTCAATGAAATGTGCAGGGCCCAGAGCATTTTAGAAGTCCATGGACAGTCAGTGGACATCTAAAATCCATGCAGTGCTGCCCTGTCACAACCATTGCACTTTTCTCTGGGAGGAAGTGGTGGCTCTGAAAAGAGCCTTTTTGTGGTGTTTTTTTGTGTTTCCAAAACTTCAAATAGTCAACACCTACTGCAAAGAAATGTGTGTACTATGAAACATAATGTGTTTATTGTGCAAAGAGGGCATGCCAACATCTCTCAAAAAGGCACAGACAGCCTTGTTAACATTGCACCTTGCTTTCTCCATTTGTGGACCAAATGAAGAAGAACGCACCCACGTGTGTCTCTGCGCAATACGGGAAAAATTACTCTAGAGTTTGCATACATGTTCTGAAGTCCTTCTTTCATTGCAAATTGCAAAACGATTCCAGACACATGTCCTAAACTGTCCCTCCAGAATGAATAATAATATCTGGATGACGCTGAATCACAAAAGAAGCACAAAGAGGTACCGAATCCAGCCACTTCATTCCACGCACTCCATGCCAGTGTACTTCTACATGAGGGAATCCAAGATGTGCAGCCACTCCACACAGACTGAATGCACCTCCCATTAACGAATCTTCCAAAATCCACACAATCTGCTTTCTGAAAAACACAGCCGTAGCTATATCCTCTCCTCTCAGGAGAAAGACTTTCTGAAAAACTCTCTGCTAACACATCACACCCAATAAACCCTATTCACCAATCCCTCGCTGTTCTACGTCTCATTTGGATGCCTCTCAACCTCAAAAATCCTGTATGTAATACCCGCTGGCCGAGGACAACCACGCTGTCCGCGGACAAATCGAAAAATCTCAGTGTGGAGAATGAAAATTTAAATAGTGTGCCCAATTTCCCCTTTCAGGTTGGCTCTGAAATAAATCCTTTTTTTGGTTTTTTTGCAGATGCCAAAATCCTCCAAAAATCTTCACAATACCTTCTCCAAAGCAACCCATATGTTCCAAAACAGCATGGCATTTCCCATAAAAGATAAAGAATGCCATCTTCTTTAAAGTAATCAACTTTACCAGAGTCAATGGTCTCATTGTTGCAAAAGAACATTCCAGCTCTAGTCAGACAAGCAAACATGCCTCGGTTGATTAAGCACCTACCAGCATTTTGCTGAGGACAATAGTCCCATATTGGCCTAGGTATCAAACCAGAAAGAATAATCTTGCCATTTGGAAGTTCTTTCATTACCACCTGAACCATGTTTTGCAGATCTTGCAACAAAGTAGGGGCACTGACATAGCCCAAATGCAAAACACCACAGTGCAGAACAACCACATGTGGACTATTATAACTAGTCATATTCTGACAAACTTCTAGCATTGCCTGCAAATTAAAAACAGGCACAAGGCACCACACCGCCTTCACTCCTTTTGTGTCAAAATGATTAGCCACATTCCTAGATTTAGCATACTGCTCCAAACCATTCACAAACATATCTCCTACCACCACCACCCTGACTTTCTCCACCTCCGCCATCTTCACTACACATAGCCTCTCTCAATACAAAGCAGAACCTCAACACCTGATTGGCTAATCCTCAAAATACACTCCCATTTCATGCTCGGAAGACCCGGATGTGGCCTGTCCTGTCTGCGAACCACCATGATGTCCACGGAGCGCGTAAGTAACACTGGGGCAGCCCTTCTACCCTTTCCACTTTACTCTCTGCACAATTCCCTCATAGGATACTGTTAAGCAGTCACACAACCATACACCAATCACATGCAAGATATCTGCATCTAACTCCATTATCACAATTCAGCACTTTATATGTACTGTTGATCACTCCGAGTACAATTGCTCTGTGACTGCAAATCACCTACAGCAACTACTAGTAAACTCTCCAACATTTCCACTTGCAGATTCATGCACATCACATGTATGAACACAAAGTACAGGTATGAATATTTTTTGCACAGTACATCATACATGCCAAAATTCCGACCCACCTGGGAGGGACATTTCCTCAGAGAAATCGGGAGACAACATTTGTGTCATAAGAATGCATTGGGCAAAGATGTATTTTCAGCGGGAGAATGTGAAAAGGAGTCCGAAATTGGGAGGATCAGCATGTATGGTACGTGTACATTTCTTGTATGAATACATGTAAACAGAGTAACTGCCACTTACCCTGTGTAACTTGCAAAACAGCTTACTGTCATTTCTCCCATCTACTATAATCAAGTGTCACTTGTAAAGTTGTCTGCTCTTCAAATTTTTATTTACCCATATTATTAACTGCAATGTGCAAACTGTTATTTTCTTCATTCATTCTATCATTTCTGTAACCACTGCCACACATTTAACCACATTTCAACCATGATAGCATTTAATGCATTATAGTGCATAAGATGTACATACAATTTCCTTTCTGTACACACACAGCTATCTAACAAAGTGTCATTTCATGTTAAAAGATGGGAGAAATAACAGTATAATTATGGAAAAAGGCTTTCTAGTGTGTTATAAAATTACACACAGCCAGGATGAGTACATGCATTTTTATTTATGCACACACAAGTCCA
Source organism: Ambystoma mexicanum (assembly GCF_040938575.1). Lineage (NCBI taxonomy): Eukaryota > Metazoa > Chordata > Amphibia > Caudata > Ambystomatidae > Ambystoma > Ambystoma mexicanum. The sequence goes on along the minus strand of NC_090930.1, from coordinate 771,540,301 downwards.
ATATCATTTGAAAGGCTCCCAGCTGAAACAACACCACTGCCTCTACAACTGTCCTTCCAATCTGCACAGCTCTCTCATTCCAGCTGGTTGCCCATTCCGTTCTAGATTTCACAACAGCATTCAACTATGCACAGGTGCAGTCATATCTATCACATCATCTACAACTATGTACAGTGTTGTAAAGCAACACATACAACATCTCCCCCTTCCCTTCAGTCAGCAGCACAAGCACCTTCTTCCTTCCTTCTTAGCAACCCTTACTTTATTTCAGACTCTCCCATCTACAAACACCACAGAATCACCTAGTACTTTAGTAATCACCTACTGAGTAATAAGCTGCTGACCCCATCAAATCATTCTGATTTATTTCCCACACCTTCTATAAATACATACATTGCATATTTTTCCATACAGTTCCTGCCATTTACCCTGTAAAAATAGTAAACAGAGCATACAATTATTTCTTCTATCTCCTAACATCCAATAACACTGCCTTACAAAGCCAAGTGTGCTCTGTGCACTTACTTGTCATAAAGCACCAAAGTATTGACTGAAAAGGATACAGTACTCAAAAGGATACAGGTGGTAGGGTCTTCCGGATCCCTGTTCACACGATTTGATAGTTGTGAAGTCAAGTTTAGACCTTCCAAATGATACAACTCTCTGACTGATGAAACAGGCAGAGAGATGGATCACTGGAAAGGGCGTGGGTAAAGAATAGGAAGTCAGCCTAGAACAAAATAAAGTATCATAAGAAACTGCCCCAATTCGACTCTCTATGATAGAACAGTATTTGGCATTAATTCACACACTGACCTTATGACTCGGGTAGAATAATCCAGCAGAAGTCTCTTGAGGAAGAATCCAGAAATAGAACAAACGACAAGGAAGGGAAGATTAGTAAGGGAGACTTATCCCGAACGGCACGAGGCTCACGCTAGATACCGGGTTGGTGCACCACAGGATAGCGTCCAAAGTACTGTGCATTATCACCTTCCAACAGTCCTTGAAAAGCTTCCTTCCCACGTCGAGAAATGTATAGAAATGAATAATTCCACCTGTTAATATCACAGGTGCCAGGAGTTGGAAATAGCGCCCTTTTGTGGAATAAACAAAGTACACGCGGTTCTGAACAGCCGCGAAGAAAATAGTGTGCGCGTGTGGAATTACACGCAAATAGGATTCACACAGTCTTGGAAACAGGCTTGAAGACAACGTGTGCGTATGAAATTACACGCGAACAGGATTCACGCAGTCCAGGCCAGCCGCGTTTGAAGACAACGTGTGCGTGTGGAATTACACGCGAACAGGATTCACGCAGTCCAAGCCAGCCGTGTTTGAAGACAGCGTGCGCTTGTGGAATTGCACACGAACAGGATTCACGCAGTCCAGGCCAGCAGCGCTTGAAGACAACTTGTGCGTGTGGAATTACACGCAAACAGGATTCACGCAGCCCAGGCCAGCAGCGCTTGAAGACAGCTTGCGTTTGTGGATTTGCACGCGAACAGGATACACGCAGCCCAGGTCAGCCGCCTTGAAGACAACGTGCGCTTGTGGAATTGCACGCTAACAGGATACACGCAGCCCAGGACAGCAGCGTTTGAAGACAACGTGCACGTGTGGAATTACACGCGAACAAACAGCTCCAGGAATCAGCGTGCGGCGGAAAACATGCTATAGAAGGCCCAAGAAGCAGCTGAGGAACTGCAAGGACGCAGATCGGAGGTTCAGCTACACAACGCCAAATGATTCGATCAGAAGCAGCGAGTGATGTTTCCACGCTACTTATATACGTAATGCCGTAGTTCACGTGACGAAGCAGAATTCACGTGAATTTAGCGACGTGAAAAGTGCAGACGTCGTTTTCCCGGCAATGCATCGAACAACTGCCATTTGGAATAGAATGGTCTAGCTGTTCTATGAGCGTAAGAGGTAGAACCATGTCCAGCATGCATGACAGTGCCATCCCCCAAAGGGGCAACCTCTCCCCTCTTCGAGTGAAAACGCTTCAATAAAGCAGGAGCATGTATATTGGAAAGAGGTTCCCAGGACCTATCTTCGGGACCGTAGCCCTTCCAATCCACCAGATAATACGGCCTACCAGAAAGTAGCCTCATATCCAGAATGTCCTGTACCTCATATTCATCTGAACCCCTCACAGAAATAGCAACAGGCCGTTCAGACAATCTGGTAGTTTCAGAACACGGCTTAATGAGTGACACGTGGAATACAGGATATACTCGCCATCGTGGTGGCAAAGCCAGACGGACAGCAGCCGGATTAATCCTCAAGTTCTTAGTGGACAACCATACTTTCATACCAGCCTTGTAGACAGGTGCAGGTACTCTATGAGCATCGGCATAGAACTAGTCGCGTTTTTTAGCTTGCTCCAATTGCTGCTTCACTTTCCTTTGTAGATTCTTAAGAGCACGAAAAGTATGACCTGCGGCAGGAGTATCCAAAGACAAACTGGAATCCAAAGGTATTGATCGGGGGTGTTGTCCGTAAAGAGCATAGAAAGGTGAAGTGCCTATGGCACTATGATAGGAGTTGTTGTAGGCGAATTCTGCTGCCGGCAGGACCTTGAGCCAATCTGATTGAAACTGCAGACACAAACACCGCAGGTATTGTTCCATAGTGCTATTGACTCTTTCGGTCTGTCCATCAGTTTGAGGGTGATAAGCACTGGACATTCTGTCATCGATCAGTAATGCTGAAGTTAGTGCTCTCCAAAAGCGTGACGCAAATTGTGAGCCCCTGTCCGTGATGACTACTGACGGTAGACCAAAGAAACGGAATATATGTCGAATGAATAGGTCCGCCAGAAGAGCAGCTGTTGGTAAACCAATACAGGGAATATAAAGAGCCATTTTAGTGAAGTAGTCCACCACAACCCATATGGTATCGTATTCATGGTTTTGTGGGAGTTCTACCACAAAGTCCATAGATATCATGTCCCATGGTTTGTTAGGGACAGGTAGGGGCTGGAGTAAGTCCACTGGTTTACCAGGAGTGTTTTTGCATTGGATGCATACAGAACATGTTGATACATGATTTATGACATCTTTCGTCATGGATGGCCACCAACACCATCTTTTAAGCAGCTCTAGTGTTTTCTTCTTTCCAGGATGGTCTGCGATCAAGGAATCATGATTCCACTTGAGGGCCTTATTCCGCGTCGAAAACATTGGTAAGTAGAGCACTCCTTGTGTGAAAGGTAAACCGTTATGTACGTCCAGATTCATATCCTGGATCACTTGTGGATGATTTTTCACCCACTCCTGTACTTCGTTTTTTAAGGATGGTTGAACAGAACAACTACATATTACATGATCTGCCAACAACTGATTGTGCACCAGTGATTCTTCCTTCGCCTCCTCACCAATGCGAGACAAAGCGTCCGACTTAACGTGTTTTCTGGCAGGACGATATGTGACCTGGAAATCGTATTGAGCAAAAAAGAAATGCCATCTGGCCTGTCGAGCCGTAAGACATTTCATAGATTTGAATGCTTGAAGATTTCTATGGTCAGAGTACACCAACACCTGATGTTTGGCCCCAAGAAGATAATGTTGCCATTCTCAGAAAGCATTCTTGATTGCCAGTAATTCCCGCTCAGTGACGGTGTAATTTCGTTCATATGGGGTAAGTTTGCGAGAGAAGAAAGCCACTGGGTGCTCCTCCTTGGTTTCTGTGCAAACTTGTGAGAGCACCGCTCCAGTAGCGACACTGGATGCATCCGCTTCAACGATAAACTGGCGATCTGGATCTGGATGTTGAAGCACGGGTGCGGTGGTAAATGCTTCCTTTAACATCTCGAAAGATGCTTGGGCATTCTGGTTCCAACAGAAAGGAACTTTGGTACTAGTTAAAGCCATCAAAGGAGCCACTGTTTTGGAGAAGGAACAAATAAACCTGCGATAAAAATTCGCAAAGCCTAGGAAAGACTGCAATGACTTGACATTGTGCGGAATAGGCCAATTCAATATGGCCTTCACTTTGGAACAACTCATTCGAGCACCTAGATTGGTAATGTCGTAACCCAGGAATTCCACTTCCTGTGAATGAAAGACGCATTTCTCGGCTTTCACAAAAAGACGGTTCTCCCTGAGTCTTTGTAAGACTGTAGAAAAGTGTTTGACGTGTTCAGAAAAAGACGATGAATAAATCAGAATATCATCCAAATAAAACACCACGAATTGGTTCATTATATCCCTGAAAATATCGTTCAAGAAGAACTGAAAAGTACGGGAGCGTTGCACAGACCAAAAGGCATCACCAAATATTTGTAAAGACCATACCGTGTCTTGAAAGAGGTCTTCCATTCATCGCGCTCACGAATGCGAACTAAATTGTATGCTCCTCACAAGTCCAATTTAGTGAAGTACCTGGAAGTACCTAATTGATCCAATAGAACGTTTATCAGCGGTAAAGGATACTGATTTTTTATGGTGATGTCGTTAAGTGCCCTGTAATCAATGCAAGGCCTTAGATCTCCCTCTTTCTTCGGAACAAAGAATAGGGGAGACGCAGCAGTGATTGCGATGGCCGTATGAATCCCATCGCTAGAGCTGTATCGATGTATTCTTTCAACACAACGTCTTCTTTTGGAGTCAATGAATAACCACGACCTGTAGGAATCTTAGCTCCAGGAATCAGTTCAATCGGACAGTCATACTGTCGATGTGGAGGCAGTTGTTCTGCCTGGCCTTTATCAAACACATCAGCGTACTCAGTGTATTCGCATGGTATAGTTGTATCGGTTTGATGTACCACACTTATAGTTGAAGCTCCCCCCATAGAGGCCAATATACGTGAATTGTTTGACACCTCCTGACTGGTAAAGCAATGTTCATTGCAAAAAATTGAGGGATACTGGAGCAATCCCGAAACCCAGTCAATGGCGGGATTATGAAGGGTCAACCAGGCAAGACCGAGTATTATTTTATACTGCGGAGCAGCTATGACATCGAAGACGATTTCTTCCGAATGACTATTCTATAATGTCATCCGAATAGGTACTGTCTTTTGGGTTACCATACCAGAAATCAAAACAGATCCGTCCACGATATTAACCGTTTCAGGTTTGTTCTTGTTTACAAGGGGTATGGAACAATTCTTGGCATATGTGATGTCTATGTAATTGTTAGTGGCTCCGGAATCAACCATGGCCTTGGAAACCAATTCTTGGTCATCACAACGTAACGTCACCTCGACAGCTGTAGGTGCGTGATTAGGAATGGTACGGGAGTCCGATGAAACACTCGACACAGGGACTCCTGCTACTGTCGAGTTTTGGCGTTTCCCGAACGCTTGACTGGTTTCTTAGGACATGTCGCTAATAAATGCTCGGATGAACCGCAATACATACATAAATGGTTCTTTCTTCGGTTCTCTCTTTCTGCATTGGACAACCGGCCTCTCACAGCGCCAATCTGCATTGGTTCAGGGTTGTTCGAGAGAACTGCCGGTGCCTCTGAACGAACCGATGCTTGTAAGAATGTTTTTTTCTCTCCTTTCCGAGCATTTCTTCGGGCATCGATTTGTAGAACCAAATCGAGCAACTCTGTGAATCCCGTAGGAACCACCAGAACCGTGGATAAGGCATCTTTCAGTTCTTCTGAAAGGCCCTTGTAGAAAACAGCCGTTTTCTTGCCTTCAGGCCATTGAGTTTGGGCTGTTAGTTGATTGAATCGGGCAATGTAAGACAAAAGAGGTTGACTGTCCATGGCTTGAGTAGCATAACGCATGTCAAAGACTTTACTCATAGCAGCCAAAAGATCATCACAGTCGTATAACAAAGGGCTATTTGATTCCAACAAAGGGTTAGCCCAAGCAGCAGTTGTACCCCCTAAATGGGAAAGCACAAATGCTGCTTTTGTGGTTAGGTCAGGAAACGATGTAGGACGGCAAAGAAAATGGAGTCGGCACTGATTAACGAAGGTTCGATAGGTTTTGGGGTCGCCTGTGAACAGTTCCGGAGGAGCCAAGGGAAACTGAGTGGGCATAACCACATTGATAGTTTCCAGTGGGGGTGTCGTAATCCGAGATCCAGATGCAGTGGCCATTGGAATCTGTGCTCCCTGAGGACTAGCGTGCATGGCGTCTTGCATAACGTCCATACGGTGCCGTAACATGTCCTGTGCCGTAACCATTTCATTTCTCAAATCGCTGATCAACTGAGTCAGAACAGTTAAAGGATCCGTACCCTCCATGGCTTCTGATTCTGTCATAAAGCACCAAAGTATTGACTGAAAAGGATACAGTACTCAAAAGGATACAGGTGGTAGGGTCTTCCGGATCCCTGTTCACACGATTTAATAGTTGTGAAGTCAAGTTTAGACTTTCCAAATGATACAACTCTCTGACTGATGAAACAGGCAGAGAGATGGATTACTGGAAAGGGCGTGGGTAAAGAATAGGAAGTCAGCCTAGAACAAAATAAAGTATCATAAGAAACTGCCCCAATTCGACTCTCTATGATAAAACAGTATTTGGCATTAATTCACACACTGACCTTATGACTCGGGTAGAATAATCCAGCAGAAGTCTCTTGAGGAAGAATCCAGAAATAGAACAAACGACAAGGAAGGGAAGATTAGTAAGGGAGACTTATCCCGAACGGCACGAGGCTCACGCTAGATACCGGGTTGGTGCACCACAGGATAGCGTCCAAAGTACTGTGCATTATCACCTTCCAACAGTCCTTGAAAAGCTTCCTTCCCACGTCGAGAAAAGTATAGAAATGAATAATTCCACCTGTTAATATCACAGGTTCCAGGAGTTGGAAATAGCGCCCTTTTGTGGAATAAACAAAGTACACGCGGTTCTGAACAGCCGCGAAGAAAATAGTGTGCGCTTGTGGAATTACACGCGAATAGGATTCACGCAGTCTTGGAAACAGGCTTGAAGACAACGTGTGCGTATGAAATTACACGCGAACAGGATTCACGCAGTCCAGGCCAGCCGCGTTTGAAGACAGCGTGCGCTTGTGGAATTGCACGCGAACAGGATTCACGCAGCCCAGGCCAGCAGCGCTTGAAGACAACGTGTGCGTGTGGAATTACACGCAAACAGGATTCACGCAGTCCAGGCCAGCCGCGTTTGAAGACAGCGTGCGCTTGTGGAATTGCACGCGAACAGGATTCACGCAGCCCAGGCCAGCAGCGCTTGAAGACAGCGTGCGTTTGTGGATTTGCACGCGAACAGGATACACGCAGCCCAGGTCAGCCGCACTTGAAGACAACGTGCGCTTGTGGAATTGCACGCTAACAGGATACACGCAGCCCAGGACAGCAGCGTTTGAAGACAACGTGCGCGTGTGGAATTACACGCGAACAAACAGCTCCAGGAATCAGCGTGTGGCGGAAAACACGCTATAGAAGGCCCAAGAAGCAGCTGAGGAACTGCAAGGACGCAGATCGGAGGTTCAGCTACACAACGCCAAATGATTCGATCAGAAGCAGCGAGTGATGTTTCCACGCCACTTATATACGTAATGCCGTAGTTCACGTGACGAAGCAGAATTCACGTGAATTTAGCGACGTGAAAAGTGCAGACGTCGTTTTCCCGGCAATGCATCGAACAACCGCCATTTGGAATAGAATGGTCTAGCTGTTCTATGAGCGTAAGAGGTAGAACCACATGAAGCATGCATGACATTACTATTGTACTCATTTCTAAAGCACATTCAACTAACAGATTCTAAATAAAATATACAGAATGCACATAGGCAAAGAAAAGTGCATGTACATGCTATGCACAATTATCAAAAAGCACTACTAATGCAAAAACAAAGAAATCCATATCTACATTTAACAACAGTGCTATTAACACACATATCTATGAACTTCTTTCTTTCAGAATTGCAGTGAAGACCACTCTCCTGAAAAGCAGCAGCGTCTGAAGTATGAACGAGAACTCAGAAGAAACCTACTCTTTCCATCCAAAAAAGTAAGTGCAATACTGCCATAATGTTCTAACTGTTTCTAAAACACTGTAGACTTCTAGTATTCTAGAACAAACAATTTTCTTAACCCTGCAACATTAGATTCAGTATTAGTGCTTCCCCTCAACAGCTCCATACTTTCAATTGAAATCTGAATACCAGTATAGTAACACACAAATTCAAGAATAGCCTTCCCAACCTGATGTAGCAGCGCATTGCACAATCACACACCTCTACATACATCCTTACCATCATACTCAGACACTCAAGCACATATACACTGCACAACCCACACTTTCTTTTTTCTCCAACAGACTCCAAAGAATGCCTACCAAAAAGCAATGAAAAATTAAACAAAATCAAACTAAAACTCTCCAGAATAAGCAGCCACCTCTAGCAGAATTTGTACGAAAAGTTCAAACAAAACAGCTAATACAGTCATTAAGCAAAACAAAACAAGCTTCCAATAAAGAAACTTTGCCTCCTCTTTCAAAATGTCAAATGAAACAGAAAGTGATTAACAAGACTGCAGCTATAATTCTTGATGTAGCGGCATGTAAGTATACCAAAAAATAATTTTACAAAAAATGTTCCGCCACAGAGTCCTTCAGAACCTTACAAAAACAGGAGAGAAATCACACACAACCCTTAAAAACTACTCTAAAAAATTAATCCTAGAACTCTCATAAACAGTGCAATCCTTCTCAAAAGGAAATAATTTTTCTTAGTTTTAAACAGAATGAAATCACTAACAAAACTAAGCACTAAACTACAGAAAAGACTTCTCAATAAACGGAATATCAACAAAGATAACTTCACAAACATCTGTGGAGGTGAATGGAGTCACACAACAAGCACAGAGCCATATTTCAATGAAGAAGCAAACAAACAAAAGCAAATAAACCCAATTGCCATACATAGCACTGGACGAGGGTATGAAAACGTTAATAATATCATTATGGATCAAGAAACGCTGCTCACACAAATATCCCCAGAAAACTAAGAATCGCCTGACCATTCCACTGAACCAATATATCCAGTCCACAAATGGCTGTGCGCATCAATGTGTACAATTGCCAAAAAATCTTTCAAATCTTTACGCCAGTTCCTCAATCAGTATGTGAAAGGTAAAGACAAATTCAAAAATTAAACTACTACAAAATATGGACCCCTGTACAGTGTTCAAATAGACAGACTACAAGGACATTCATTAGCCTACATTTCTGGACCTATTTGCAAAAGCACCTTCCACTATGTCAAAATGATATCAACACACCATACAACTATAAGAAATCTGGTCCATAAATTGTACTATGCCAAAAGTCCTGCTTTAGCACTAGCCAACTTAAATAACAATCTTCTACATGGTACAGCCAAACAACTACTCGAAGAAATAGACCATATCCAGAGAAAATATTTTGGAAATGAAAACCACTTACAAAATGCAATAGATTTACAACAGACTACCAACAACTGTACAGATGGCAACCTTGTATTACACACATACAGAAAAGAAATACTAAAGTTTAAAAGTGCATCTGCTGAAGTACCCAACCATGTGTGTGTGTGTTGCCGCAGGACTTTCTATAAACATAGCATAAAAACTGTAGACATAACATACAAAATAGAAGACAATTAAGATTCCAAATGGTGCCAATTAGCTCTCTGTCTTATAGAAGACACAAATACGAAATTACTGACCCCTTAACACTTTGCAGTTACTGCACTGCAAAACTTGACAACAACCAAACACCTTTGCGTGATATCATAAATAACTTGGAATTATTCCCATTACCAAAACCCCTGCAACACGTCAACTTATATGAGAGCATCATAATTCAAACAGTGCACCCATTTCAAGCAATAATACGCCTTCAACCAAAAAAAGCAACACTACCTTCCGCTGAATTAGTGAAAGGCATTAGTGGCAAAGTAGTTTATTTGCCATTAGATCTCAAAGAAAATGTAAACACTCTGGGAGTGCAATGTCCAATAGATCAATCTTTAATTATCTTAATAAATGCTGTACCTACATAAGACAAACAAATTTGGCAACAACTCGTGGATTTACATAAAGTTAGACAAGTCCTGCAATATCTAAAAGACAACAATGAATATTACAGAGAAATTAATATTGAAGAAAATCTGAGGGAAACCACTGAAATATTTCAAGAGTCATCAGAAAGTGGTAAATTTCAACTTCTAGATCCTGCCACAGAATCCAAAAATTTAGACCATTATACGATTCACCCATTACACTCTAAAGACAGCATAGATGATGCACTGGAAATGTACCAAATGCGACAAGCCAAAGGATCTCCAATTAGCATATGGGAAAAAAGTATAGAAGAATGTGCCTTCCCTCTACTCTTTCCTACTGGAAAAGGAGGAATGTATGATGATAGACCCACACAAATAACAGCATCAGAATACCGCTCCTTACAAATGTATTCTGAAGACCCCAGATTCCGACAAAACATGGAATACATATTCCACCTTCTCTTTGAAAGTGAACTAGCAACTCTATGCTACAGAGTTGCACACACATTGAAATCAGGTACCCATTTTCTAAATATGTCAGCAATGGAATTATTACAAAAAGTGTAAGGAAAAGATGAGATTTTACAGTCAAGAAGAATTACAAATCTTTTAGCAAACATGCGTGGCACAAAAGAATACTGGTCCCAACGTCACAGAGATGCTGTATGATAAGAAACCTTGTCCCACCCACTTGGTTTGTGACATTAAGTTGTGCAGAATATGGATGGGAAGATTTACACGATTTCCTATGCATAGCAAACAAAAGCAAAGTAAACATAGATATAAAAACACCAGGAGAACTCTGCTCTCTAGATCCTGTGAATGTATCAAGATATTTCCATCATCGCTTCATCGCTATGCTACACTTCATTTGTAATAAAACTGTTCCTCCCCTCGGAGAAGTGAAACACTTCTTTTGGAGAAAAGAATACCAGGCCACAGGAGCACCACACATCCACATGCTTTTGTGGATTAAAGATGCTCCTAAATTTGGTAAGGACAGTGATGCCACTGTATTGCAGTTCATCCAAAAATATTTCACTTGTGAAATCCCTTCACAAACAACACATAGGGCCTCATTACACGGATGGCGTTAGGGATTTACCGGTACCGGTAAAATACCGGTACCGGTAAATCCCTACCGCCTTACTACGAGGTCCCTTTGCGGGTTGGGGGATTTAACGCCTGCTTTTTGCAGGCGTTAAAATCCAACCCGCTAAGGGACCTCGGAGCTAATAACGGCACCGCAAAATTGCGGTACCGTAATTAGCGCCTTCCCCATTCCCATAGAGCCCTATGGGGCAGAAATGGGAATGGGGAAGGGCAATGGCGGAAGGGGGATTTACCGCCCCTCCAACCTTGGAATGGGGCGGTAAATGCCCTTTCCGCCAAGGCGGTGCCGGTATTTTACCGGCATGAGCCATGGCGCTAATAGCGCCATGGCTCACCGCCTACCGTGTAATGAGGCCCATAGTGACCTTCATGCACAAATTTTACAATTTCAAAGACACAAATATGGGAAATAATGTCATCAAAAATATAAAAACAAAGGGAAATACTACACCAAATGCCACTTTGGTTTCCCTAGACCAGTTTCAACAAAGGTCAAGTAAACAACTTCATGTCTTCAGTTAGACATAGGGCCTCATTACGACCCAGGCGGTAAGTTACCGCCTGGGTCGTACCCTTACCACCATGGTGTAAACTACGTTTACACCATGGTGGATGGCGGATTTACCGCCCCATTCCAAGGTGAGTGGGGCGGTAAATCCCCATTTCCATTTTACCCTTCCCCATTCCCATTTTTGCCCCATAGGGCATAATGGGAGTGGGGAAGGCGCTAATTACGCCACCGTAAATTACGGTGGCGTAATTAGCACCATGGTCCCTTAGCGCCATGGATTTTAACGCCTGCAAAAAGCAGGCGTTAATATCACTGTGGTGCTAAGGGACCTTGTAATCAGGCGTTAAGGGTCGGCGCCGTTTACGGCGCCGTTAACCCCTTAACGCCTGATTCGTAATGAGGCCCCCCAGTGTGAAAGGACAATCACCTAAGAACACATATTACATAAAAACAAAACAGAAGAATCAAAATACATCAATGATTACAATACAATCATTGCCCTCCTATGGAATGAAAACATAGATGTGCAGTACATTGCAGACAATTCCACTGCAGTTGCACGATATGTCACAGCCTACTTAACCAAAGCCGAGAAAACAGAGCTTCCGGACCTCTGGGATGACATATCATCTGACAAAACACTATCACAGAAATTGTACAGCTTAGGCATAAAAATGCTCTCTAATAGAGAATGTGGCTGCTATGAAACTGCAGACCGTTTAACCGGTACTGCCTTGTATGGAAAATCTGACAATATAGTATGGCTAAGTCTTGGTCCTGCTAAATCTAGAAAAAGAGTTCTCAAATCATATGAGGACATAGAAAGAATAGCCAAAAAGGATCCCAACAGCCAAGACATTTTGAAAAACAATTTACTAGACACATACTATCCAAACAGGAGTACCACTTTGGAAACCATGTGTCTCTACCATCTTGCCCAAAACTTCACATTCAAAAACTATATTAAACCAGATGAAAAGAAATGTAGATACAGAGTAGCACATTGTGAAGGCAGCTTGGTGAAACTTACCAAACACAGCTTAATTAATCATATCAAATTCTCATTAAAAACTCCTCAAGGAGGCCACCAAGGGGCGCAGGCAAGATGGCCGCCTGAGCCGATAGCTCCACACCCAGCCTCAGGAAACTTGCAGAGTTGAGCAGGAAGAAGGAGCCCATCCCTCACAAGCCTCTCAAAAAAGGCAGTGTGAACACTTGCCCCCCCAGGGGGTCCAAACCAGGAGTTTCTACGACAACCATGGGCGGAGTTCGGCCGCACAGGGTCTCCGCGGCCCCTCCCCCTGTGGTTCCGAGCAACACGCAGGCGGTGTGCGCAAGGCACGCCAAGGCCGCAGCAGAGTACAGGAGTGGGGAAACACTGCGGCCGGCTACGGGGGGCGTACCGACTTGGAACGAGGAGAAGTTGGGGGCAGGGGACCCTAGAGGTTCTGCCACGGCCGAGGCCTCTGGCGCCCCGCTTCCGGACGTGGCGAGGCGGTACGGGGCAGACGTGAGGACACGCTCGACACTGAACGAAGACGCCTGAGGCGCTGAACTCAGACCCACATCACCCGGGCGCTCTACCCATCCACAGGCAGAGTTGGACGGGCCCGCCTATCCACACACCAGAAATCCCCAGCCCGGGCCGTCGCGGGAGCGTGCCCACACTACATCTGACGTGGCGACACTGGAGACGGCACGTTCCATGTGAGAGGCCCTTGGGCCAGGACTTCATCAATTGGCCCCCACGAGCGCCGCTTGACTAAAGGGTCCCCCCCATGCCCGCCGCAGGGGACCCCACTGACCACAACCAGTCATCTAGTGGTTTCCCTAACAACGGGGGGGATAAACCCGCTCTCCCACTGGCGCTGAAATCCTTGAGTTACTCGGCTGGCACATTCACAGACAGTCACTCCGAGGGCACCTCCCCACCATAGATATCTCCGGATTCTCACGGTCTCTCCACCTACACGAGTCCTATCTCGGCCGTGGGCCCCGTGGCAGAGAGTTGCCATACTCTACCGCAACCAGCACCCCATGAGTTGGAAGCAGGCCCTTTCCAAGTACCAGTTTGCGGCCGGAGGGGACAAAATGGCCGCCGGGTCTCCATCAGTGTCGCCTCCCGACCTGGGAGCCATCCAAAATAACATTCAGATGATCTTGGAGGAGATATGTGGGATTCGGACTGACATGGGTGCTAAGTTGGCCGACCTAACCACTAAAGTTACCACCCTGGAAGACCGCGTGGAGGGAGTCGTGAACAACCAGCTCTCCACGGCGATCCTGGAGGCGCAAATGGAGGCCAGGTTCCAAGAGGTACATCGTAGGGAGGAGGAATTATGGTTCAAGGTGGACGACATGGAGAACAGGGAAAGGAGGAATAACTTGCGTATTTTTGGCCTTGTGCAGTCCGAAGGGGTAAGCCCGCAGGCACTGGAAGGCAAGGTTCACGATATTATAAGAGTTGTCATGGGGACGGAGGCCGACACCGAGATTAAACTCGACAGGGTGCATCGAGCAGGCGCAGGAGGTAGGGGCCTGAGGTCGGTGCTGGCCCGACTGCATTACTACAGAGACAAAGCCAGGATCCTGGAGAAAGCAAGGAACTCCAAAATGGAGACTCTAAGGTGGCAATCTACCAGGACCTCTCAGCCCTCACACTTGCAATGAGAAAGAAATGCAGATCCCTCACCAGATGGCTACAGGGTAAGGGGGTCAGGTATCGCTGGGGCCACCCCTTCTACTTGGCATTCGAGTGGTCGGGGGAAAGACACCACCTGGTGATGGAGGAGGACATTCTGCGGGCCACTGGTGACCTGGTGGGAGACCGTGCCGGTCCGTCCGGCGGATCAGGGGTTGAGGTCAGGAACCCACCGCGGGGCCCCGACAAACTGGGGCAACCCAGTGGCAAAACCAGGTCAAGGGGGCGCGCAAGTTGGAAAAAACCAGGCACCCATCATTGGCCTCTGAGGACCACCTGACATCACTTCATCGCATGAGCATGAGATTCCCCTGTGACCACGGTCTCTGGGGGTGACGCCGCTGGCTCTCTAGGGCCGGTGACTGGGGGCCACATGGTGGAGCACCACGTTGGCGCCGAGCTGGGCCCGCGGGGGGAGGGTTTGGGTCTGTTCACTGTTTTTCTTTCCAGAATGTTTATTGACTTGTTTGATGGACCTGAGCGTCGGGTCCGCGCCTGGGGACACGGGGGGAGGTGGGGGACCTCGGGAGCAAGGTCACGCCCCACATGTTTGCTTAAAGGTTCACACATGTACACTCTGATTTGAAGAAAATGGGTTATCCACATGTTCACACTACCCTGGGGTAGAGTACTTGGTGGTTCGATGACCTTCCCCGAAGGAGATCGGGAGACATGGACGAATGCCTCAAGACGGGGGAGGGGGGAGGGGGAAAGGGACAGGGGGGTAAGGGGGAGTAAGACCATCATCAAGGTCTAAACGGTTACACCTAGAGGGGTTTACGGGGGGTGGGGGGTCTAGCCAGTTCGAACCAGAATCTTCTATTCTACAGCAGTCCGCACGCGAGCATTGCACTACGGTGAAGTTAGAGATGGACTACCTAGACGAAAATGGTTGAAGGCAAGATAGGCACACTCAATGTCAAGGGCCTCAACTCTCAAAACAAGAGGTCACTGACCAGTAATATGTTCCGCAAACAACAGCTAATGGTGCTGTTCCTCCAAGAAACCCATTACAGACAGGGGAGAGAGTCACCCATCAGGGGGAGGGAAATTGGCGCCAACCTCTGGGCCTCCCATAGAAGCTCGAAGAAGGAAGGCTTGGGGATTCTCTTGAGCAAAACATTCCACCTTACTAATACAGAAACCAAGAGAGTCTTCGGGGGGAGGATCCAGGGTACTTGCGAAGGGGAACGCATAATACTGGCCACCGTCTACGCTCCCAACTCAGGCCAGATAGGTTTCCTGACCCAGATCCTAGGGGTAATGGATGAATGGGCTGAAGGGGCCATGATACTGGGGGGCAATTTCAATCTTATAATAGACCCCGGCTGGACTGGTTGACGGCAAGGGCAACAGAACTGAAAGGGATAACTAAAGACAACCTAACGTTCCAGAACCTTCTGAGGGAACAATACTGGGAGGACGTCTGGCGAGTGGCACATCCGGAGCCCGGGCGATACACATTCTTCTCCCCCCACACCACACCTACACCAGAATCGATTTCCTTTTATCTTCTAAAGAGGGGAGTGGGGTAGCTACAGCCCCAAGGGTTGAGGCAATAACGTGGTCCGACCATGAGCTTCTTGTGGCAGACTGGTCGCTCCCCCTGTCCCCCAGGTCGGCCCGGTGTCGGTGCAATGATACGCTCCTGAGGGATCCGGTCTTCAGGGACTTCCTGAGAGGCGAAATGAAGGCGTATTTCGAGACGAAC
This sequence comes from Ambystoma mexicanum, assembly GCF_040938575.1. NCBI lineage: Eukaryota > Metazoa > Chordata > Amphibia > Caudata > Ambystomatidae > Ambystoma > Ambystoma mexicanum. Next base: position 771,524,277 of record NC_090930.1, on the reverse strand, counting down.
GACAATGGGGAGACGGATATGGTAACAGTGTGGGAGGCGGCGAAGGCTACCTTTCATGTTCTCCTCATAGCCGAGGGTTCCAGGCATAAGCGGGAAAGAGGGCTCATTGAGGCCAAGTTACGGGTGGAACTCAAGAGCCTGTGGGGTAGGCTTACCCAGGAGGAGGCTGACAGGGAGTCCCTCCTATCGGAAATGCGTGAGAAGCGCCAGGCCCTACACACAGTCCTCATAGGGGAGGTGGTCAAGAAACTGAGATACACGCGACAAAGGTACTACAAAAAGGGGGATAGGGTGGGGACCTTACTGGCACGTAGAGCCAGGGATTGCAGACTGGAGAGGAGGGTCGGGCCTATTAAAGATGGGGAGGGTATGGTCCTCAATTAAAAGGCAGAGATAGTGGGTTCTTTTGCAAACTTTTATAGGGACCTGTACACAAAACAAGAGGGGGAATCATTGGCGGAGACCCGGGCTTATCTGGAGGAACACCGGCTGCCCTGTGTAACGGAGGCCGAATTGCAGGGCCTGGAGGGGGATATAGCAGTGGAGGAGGTGGAGGCAGCCATCAAGAGACTTAAAGCAGGGAAGGCCCCGGGAGGAGATGGTATACGCCCAATTTCTATGAACAATTCCAGCCCATACTGATGGAACCCTTGGCCAAATTGTTTAACCAAATCTGTAACAAAGAGACGATCCTCCCCACATTCCTACAGGCCCTTATCTGGGTAATCCCCAAGCCAGGAAAATACCCGACAGAGTGTGGCTCCTATAGACCCATCTCCCTCTTGAACCTCAATGCTAAAATCTTTGCCAGGATCCTGGCCACTCGCCTGGAGAAATGCTTGCCCCGCCTGGTTCACCCAGATCAGACGGGCTTCATATTAAATAGACAAGCCTCGGATAACATGCGCAAAACCCTCCATGTGTTGCATTCAAAGGAAACCCGGGACGAGGGGGTCCTCTTGCTGTCCCTGGACGCAGAAAAGGCCTTCGACCGGGTGAGTTGGGCCTTCATGGGGGAGGTCCTCTCAGCAATGGGGATGGGCCAGAGGTGGTTGGGATGGATGGCGGCATTATATTCCGCCCCCACGGCCAGGGTGGCCGCCAATGGGATGGAATCAGAGTCCTTCCCCCTAGGGTGAGGAACGAGACAGGGTTGTCCACTATCCCCCCTGATATACGCCCTTGTCATGGAACCCCCGGCGATCTCGGTGCGTAACAATGAGGCTATCACTGGAGTTTAGATGGGCGCCTCTCACTGTAAGATCAGCTGTTCGCCAATGACGCTCTCCTCTATGTCACTAAACCGTCACAGACGATCCCTCATGTGTTGCGGGCACTGGAGCGTTATGGGAACCTCTCGGGGTACAAGGTTAACCTGGGCAAATCTATGGCTTTTATGAGGTTCGACTATCGGAAACCGAGAAGGAGTATGTGGAGGGTCTCCCCTTCCAATTGCACAGAGAGGGGTTCCAACACTTGGGAATTCAAACCACACCTGACCCAAAAGACCTCTTCCTGAGCCATTTCACCCCTTTGTGGACAGAGGTCAAGAGAGATGTAGCGAGGTAGGCAGTCTCGGGGTTCCCATGGATGGCACGACTCAACCTGATCAAAATGGTGGTACTTCCCAAATTTCTATTCCTCTTCCAGATGCTCCCCACTCAGGTCCCCACCGCTTTCCTACAGTCAATGAAACGCACCCTGCTCAGGTTCCTCTGGGCGAGAAAGAAACATAGGATTTCCTACGAAGTCCTAACGAGGCCCTAGGAAGACGGAGGGGTGGGATTCCCAGATTTTGACACATAACACAGGGCCTCCCAGCTGAGGATTCTAGTCGACCATTTCAACCCTGGGTCAGAAAAGCAATGGGTGGCGCTGGATAATAGGCTACTCACCCCGGTTATGCTTGACGAGTGGTTGTGGGTCCCTAGAGCACACATCCCCAGGCGGGTTCTGGTCCACCCTGTACTGGGGGTTCTGTGGTCAGTCTGGAAGGAGGGGAGCTACTACAGATGGCTCACAATCTGGCCCTCTCTGTTGAGTTGTATTTGGGTACCACCATTCCTGGCCAAAGTAGCGGAGCCTGCCGCATATCAGAGGTGGCACGAGGCGGGCCTTGTTAGGGCATGCCACTTGTGGGTGGGCGGCTCCTTCATGCCCCTTCTGGATCTGGAGGAAGCCCTGGGGCTGGGCAAGCTATCACCTTTCCGCTACCTTCAATTGAAGGGAGTCCTCTCTGAACCCTCATGGGGTGACACCCTCAGGAGGGACCTCACGGACTTCGAGAAAACGATCATCTCCACACGAGGCTCCAGGGGGGTCATATCCCGTTTGTAGAAGCTCCTCTTGCTCTCGATACCTAGGGATCCCCCACCAGCACGGGCACAATGGGAAAAAGATTTGGGCACGTAAATAGATGACAAAAGGTGGACTAAAATGTGCATCCGGGCCCATCGCTCAACGACCTCCCCCCAGTACAGACACCAAGCTCTAAAGGTTTTACCCAGATGGCACTACCCCTCCACAGTTGATAGCCAGAATAAGCTTGGGTTATGACCCTCACTGTTGGAAATGCTGTCATATTGGGGAGCGGTCCTGTCCTGGATCAGGGGGGTTGACGGAATTACTAGGCGACTCTGCCCCTGGCTGCTTCTATTTGGCATTGAGGTGGGAGATGACCAGGAGGACACCCAGGGCCACATGTTACAGGTCATGCTTGTGGCGGCCAGGAGCTGCTTGGCCCAGAAATGGAGGAACCCGCACATGCCTGAGGAGAAAGAATGGGTTGCGAAGGTTCGGGCGATATACAATATGGAATTTATAACCCATGTCCTGGATGAATCCAAATCTAACATTGAGGAATCTGCTCCCCTTCTTTGAAAAGTACGAGCGCCCGACCAGAGGCGTGAGCCCTTGACCTGTTGGCCTGTTTGAGTTCTGGGCAAGGAGGAGCTTGGGGACCTCATAGGTATCTGTTGTACGAGGCACGCGCCCCCTTATGGGGTGCTGCTAGGTTGAGCCCCAGACTTTGTGTGCACTAGTCTATTTGACAGTCCGAACTTAAAAAATGCACAATGCGTCCCTGCAAGATAAGTTTGAAGTCGACACCTGTTCACTGGCAAGGGGAGGGTGGGGGGGGAATGGGTTATTGACTGAACGTTTTTTCTGGGAATGGAACCGAATTGGGATGATATGTTTGTTGTAATAACCTTAAAAAATGCCAATAAAAACTATATTTAAAAAAAAAAAATCCTCAACATAAAAAACTGTATTACATGTCCCTGCTACAACATTTTAAACCATGGAGAAAAGAAGAAGAGTTACTGGATACGTATGACTCCTATGAAGACGCTTTCAAAGCAAATGAAAGCACTATAACAGACATAAAATGTACACAGTACCAAACAATATTGCACAATGAACAGCAACACGAAGAAGAACTCCAGGCCCAACTAGATGTGGACACTCCTGACAATAGTCACATTTCTGTAACAGGAAGCCAAGAACCACTTGGACAGCCACTAATAGCTAATGAGGCAGAATTAGCCATGACATGAGTAGAAAACACATTGTGTCAGTATGAGCAATCTACAGAAGACTTTGCAGTACTGAAATCACAACTAAACACTGAGCGACGTAGCATGTTCCAAGAAGTAACAAAAAAAATTGAACATGATGTGCAACATGAAAATAAAAACTGTACCTGCCAAGATTACAAACCTATACTGCTATACAGCTGGTTCAGGCAAAACATTCTTAATCAAAATCATCAGAAGTTCCTCCAACAATTAACAAACAACAAACTGTCAGCTGTTGTAACTGCCCCCGCAGGTTTAGCTGCCTACAACATAGGCGGTGTCACTTTACACCGATTATTACTCCTTCCAGTAGAACACCAAATCAAATTAGACTATTACAAACTTTCTACAGAAGCCGCATTGGAACTGTTACTCAGCGAACGGGAGTAGACAAGACAGGAGGCCTGACCAGCGAGACTGTGCGTTGATTGAAGAGCTCGGGTTGGATCCTCCACCCGAGCCCTCCTCTCTATGAGGGAAAATGACCTTTCTGATGATATGACCCACTGCTGATAGGTGTGCCAGACAGACGGACCGATCACCCGAAAGAGCGGGGAGAAACACGCCGCCACGGACCAAGCTGCAAGAAACAACACACGATTAATCACTTGGAATAACAGCAACTACCAATAGATGGAGATAAGACAGAATAGTACCTGAACAACCCAGTCCCTGGATCCTGAAATTACAATGCCCTAATATCCCCTGAAATTATAGACAAGGAATTAGAAACTATCCTGAGTAGTGTAAATAACAAAGAGAAAAAGGCACTGAAAGTCTTACCCTAGGAAGTCAAAGTTCCCTTGTGCTCCAGGATGCAGAACACAATGATAGTGCAAAATAATAAACGGGGAATGTTAGTTGGGGAACGAGGGATGCACTAGATCTGTGTGGGTGCAACACTGCAAGGCGTCCCCAAAGTGCACTTATAGGGCGTAACCAGGTAGAATCCGTAACAGCAAACGTCCTTTAATAGTGGAGCCAAATGGAAGGATTCTAGAACAAGCGAGAGGAGGAGTGCAGGCGAGGGTAGGGTGCGTGGAAAAGGCGCACAAAAAACAAATACTTAGAACTTTGGGAAAAAGTGCTAAGGCAGTCCGTTGGGCAGTTTTCCAATTCGGTACACAGGCGAGAAGGTAACAGAATCAGCAGGCAGGCAGTCCGTACCACAATCCTCAAGTCGGTACAGGGGCGAGCAAGAAGGTAACAGAATCAGCAGGCAGGCAGTCCTTACAACAATCCTCAAGTCGGTACACAGGCGAGCAAGAAGGTAACAGACGGCAGACAGGCAGTCCTTAGTTCAAAAGAGGGTTCGGTACACAGGAGCACGGAATGAAGGAGAAGGAAACAGAATTCCGTTGAGCAGACTGGAAACTGAAAAGAGGAGCTTCAGGAACAAGGCGATAAAGACGGAACTTAAGCGCCGGCTGTAACATTCAAACAGAAGCAGCGTCCTCCGGGCTGCAGCCGCTTAAATCAATGAGGAGGTGGAGCCAAGTGAAGGGGGGCACACGTGATGTTATGGACTACGAATTCCCTTAGGTTTCATGGGAATTGTAGTTCGAAACCATCTGGCTGGTGCAGTAGTCGTTAGCCTCCATGGCATTCTCCACTTCATCAAGAATGGCGCTGCAGAATCCCGAACAGAACGGCGAAGCGCAATAGTTTTGCCAGATGTCCTTTTCCGCTGTCGGCCCTGAGGTAAGTATGAAGCACGGGGTCGTAGTGTGGAACTGCGCCGAGGTGTGACAGCATCCACCCCCAAAGGCGGCACCAACCCCCTGCGCGCATGGAAGTGGCGCAGAAGCCTAGGAGAACGAATATTATGCAGCGGTTCCCAAGATCTATCTTCTGGACCGTAGCCCTTCCAGTCAACTAGGTAGAACGGGCAACCCCTGCATAGTCGGAAGTCCAGGATATCCGCCACTTCGTATTCAACATCGCCCTGCACCCGGACGGGAGAAGGGCGGAGTGGTAAGCGAGTGGCAGGAGGACAGGGCTTCAGGAGGCATACATGAAAAACCGGATGCAATTTCCATGAGGTAGGTAGAGAAAACCGCACCGCCACATGACTAACCACATCAGTGATAGAATAGGGACCCACAAATTTGGGCAAAAGCATGCGTTTACCAGGGATTTTCAGGTTGCGTGTCGACAACCAGACCTTCATGCCCACCTTGTATGTCGGCGCAGGAATCCGACGCCGGTCAGCATATTTCTTGGCCCTATTCTGGGCAGTAAGGAGATGCAAACGAACTGCCATGTGGACGGATTTGATGTCCCGAACGCATGCCTGAGCTGCCGGATTGTCCAAGGGAACAGAAGGATCCAAGGGCAACGATCGTGGGTGCTGCCCATGCATGGCGTAGAAAGGTGACACACCAGAAGCCGAGTGCAAAGAGTTATCATAGGCAAATTCAGCTGGCAACAACATCGTCAACCAGGAAGACTGAAAGCGTAAGCACAGACAACGGAGGAACTACTCTAGAGTAGCGTTGACTCTCTTAGTCTGCCCATCTGTCTGGGGATGATAGGCAGTGCTGTACCGATCGTCAATGCGTAAAAATGCAGTTAAGGCTCTCCAAAATCGCGAGGTAAACTGCGGGCCGCGATCTGACACCACGATGGATGGTAGGCCAAAGAAACGGAAGATATTCTTGAGGAACAAAGATGCCAAAACTGGTGCTGAGGGCAGACCCATACATGGAATAAAGAGTGCCATTTTGGTGAAATAGTCAATGACGACCCAGATGGTATCGAAACCGTCCACCAGAGGCAGATCCACTATGATGTCCATGGAGACCATATACCACGGCTTGTGCGGCACCGGAAGTGGTTGCAATAAACCCACTGGTTTGGAACGTGATATTTTGCATTGGGCACACACAGAACAAACGGCCATATAGTCAACCACATCCCTAGACATAGAGAGCCACCATGCCCAGCAACGCAAGGAGTCCAGGGTTTTTTGTTGAGCCGGGTGGGCCGCTATCAATGAGTCATGAGACCATTCCAGGGCGCGGAGACGCGCCTCCCCAGGCGGCAAGTATAAACGACCCTGAATGTATGGCAATCACAGTACTACATCGAGATTGAGGGCCATGCATTCCTCTGCATGTGAGGAAACCCAGTCCGAGACCAGGGAACGAAGCGAAGGCTGAGGTGTGCAACCACAAACCACCCTACAAGGCAACAATAGAGAATGGTCTGACGTAGAACTGCCCAGGTTGTGATCCAGACGCGACAATGCGTCGGCACATGTGTTGAGCAGGGCCGGTTGGAAGGTGATGGTGAAGTTGAACTGGGAAAAGAAGAGATGCCAGCGGGCCTGCCGAGCGGTGAGGCATTTCATTGATTTAAACGCCAAGAGACTCCGATGGTCAGAGAAGACTGTGACCAGATGATGTGCACCCAGTAAATGGTGCCTCCATTCTGAGAAGGCGTCCTTAATGGCCAAGAGTGCTCTTTCAGTGATGGGGTAGTTGCGCTCATATTGGGTTAATTTTCTAGAATAATATGCAACTGGATGAATCTCCCCTGAGTCAGGACAACGCTGAGACAGAACCGCCCCAATGGCAGAACCAGAAGCATCAGCTTCCACTAGAAAGGGTAAGTGAGGATTAGGATGTTGTAACACCGGAGCGGTGGAGAACACAGCTTTTAAAGCCTCAAAGGCGTTCTGTGCCTCCTCATTCCATCGATATGGTTATTTAGAGCTTGTCAGAGCCGTGAGGGGAGCTGAAATGGATGAAAACAAGTGGATAAAACGCCTGTAGAAATTTGCAAATCCTAGAAAGGACTGCAAAGCTTTGGTTGAGGTAGGGACAGGCCATTCAAGTACCGCCTTACCTTTGGAACGACTCATTCTGATGCCCTGGTTGGTAAGGTCATAACCGAGGAATTCGGCCTCGGTAGAGTTGAATACACACTTCTCTGCTTTGACAAATAGATGGTTTTCCCTAAGTCGTTGTAATACAAAGCATACGTGTTCAGTGTGTTGTTCGCTGGAGGGTGAGTATATCAGGATGTCGTCCAGGTAAACAACAACAAACTGGTCAAGACAGTCATGAAAGATGTAATTCATAAAGGCCTGAAAAGTGGCCGGAGCATTGCAGAGTCCGAAAGGCATCACTAGATACTCGAACAGTCCATACCGGGTTTTGAATGCCATTTTCCACTCGTCCCCTTCACGCATTCTGACGAGATTTTAGGCGCCCCGTAGATCCAATTTGGTAAAGATAACAGAAGAACCAAGTTGATCCAAAAGGACCGAAATCAGTGGAAGGGGGTACTGATTTTTTATCGTAATAGCATTCAATGCTCTATAATCAACACAAGGGCGGAGGTCTCCCTCTTTCTTCGGGACAAAAAAGAGAGGAGACGCTGCAGGAGACTTAGAGGGTCTAATAAACCCAGTGACCAAAGATTTGTCGATGTACTCCTTCAGTACCTTGACTCGGGTAGGGTAAGAGAATACACTCTCCCAACCGGGATTTTAGATCCCGGCACCAGATCAATAGGACAGTCATATGGTCTGTGAGGCGGTAGATGATCCGCCCCCCCTTTGTCAAACACATCCCGAAAAGAGAGGTATTCCGAAGGAATGTGCGTAGTGGTAGAAACGGCCCCGATGACTGCCATGGACCCTACCAACGCCTGAGAGGATGATTCTGGACACACACTTGTGTTCTGAAAGCATTTTTTGTTGCACACGGATGAAGGAAACTGAACCACCCTGTTTGCCCAGTCGATAGCGGGATTATGGTGTCGTAGCCAAGGGATTCCCAATATGACCCGAAATTGAGGAGCTTTGATCAAATCAAACGATAAGGTCTCCACATGCCCTTCCTCTGTCTGCATCCGGAACAGAGACGTGTTTTGGGTAACCAGACCAGAGATCAAGGATGTACCGTCAACTGCATGTACAGTTTCGGGTCGGGCTTTGGACAGAACTGGTACGTTGTTCTTAACAGCATAATCGTATTCCATATAATTACCGGTGGCCCCAGAATCAATAATGGCAAGGGATGAAAATGAAGTGTCAGGTGTCACGGTAAAGTCTACCGGCAGGCTGACTGGGGCAGAAGCGACCCCGTGGGAGTCCAAAGAGTATACCCCTGGCGTAGGGACTCCATCTATCGCCGGGTTCTGGCGTTTCCTGCCTTTTTGTTGGGTCTTTTTGGACAGTCTTTTAGCACATGTTCGGCCGATCCACAATACATACATAAATTGTGTGATCGCCGGTGTTCCCGTTGTGCAGGTGTTAAAGGACCTCGGACGGCCCCCACCTGCATAGGTTCCGGAACAGAGGAAGGAAGACTGACAGAATCCAAGGGAGGGGATATTGTTGTGGGTGACTTGCGTTCTCCTTTCCTTTCAGCTCTTCTAGCGTCAATCTGTAATACCAAGTCCAGGAGTTCACCGAATACGGTAGGAACTACTGGTACCGTGGCTAGGGTGTCCTTTAGCTCTTCTGACAACCCTTTATAGAACACTGCTGACTTCTTTTCTTCGGGCCAGTCTGTCTCAGCAGCGGGTTGATTGAACCTGGTAAGATAAGTGAACAGAGAAGATGTACCCTGACGTAAGTTCAGGAACTCTAGGTCTGTAGCTTGGGATTTATAACGGGTATCAAAAACCCTGTTCATGGCGGTGATGAGAGCATCACAGTCATACGAGACAAAGCTATTTGCTTTGAGTAACGGATTGGCCCAGGCTGCAGCCGTCCCCCCTCGATGTGAGAGGACAAAAGCCGCCTTCGTGGTCGAATTGGGAAAGGCTGTGGGGCGGCAAAGAAAGTGCAGTTTGCATTGATTGATAAATGTCCGATAATGCTATGGATCGCTAGTGAAGCGTTCCGGCGGGGCCAATGGAAACTGTGTGGCCATGAGAACAGGGGCTGCCGTAAATCCCGACGTGGAGGCTGAAGAGACACCGGAACCTGAAGCAGTGGCACCAGAAGTGTCAGCCCCCAGTGTGTGGGGAGGCGGGAAGCGTTGCAAACCATCAATTCAGTGGTGCAAGGCATCATGTGCTGCCGTCATATCCGACCATAGGTTGGATACCAAATGGACCAGAGCAGGCAAAGGGTCCGTCTCTTCCATGGCTTCTGTTTTTGTTACTCACCGAACGGGAGTAGACAAGACAGGAGGCCTGACCAGCGAGACTGTGCGTTGATTGAAGAGCTCGGGTTGGAGCCTCCACCCGAGCCTCCTCTCTATGAGGGAAAATGACCTTTCTGATGATATGACCCACTGCTGATAGGTGTGCCAGACAGAGGGACTGGTCACCCGAAAGAGCGGGGAGAAACACGCCGCCACGAACCCAGCTGCAAGAAACAACACACGATTAATCACTTGGAATAACAGCAACTACCAATAGATGGAGATAAGATAGGTAGTACTTGAACAACCCAGTCCCTGGATCCTGAAATTACAATGCCCTGATATCCCGTGAAATTATAGACAAGGAATTAGAAACTATCCTGAGTAGTGTAAATAACAAAGAGAAAAAGGCACTGAAAGTCTTACCCTAGGAAGTCAAAGTTCCCTTGTACTCCAGGATGCAGAACACAACGACAGTGCAAAATAATAAACGGGGAATGTTAGTTGGGCACCTAGTCCCAGGCAGAACGAGGGACGCACTAGATCCGGGTGGGTGCACAACTGCAAGGCGTCCCCAAAGTGCACTTATAGGGCGGAACCAGGTAGAATCCGTAACAGCAAACGTCCTTTAATAGTGGAGCCAAATGGAAAGATTCCAGAACAAGCAAGAGGAGGAGTGCAGGTGAGGGTAGGGTGCGTGGAAAAGGCGCACAAAAAGCAAATACTTAGAACTATGGGAAAAAGAGCTAAGGCAGTCCGTTGGGCAGTTTTCCAATTCGGTACACAGGCGAGAAGGTAACAGAATCAGCAGGCAGGCAGTCCTTACCACAATCCTCAAGTCGGTACACGGGCGAGCAAGAAGGTAACAGAATCAGCAGGCAGGCAGTCCTTGCAGCAATCCTCAAGTCGGTACACGGGCGAGCAAGAAGGTAACAGACAGCAGACAGGCAGTCCTTAGTTTAGTTCAAAAGAGGGTTCGGTACACGGGAGCACGGAATGAAGGAGAAGGAAACAGAATTCCGTTGAGCAGACTGGAAACTGAAAAGAGGAGCTTCAGGAACAAGGCGATAAAGACGGAACTTAAGCGCCGGCTGTAACATTCAAACAGAAGCAGCGTCCTCCGGGCTGAAGCCGCTTAAATCAATGAGGAGGTGGAGCCAAGTGAGGGGGGGCACACGTGATGTTATAGACTACGAATTCCCTTAGGTTTCATGGGAATCGTAGTTCGAAACCGTCTGGCTGGTGCAGTAGTCAGCCTCCATGGCATTCTCCACTTCATCAAGAATGGCGCTGCAGAATGCCGAACAGAGCGGCGAAGCGCATTAGTTTTGCCAGATGTCCTTTCACGCTGTCAGCCCTGAGGTAAGTATGAAGCACGGGGTCGTAGTGTGGTACGGCGCCGAGGTGTGACAGGAACTACGCAGAGCTTTCAAACAAATGAAAATGCTTTTAATCAATGAGGTGAGCATGGACTGCAACCTAATGTTGGCTTTGATTCACCTCAGACAATAAGAGGTCCTCAAAACAGACTATGGAATGTTCTTTGGAGGAAAACACATTATTGTTTTTGGAGATATTCTTCAATTAACACCAATGAAAGCTAAACCTATTTCTAAAACCTTAGGGCACAAACTGTGCCATAAAACTCTTGGCAGCATAGGAAATGTCAACCTTTGGCAACATTTCCAATACAGAGAATTAACTGAAAACATGTGTCAGTATGCAGACCTGACATACGCCAACATTTTAAAAAATATTACAATTGGTGTACTATCTTAAGAAGCACGATCTATATTAAAAACCAGGCACATCCATGCACTCTATGGCCATAACTCATGTGCTACTGATGTCATGGAACAATTAGCACACACAAATGTCAATTGTATGTCCTTGATGGCAACTCTTGCAAACTGTTCAAAATTCAATGAAACCATGTTAAAAAAAGAAATAGTTCAAATTGCCTCCACAAACTGGACATACGTGGTATGACACTACCCATGTGTCAACAAGCCACAACAAGGCTAAACACCTTGGAAAACTCTATCTCTAATACAGCTGGTTTGGAGAAAATATTAAAATTATCTTTAAACTGTAGAGTAATGCTCAAACAAAACCTTGATGTGGAGCAAGGACTAGTTAATGGAGCACTTGGTACAGTTGTTTGCTTTCAAACATACCCACGTGACAACAACATTCAGTTTGTCAATATTCTCTTTGACAAACTATCCGAAGTTAAAAGGATAGGATGCTCAGCAGCCCGCTTCCTTCTTTTCAAAGACATGTATGTTCTCAGAGAACAATTTTCTCTAACTCTAGCATATGCAGTCACCATTCACAAATCACAAGGTCTTACCCTAGATAAAGCATTGATAGATATTGGTAGGACAGTCTTTAAGGAAGGCATGAGCTATGTAGCACTTTCACGCTTAGGTACACTTGACAGACTATTTGTGATCAACTTTGATGCAAGTAAATCTTCCAGATTTCATACATGTGGAAACATACATGCACTCTTTGCAGGCATGTAGTACAAGAAGAAGTTCCTAAAGAACGCTTTGTGTATGTATCCATACCTAACTGTGAATCTGTTCCATTTCAGCAATGTGTACAAAATGCAAACCATAGCAGATTATATACTACCTGCAATTCCTGTAATCGTTCCACCTTACAAATACAGACACATAGTAAATGCGTAATAGTAATGCTTTTACATTATAATGCAGATGGTACCAAAAACAAACGCAAGCTAACTGGATTCACACATGGTCAAGTATCACTTGGTAAGAAAACCTTCACAACAATAGGTATAATCTACCACGCAGGAGCCACAACCAATGCAGGTCACTACACTGCATATATAAAATAGAATTGTGGATGGTTCGAATGTAATGATACTATCATTACTCTAAAAGAGAGATTACCAGCAAATCTTGTAAACACTTACTTAATATTCTTAAAACCAAAATGTAATACCTAATCTGTGTATGAACATAAACACAACTTGAACTTCAAAACTATGACCAGTTAGAATACGCCAACAGGTATCTAACTGCCCCAAGATTCTGCAACAAACAAACAGATAAATGAATGCCACTAAAATGAAACAAGAAATAAACAGTTAGAATATGCCAACAGGTATCTAATTGCCCCAAAAATCTGCAACAAGCCAATTTATAGAAGAATACCACTAATATGGAAAAAGAAATAAATGGAATACACCAACTGTTATCTAATTGCAACAGCCCTACCACCACTTCCAAATCAAAAACCATACACCTATTCAATTCCTCCTATTGAAATCAATGAAAGAAATATATTGTACCACAATGAAGAAAGTTTTTTTTTTAATCCAGCATGGATTTTTTTTCCGACAGACCCAATGATTTAATGAACAAAGACAGGAACTGAGCAAATTGTACAGTACACTGGTTTGAACCATAGTACTTCTAAAGTGAGGGTCGACAAAATACAGAAATTTCTACTATGAAATGCAATACTCATTATAATCTACCTACACTAACATGTTATGTTTTTCTTTTATCACAGTGATTGAAAAAGAATGTCTGCTCCAACTACCCATGTCATAAAAAAAACTGCACACAACCACAAAAAGTCAAACAGTAAGTATATAATGATTGGACCACAGCATAACACACCCATTCAAGCAAACACCTAACCACAAACCACATTCCAAAATGTTTGCTTCCATGGTTATCTTATGCTGCACCGCTTGTTGCCAAACATTACAATCTTGACTGCATGGGCTGGCCAAAACTCTTCATACAGCCTCAACAAAGGAAACAGTAAGTATATAATAATTAAACTCACAAACACTGCTACATAACACATCAATGCAAACAAACAACTCACCAATACATACAACTCAAAATGCCTAGAGTATTCAATGCCAACAATCTGAACACAATCCAACAAACAAACACACATCGGGCCTCATTACGACTTTGGAGGTAGCCATGGAGCTATTAGAAACATAATATTTGTCATGTCATCTTTGATATCCTGGGTGTTAGTCTTGGCAGTGCACGGTGGTGGCGCGAGTTATGGTTGCTTAGCTGACATAAAAGAAAGGGGCTAAAGATATGATGGCATCAGTGATGGCATCAATGACATGTGTGGTGGCATCTTTTATGTTTGTGGTGGTAGTGGTAGCAGTGGAGAGTGCTGAAGGGAAAAATGGGTGATTAGGCTACCATAACTTCCGAATTTCAGGGGTTTTTAGGTTTTACTTGTAAGCATAACGTCCTTTTTACAAAGTATATGTACAGAATGGCATAGGTTTTTAATAGGGCAACTTAACCATAACGTCCCCTTAACAAAGTTTTTTTTGTAGTGAATTTTTGACGTTTTAGTAGGGAAACGTAACCATAATGTCCCTTTGAGAAACGTTTTTTGAATGATTTGCATAGGTTGGCAGTACTGTAAGTGATGCATAACATTAGTTGACCAACATTTTCATTGAGCATTTAGAAGGATTCCAATAGTAACACATAAGCATACTGTAAAGCAACATTTGACTTCACTGCCCATTTTTCTACAAATTCCACAGTAGCATATGCTGTTGCACAGCATGGCCACATGGAGCAGAACTCATACACACTTCACAATAATATGGGTGAGGCGTTGATAGTGCGGAAGGACATTGTATATTGTGGTACAAACTTGTAACTGAAACAATTCCCGTTCACAACGCAACAGGGCAAGTGTACACCACAATAGAAGCAAGAGTGCATACCGAGATCTTTGATTCAGTAAATCCCATTGCACCCTAAAAATATGGGGGCTGAATGCCATTACCGCTACAGATTTTATGGCACTAACCCATTGGGGCAAAAAAAAAAAGGATTTTTTATCTTCAACCGGAACGCCTCCGGCATTCCCGTTTGAAGAAAACAAATCCTTTTCCAAGATGGCCACCATGGAAAGGGAAGGCAGCCGTTGCATAGAAAGTCTTTTTCCGCTTTCCATTATAGCTGCCAGAAAGTAAAAAAGGAAAACGTGTGTCCGTAGTGGGCGAAGAAGATATGTATTCATTGTAAAATGGGTGGTTATCAGCAACACCTTTAACAGAAAGCCAGTGCCTGGTGGACATGGCGACTGCAATGCAATGTTTTGTCCCAACCAGTAAATGCCATTTTTGACATCCCCGACATTGTGGTCAGTAAACATACCTACAGCGTACCCTTCAGAGACGAAAGGCGTACCGTTCATTTCTTATGTACATGACGACACTTTCAAAGTATGAAAACACTACCACATGTAAAACACAAAGGTGTTTGTTCGTGTGCAATGACCTTTACATAAATGTGTGGAAAATACAGGGAATATTTTTGGCAAAAATGTGCATACAGAAGGCAAAGAAGTAGTCTTCCAATGTGTGGACAAAATCACAACACACCCTGTGAAGTGAAGTGCAGTAATGGCAGAAATATTGCAAGCAACACCATTACCACTGACCTGTGCACACATTTTTGTATAACTGCCACAAGGTGAAATGGGTGAAGAAATGTGTAGTGAGAAGGTATAAGGAAGCATTGCTTTTGAAACGTTTCTGTACAGCAAACACTTTCACTGCACCTGATCTAATTTTTCCACTTTTAGAAAGATACCAAATCTGACAACATAGCGTGTTCATGCAGAATTGATTTTGGTAATTGGGGCATCTGGGTAACAGAAAGTACCCTAACGGCACAAAAGCATAATAGATGGCCCTGAGCCTTGATATGATATGATATGATAGGTTATTTATAACGCGCTTAATACCCAGAGGTTTCTAAGCGCGGACCCGGGGATCGAACCCATGTTGCTCCGTGTCATCTTGCTTCCAAGGCAAGCACGTTGCCGTTGAGCTATCCTCCCGAGTGCTTGAGCTATCCTCCCGAGCCTTACGTTGCCAAAGCAAGTGGTGTGCAATAGCATTCTGGATAAAATACCTTGGTGTGTTAAAATGGATTTCTTAACTCTGTCCTGGAGGGGCAGAGGTTCAGAAGGCCAGCCTAGTTTCTTGGAACAGGGTAACCTCTGGACAAGCCAGACCAATCAGGGTAGCGATGGCGGCGGTCAAGACTAGTTCTCAAGAGCGGTGAGGGTGACTGAAAGCCCACAATGAGTACATAAAGCAACGACGCTTACAAATTACTCCAGACAGGTGTTATATTAAAAATATAGACACATTTATTACAAGGCCTTTGTAACATCAACCATAGTAAAGAATCACGATAAAACTCAAGTAAACCAACACATCACAATCAATACAATATATATATAAGACCAGGAGGTCTAAAGAGTTAGAAGCACGAAATATGCAGACCACCTAGATGGGGAGGAAAACAGGCAGTGCAAGTAATCGTTAGACCCAGTTCGACATCAGAGGCCACCTAACTAGAAGGAAGTCCGAGCCCTACAAAGAGTGGAGCCTTGTGCTCAAAAGTAGGTGCCAACGGGCAAAGGAGAGTCTCTTCAGGGAGATCAGGCAGTTCAGAGAGGTGAACAAAACAATGATGAACAGTTCCCCGCAACTCAAGCGCGGCCTCCACTTGTGGGCAGAATCAGGGCGTGAGTGCAGAAAAGGGTTGCTGTTTATACAGCGGTGGAGAGCCACAGGCTCCTGCGGGACTGTGACCGGTTAGGGTATTGACTACTCACCGGTCCCCGATGCAGGCAGACCCAGGCTTATCCGCGGTACTGGCAGGTTCAGATGCGATCAGCAGGATGTCTCGACGTCGTGTTGATTCAGCGACAGCAGGAGTCAGGGTTGAGGGTGTCCCAAAATGCAGCGAACACGCACAGGTTTGTTACCACAGCAGGGCAACTCGGCAACCGCAGGTATTCCAGTCCCAAAGCACACGTCTCACTTCATACCTGGGAATGGCAAGTGTACGAATCGCGTGAGAGTTTCGAGGACACGGGATTAGCAGTAAGCCAGACGGCGGTGACAGAGCAAGGTTCCTGTGTAGGCTGGTTAGTCCACTGGATGGCCCAGGGACTCTTCCAAAGGCTTACATACAGGATTTGGTGAAGATGCCGAGAATAGTTGTTCCCACTATTCTAAAGGGTCGAAGCACCAGTACAGGCCTGCTCGTTCAATCATAGGCAGAGGGGTCTCACAGGACGACAGCAGTGCAGGGTGCCAAACCTTCAGCGGGTCACCAGTGATTCCTTGACTCAGCTTCTTAGTTGCTGGATACTTGGCTCTTTATCCCTTGTTCGGTGTGAACTCAGGAGATCGACATGGTAGTGGTGCTTCCAGCCTCCTCTTATCCAGAGTTCACTTCGTGCCAAAACGGAGAGGACCCAATGGGAGATCTGCTCACTAAACACTCACACCATACGTGGACCTATCACGGACCACGGTGGTCCCAGGCATTCAAGGCACTCTAGACTCTCTGGCACCCAGGATGTGTATTGGGAACAGACATCCCAGCCCACATCCTGGAGGCACACACAAGGCATGCAGAAGCCTGCGAAAGCGTTGTGTTTCGCGGGAAAGTGCATGACCAAATAAGGACTGCCCTGGGTCGGCTCGACCTGGGGGAAGGTGAAGGGGGAAGACGGTCAGCGGACAGGACAAAGAACCTCGTGGCATGGCCATTTTGGAGGCCAGGCCAACCATTGGGGCCAAACGCGGGAAGCGCGGTTAACATGGCAAAAAGGGGTTCAAAACAATAGCTGCCACCAGTCCCGTCCGTGACACACTTGCACATTTCATGATAAGCCCAACGAGAGTTTCTAGGGCCATTGGAATGACTAGAGACCCAAGAGCGCGGTAATGTAAGTTACGGTGCACTCTTGTTTCATGTTGCTCAAAAGCTGCAAACATGAGGAAAGGACTAAGGGAAACGAGTCTCCCGGTAATGACTGTCTTAAGGGCATGTCAATTTCCCCATAAGAATGGAGCGAAAGCCCAGAGGAGTGCGGCGGAAGGCTGCGCTTCTCTGGCAAAGTCTAGATCAGGTTGTAAAACAACAGCAAAATGTTTGGGGGTTGCCACATGGAAGGAAAATTACCTACAATTATGAAATCTTTCCTAATACTTGGCGGCATAAACAAAAGATTCCATAAAGACTTACGTACCGTGATACTACACCTTTTAAAGAACATACTACAACCTGCAATGTAGCATAGCAGATTACGAAGGGGAACATGAAATAGTTAAAAAACACACTAACATGTAAAAAGTAGCAAGGTATTTTTATTTGACAATGCTCAGCGCTAAATCATTGCCCTTTTCTCAGTTGCAAAGAAATTGGAAGTTTGTGTCTGTGCTGCAGAATGCAAATGTTAATTTTGATGGACATGTTGATGCTTTCCCATACAGGCACCATGCGTTGGCGCCACAGTTTTTATCACACACACAGTATGCAGTGGCGACACAGTAGTCGGTTTCCTCTCACATTCATTGCCAAGACGGCGTCAATCGATGTGATATAGTCCATCAGAAAGTATGGAATGTTACTTATAATGTTAGTGGCAATGGTGACGTCGTTGTTTAACCACACTGAAATTATGCGTTGTTGACACAGTAGGCGTATTCCTGTCACAGTGATGTACAAGGCGACGTGAATGGCTGCGAACTATAACACCAGAAATGATGGTATGTTGCTCCTTACTGCTACAACTGCGTACGGACATAGAGGTCTGATGCAGTCGTCCCATTCAATGATGACGCACATACAACCGGTGACGAAAAGCTGTCACTCGGATGCTGCAAACCATGACATTTGCAATACGGAAGGAAGTAGCTGAGGGTAAAATGACAAAAAAGATCTATCAATACGAAGCCTTTGCGGTAATGTAAGGTGTAACACATAACATTTCTATAAACAATTAATGTTATATGGGGAAATGTAATGACTCCCTACAAACGGCGACAATGTACAATCTGCATAGTAGGTAAAAAAATATCAATGCCACATACATTTTGTAGGAAATAGTGGAAAGAGTAGTGACATCGGAGAGACAGCGGTAATGTGCAATCTGAAATTTCAACGGCACACAAACTTCCAATTGCATTACTAGTAATAATTTATTTTTTCAGACTAAGTAAAAAATGGCAGTTTGGTGTACAGGCCTGAAAAATAAGCTTACATGATATGCACTGCCTCCATTACGGCCTCCGCAGTCACACAGTAGTTGTTCACAAGAAGACGTCCTCGGGAACTGATATTTCATGTGCTTCACAAACCTTTTTGAAGCATAACTTATCAAAGGGAATGTTTCACAAACTGTGACTCCCTACATTCTTTCTGTCTCTGTTCCCTGTACATCAAGGTCGAAAAACAATTGAGGTTTGGTACATGTGCGACCATACTGAGTGCCTACTGAAAAAATGAAATAAAATGAACTGACCTTCACTCCGAACGCAAATACATTCTCATTTTGCAACAACATATCAGCAGTCAATCATGAGAACCGTTACTCCCGACCACGTGCAGACGCGCAGTGTTTACAAAACCATGCAGATGGCTGCCTCAGATTCCAAAATATAGGACGCCAGTCTAAACGCAGTACTTTTGGTGGTGGCTTCTTACATAGACGCATTAAGGATTTGTCGTACAGTGCCTCCCAAGTTTCACTGAACGATACGATATGGTGGTAACAAGAATAAAGCAATGTTTCACTTTCGACTGCCACATATAAGTAATGCTTACCTTTCGACACAGTGTTCCATAAGGGTTTGTTTGCAGGGAGTTTGGCGTACTACACAAAAGCTAAATAACCATGACGGCCGTATCAAAAGAATGCTACGCACTTGACGCAGCAGCAGAACCAATTGGTGAAAGCGCAACATCTTGACGTACAGCATGCCATAGATTAGCCAATTGAAATATTCTCCACTGAGCGAACAGGGAAGTGGAAACGCGGAGCGGACATAGATATCACTAATTCCTAGAGTTCTACTTTTTGATCGTTTTAAAGGAAACTACAGTACGATTTCTCACAAAATTTACAAAAGCACGCTTTGGGGAACAAGCCCCTGCCACAGCCACAAAAGTGATGACAATACGTCCAGTGGTTTGGCCTGTAGCCGTGCGCAAAGTTTTTGCCCCATTCAGTCTATGGGAAAAAATATGTTTTGGGACCCCCCCTATATCTTTGGCCCCCCTGGACGAATTCTTAGCAAACTTGGGGAAAAAATTCAGAGTGGCCCATATACTTTTTTTTAGCAAACTCTGGTAAGGATTCATCCAGGGGGAGACGCGTTATAAGCCACCAAAAAGTGCTCTTCCTATGGAAACAGCAACTTAACCATAACTACATGGCCACTATCCTGGCCATGTAATATATATATATATATATATATATAGAGAGAGAGAGAGAGAGAGAGAGAGAGAGAGAGAGAGAGGGTTCCTGCTACTTACCATATAATAAGATTCTCAATAAGCATGTGCTCTTTTTTAACCACTCTAGCAAATGCAATGCATTGCAGCATTCAACACCTGCTCACATGAAGCAGCAAACAATTAGAATGTTCTGCATTTCAATATGTTTCTTTTTACAAGCATTTTGATAAAAGTAAAAATGCATATGTGCATGTACAGCAGCACTGTGTCACTTTTTCTTAAAAGAAAGGAAAAGCAGATAAAATAGATCTGTAGATCATTTTTAAGTGGCACTTAGTGTCTGCCAGTTTAATATGTTGGTAGCACATGCATGCATCCCAACATCACCCATTCCAATCTATAAGTGTTTATTAGGTCTTCATTTTTTCATTTGCATTGTGGCACGTCCAATTCCACTTTTCCCATCATAAAACTCAACCTACAAGTCCCAGAATCCACAGAAAAAAACATGACTGAAGTTCAAGATTCAAAACTGTGACATGTGCATCTAATAAACATATACAGTGCTATAATTTTTGAATCATTTTTTTGGCAGAAATTTAAAGAAAGTTTAAAAAGGAAAACATGTATTTATAGCAGCACTATGTCACTTTTTCATAAAGGAAAGTAAAAACAGATAAAATAGATGTATACACCACTTTTAATTACAATTTGGTGTATGACTGTTTTATATATTGACAGTATATGTATACTTCCTAATATACCCCATGCCAATCTTGAGCTGCTTATGAAGTCCTAATTTTTTCAAGACTTTATGGGACTTGTACTCAAACTTTTATAATGGGAAAAGTGGAACTACCCTTCCCCGAACGCAAACAAAACATCTACGACAACATAAACACCTACAAATTAGAAGGCATCATGTTGCATGTATGCACATCCTCCTAACATATTAAACTTACAGACACCAACTGACATTTAAAAGTGTACTACAAATCTTGCCCATCAACTTTTTTTCTCTGTTACAAAATGTTACCGAGCTTCTATAAATGCAGATACACATTTCTTAACTTTAATGAACAGACTCGTAAGAAAGCAAAAATGTTTAACTGTCCACCAATTTTATTAATTGGTGTTCCCCACCACTCCTCCTTCCTTCATAAATAACAACCTTGCTTACTAAAAGTACTTCATCATTATCACATATCCCCGCTAACTTTCTATTACAAATATAGGAAAGAAGCAAATTACTGAATATAAGAACTGAAAAAAGAATGCCCTTCACATCCAATAAAGTACATTAATCTATCATGTATATGTATGTAATTACAGCAGCACAGTTCCGCTATAAATTACCGGACTATTATTATCAAACCAACATTTCTTTCACTCTAAGCCATTATATTCCAATATTCACACTCTTCCTATTCCCATTTCAACACCACCATTGCAACACCCAATCTGTTCGTCAAAACAGTACAATGTCCCTACAGATTCAATCACACCACCACTCCATTACTCAATAACCTAACACATCACAGCTTGCAGATTCTTACTCTCATAACCTTCCCAACCACACCTAATATACAACCTCACAATCAAACAGCACTGTATTCATCTCTACAATTACACCCACAAACTAATGCAAAATATACATTAGCAAATCTTTCCAATGAAAACATTCTCTTTTCCCAACAGACACAACAAAATGCCTACTGAAAAGCAACTCCGTAGAAAGGAAATACAAATAGAGCAGATAATAGTAAAATTAAACCATATAGTCATCCACCTCTAAGGGAATTTATAGAAAACATTAAAACAAAAGAGCTAGTAACTTCACTTAAAAATAGTAGGTATAGCCTACAAAACAAAAGACAATGAAGAATCCCAATGGTTCCAATTAGCTTTAGATCTAACAGCAGAAACTAAATACAAAATAACTGACCCCCCAACATTTAGCGCGTATTGCAACACAAAGCTTGACAATAACCAAAGGCTATCACGTGCTATCACTTTCCCACTTCTGAAAGCTCTCCAACAACGTAACTTATGTGAGTCCTTTGTAATCCTAACTGTGCACCCATTTAAAGCCATAATACCCTTTCAATCCAAATCAGCCAAATTACCTCCATCGCAGTTACTAAGGGGAATCTGTGGCAAAGTAGTATATTTGCCATTAGATTTGAAAGAAAATGTAGAAACTCTAGCAGTACAATGACCAAAAGATCAATCTTTGATTGTACTAGTTAATGGTGTGCCAACAAACAAAAGGTATCAACAACTAGTCGACTTAAAGTTTGACACGCCTACAATATCTAAAAGAAAACAAAGATACAAAAAAAGAGGAACACTTAAGAGCATCCACCCAAATAATTCAAGGCTCACCAGCAACTGCCCATTTTGAACGTGTGGATCCTATTAGTGCAGCCAACATCTTATAGCAGTATACAATTCACCCACTACACTCCAAAGACAGCATTGACGATGCATTAGAAACATATAAAATGCATCAAGCCAAAGGATGCCCAATGAGCATATCGGAAAAAAGTGTAGCAGCATGTGCTTTTCCTCGACTCCTTCCTAAAGGAAAAGGAGGAAGATATGATGAAAGGTCCACACAAATTGGTGCATCAGAATATCGCGCTTTAAGAATGTATTTTGAAGACCCCAGATTCAGACAAAATATCAAATACATTTTCTACCTCCTCTTCGAAAGCGAACAAGCAACTCCATGGTATGGAGTTGCACACACATTAAAAAGAGGCTCTCACTTTTTAAACATTTCCGCTACCCAACTGCTTCAAAAGATAAAAGACAAAGATGAAGTTTTGCAGTGAAGTATCACAAATCTCTTGGCAAACATGCATGGTACAAAAGAATACTCTGTATTGATTGATGTATTTTGTATGCTAAGGAACCTAGGCCCACTCACATGGTTTGTTACTTTAAGTTGTGCAGAGTATGAGTGGGATGACTTGCAGGACTTCTTACACACTGCAAACCAAAATAAAGATGGAATAGATATAGAAACACCAGAAGAATTCGGTTCTCCTGACCTTATCAATGTATCAAGGTACTGTCACCTTTGCTTCATAGCTTTGCTGCACTTTATCTGCAATGAAACTAACCCTCCATTCTGATAAGTGCAACACTTATTTTGGAGAAAAGAATATCAATCCAGAGGAGCACCACACATCCACATGCTTTTATGGATAAAGGAAGCTTGTAAATGTGGCCATGATAGTGACGCCACTGTTTTCCAGTTTATTGAAAAATACATTACCTGTGACATCCCTTCAGAAACCACAGATAGTGACCTACATACTCAAATCTTACGCTTCCAAAAACATAAGTGTGGCAAATACTGCCAACGTAAATAGAAAAACGAAGGCAAAAACTCTACCAAATGTCGCTTTAGCTTTCCTAGACCAGTTTGCAGAAAAGTACATGTAAATAGCTTAATATCTTCTGTTGGACACAGTGTAAAAGGCAAAACCCCTAAAAAACCCTAAAAATGCAACAGACATTAAAAGGGAGGAAGCATCCACGTACATCAATGATTACAATGCAATCATTGCCCGCGTGTGGAATGCAAACATAGACATACAGTACATTGCAGACATTCTTACTGCGGTTGCAAGATATGTCACAGCCTAGCTCTCCATAGCTGAGAAAACAGAACTGAATGACCTCTAGGATGTCATATCATCAGACAAAACACTGACAAAATTTCACAGCTTTGGTATAAACATGCTCTCCAATAGAGAGTGCGGGTGCTAGGAAGCTGCAAACCGTTTAACAGGTACAGCCTTTTATGGCAAATCTTAACACATTGTCTGTCTGAACCTTGGTCCAGCTTCATCCCGAAAAAGAGTACTAAAATACTACCATGAAATAGAAACCATAGCCACAAATGATCCCAACAAGTGGGACATTTAAAAAAATGATTTAATGGACAAATACTGCCCAAACAGAAATACTGCTTTGGAAAACATGTGTCCGCACAACATTTCCCAAAACTCCACCTACAAATCCAATGCAACACCAAATGAGACAACTGGGAAATATTCAGTCTCGACATGTGAAGGAAGCCTAGTTAAACTCATCAAACCCAATATACTTAATCATATAATGTTATCATTTAAATCTCCACAACATAGACAACTGTATTACGTGGCCCTACCCCAACCTTTTAAACCTGGGAGAAAAGAAGAATAATTTTTAGGTGACTATAACTCATTTGAAGATGCATTCAAAGCAAATGAAAGCAGTATAACAAATGAAAATTCAAACAATACAAAGAAATGTTTGACAATGAACGTCAACAAGAGGAAGGCATTGAAACTCAACCAGACAAAGAAACTCCTGAGGGCAGTCAACCTTCCTTGACCAGAAGCCAAGAACTACTTGAAGAACTACTCATTCTAAATTAAGCAGAAATAGCCATGGCTGAGGTAGAAAATATCATGTATCAATATAAAAAATCTCAGGAAGACTTGTCAGTGCTCGAATCCCAGTTAAATAATGAAAAACTCACCATTTATGTAGAAGTGACTCAAGAAATTGAACATGGTTTTAAACATGAAACTAAAAACTGCAGCTTTAAAAACTATAAACCTCTGCTCCTATATGTAAGCTGAGAAGCTGGTTCAGGTAAAACATTCTTAATTAAAATAATCAGCACATTTCTACAAAACTTAGCAAACAACACCCTTTCGGCTTTAACATCCCCCAAAGGTTTAGCTGCCTCAAAATAGGAGGTTTAACACCAAAAAAATTAGAATACTGACCATTTTCAGCAGAAGCTGCTACTGAAGTATATAGAATTCTGAAAGAAATGAAAATGTTCCTGATAGATGAAGTAAGCATGGTTTCCAAACTCATGTTGGCTTTAATTCTTTTCATAATGCAAGAAGTCCTAAAACCCAACTATGAAGAACTGTTTGGAGGAAAACATGTTTTTGTTTTCAGAGACCTCCTACAGTTAACACCCATGAAAGGTCAACCGATTTTCAAAACATCATGAAACAAACAATGCCACAATACCATCAGCAGTATTGGAAATGTAACTCTATGGCAACATTTTCACTACAAAGAAATAACTCAAAGCATGTATCAGTCTACAGACCTCACCAATGTTAACATTTTGAAAAGCGTTAGAACTGGTTTGCTTACTAAAGATGCAAAATTCATCTTAAATAGTAGACTAATCCATGAGCTATATGGACAAAACACATCTGTTCCGGATGCCATGGAACAATTAAATCAACAAAATCTAAAATGCATGTTCTTAATGCCAACCCTTGCAAGCTGTAGTCAATTCAACGAGACAATGTTGAAAAAGGAAATGCAACCCATAAAGCATATCAGCACCACAGACAAACTAGAAGTACACAGCATGACACTTCCTATGTGTCAACAAGCAACAGCACAGATAAATATCTTAGAAAAATCTATCCCCAACACAGCTGGAATTATTGGATTTGTGTCTAAACTGCAGGGTCATTCTAAGAAGTAACCTTGACGTAGAACAAGATTTAGTCAATGGAGCAATTTTCCTCTCATCATCCACTTTGACAAACCTGCAGAAGTAAAATAAAAAGTCAGACAATAGCACATTTCCTTCTTTCAAATACATGTATGTACTCAGAGAGCATTTTTCTCTATCGCTTGCATATGCTGTCACTATTCCCAATTCATAAGGTCTAACCCTAGATCAAGAATTGATTGACATTAGCAGCACAGTCTTTAAATAAGGTATGAGTTACATAGCACTTTCATGCCTTCGTACCCTCAATGATCACTTCCTAGTTAACTTTGATACAAAGTCAATATTGACATTCCTTGTATCCTGGAATACAACAGGTTATGGGCAACATACACCCCCCATCTAGATATGTAACCTATACCTCAAAAAAATAAGTAATACAAACAAAACTTAGAACAGATCTGACAACAATACTGCTAAAGAAACAATGACAAACTTCTTCTGCATCAAAAAATACAAACTCAAAACTGTCTAGTGCAAAGTCAACTGCATGTCCATCAGAAAACAAAGACACACATGTCTCTTCTCCAGAAAAATCTACAGGCCCATCAAACGGTACACAAACAGAACTCTCTAGTCCATTTAAATTCAGCAACACATAATGGAGAATATTTTTATGCTAATGTAACAATGAATCTTCTCTTTCAATTGCCACCAATTGTTCACAACATTTACTTAAACAGCTTGGACCAGTTGCATTTGTAAATGCTTGTCCTTCATAGAAATGCGACAAATAATCCTGACAACACTTACAGTGTCTCAGGTATAAGGCAAGAATTGAACTAATGTGCAGGACTGGTAAAATTAGCATAAATAGACAGGAAGACCCACAAGAATGTCTAATGTACTTACTACAAGTACTGGAAACCAAAAACATACATATAAATGACATCTTCCAAATTTCATACACGAGGAAACATACATGCACTCTCTGCAACTATGTTTCACAAGACCACATCCCTAATGAATGATTTGTATATGTATCGATTCCAAATTCTGAATCCATTGCATTTCACAAGCTTTTGCAGAATGTAATTCCTGGCATATTATGCCCTATTTGCAATTCAGACAATCACTCCACCATACAAATAAACTCACATAGCGAATATGTCATACTAATGTTTCTAAGGTACAATGCAGATGGTAGCAAAAATAACTGTAAGCTTACAAGCTTCACACAGGGCCAAGTATCTCTTTGAAAGAAAACCTTCACAACAGTAGGTATAGTATACCACACTGATACCACAGCCACTTCAGGGCACTACGCTGCATGTGTCGAAAAAGAAGTGGTTGGTTTGAATGTAACGATAACCCATTAATCCAAAACATAGTTTACCAGCATATTTAACAAATATTTTGTCATGCTGCCCGCTCCCGGGGAGCCGGTTCAAGCCCTGCGTCCCCGAAAGCGGACATCCAGTCCCCAAGGAAGGACCCAGCAACCCCATATAGGGGCCCTTTGGTCAGTGGCCTGGCACCTATGGCGCCAGGCTCATAAAAGACATCAGTCCTGGCGCCATAGGTGCCAGGCTCATTATGGAAGTGCTTGGGTGCACTTACCTGATGCAGTCCATGCTGCAGGATCCCGGCCTCCTTGAGGCCTGAAAGGAACTACTTTACCTGTGGGACTAATTTACCATCCGGGCGTGGTCGTGGAAGGATACATACCTGATTGGAGGAAGGATACATACCTGGAACTTCTTCCAAGGCTATTTAAACCCCACCCGAACAGCCACACGTGCTTTGCGTTGTTCTGCATCTAGCAGCTGGACGCTCACCGTGTCTGCTCCTGCATCCTGACTTCTGTCACGCCTGCCAGCATCCTGGATCACCTGCAAAGGAAGAGAAGAAGAGAACAGAAGAAGGAAAAGTCCTTACCTGCTAAATCCGCGTCCCGGAGACATCTCGCCGACAATCCTGAAAAGAAAGACTTATTTAAAAGCTCATCGCGTCGATCGATGCAGCGCCGCATTCCACTCACCTTTACAGGGCGCCTCCATGTTCAGCAGTGATCATCCGGATTCGCAGTCACGCCCCAGCGCCTAGGGAGAAAAAGACCAGAACAAAAGGTTAGAGAGAGAAGGGAATAAGGAAAGCTAAATCTCCATGTTAAGACTTACCTGTTGATTCATTCCCTCCTCAATTCGGGTCCGTGCCGTATCCTGGCATTTCCGGACCCCGGCCCCTAAGGGGAAAAAGAGACATCAGCGTTAATGAGCGAATGAAAAGACATTACCAAAAAACGCTCATTAAAGACTTACCTGATTTCTTCAAGGATTTCACCTCTCATCTCGGGTCGGTGCCTGTTCCCTGGCATTCCGTACCCTGGCCCCTATGGGGAAAAAGCACTAGCATTAGTACATTAATGCATGGACACAAGGGGAACCTCGTATCAAAAAATTTACCTGGAAGCCAAGCAAGTTTGGTTCTCACCAATCCGAAAATCCAGTGAAGTAACTGGATACCAACGCGCCCCTGCATCAGAAGCAGGATGGAGAGCTCGTCCTTCCAGACCCTAAGGTGAGACGCTACGAGGAATCACAGAAGGGTTTCGAGGAGGGTGAGAGGGGAAAGTGGGAGGCTGATTGCATTACCCCGCAGACAGTTAATCCCCTATTTTCGCCTACAGAAGGATACTTCTGCGAGCCAGACAAGTCAGATTTGGGGGCCCGGTCCAGTCCGTCTTCCGAACCCTGCGCATCACCTTAGAAGAGGTCACAGCAGTGCGAACCAGGCCAGCGCCTCCGTGGGAGTCAGGTGAGCGTTACATATTTACTTAATATTCCTTCAACCCAAATATAGTAACTAAACTGTAGCACAGTTAAAAGTTAGAATATACAAACAGGATCCAATTACATCCATAATACTACAAAAGCACTTTTCAAAGTTAATCTAGCTCTAATCTGCCAACAGGTATGTACCTACTTGAAAAATACCCTTCATTCCGAAACACTTCAAATATGCCATCTCAATTCGGATATGAAAAAACATCTTCTAACTTCTAATATAGTTAGAATATGCCAAGAGGTATCTAACTATTTTAAGCATTCCCTTAATTACAACATACTTCAAACAAGCATACTATCACACTTACACTCACATAATTGCAATCAGTTTATTTAATCCAGTATTGATTTTTTTCCCAATGAAACAATGAATATTATTGTCCACAGAAAAGGTACCAGAGATTTCACCTTCTTAACGCTGTGGAACTAAGTAACCATACCAAGTATAATCAAATACATATTCTATGAGCACTATCCTCAATTGTACTACAATCATTAGTACTGTGTACAGTTCAATTACATAATTCATCCACATTATAAACACTTTGTACTCCCACTACATTACCTACAATTACTATAAACATATTACTACTGTGGTCATCCTGGCCATACTCCAACTACATTACCAATAATTACTGCACACATAGTACTGTGGTAGTTGTAGCCATTGGACATATTCTTGGGGCCATGTCATAAGGCCATGCCCCCTAGAATCTGGACACTGGCCACAACCACCACAATACAATGAACCATATAACAAGTACATACAATAGACCGTCAAATAATAAAACTCATCCTAAACGCTGCACAATCAAAAAAGATGTCCACAGACACCGAAATACACTGCACACACTGAAATAGACTGCAGACTCTGCAGCATTTCCAACCCCTTTTTTCACCTATAAAAGCAGCTCCATATTACCTTCATTCCACTTCCCTACCATTTCTATGCCGTCCTTCATAAAGCAAATAACCACAAACGACTTTTCTAAGTTGTCCATTCATGGCGCTGTCCGCATACTGCCATGGTGTCCGTTGAACTGTACAACACCGGCCCAATCTTTTTACAGTGATAAAATAGTCCCATATCATATTTTCTCCACTCCCCCACTCTCTCCAGTCCCTCTTTCCACCACCAAATAACCCAAATGGGTTTTCAGACTTTTCCCCCACCATGCTGTCTGCAGACACCGGCAACTATCTGTGGATCCAATACGGTGGGCGTTTCCAAAAATATGACACACCTCACGCTTTTCACCAATCAATCATCGTGGGGCGAGGGCAGGAGCCCCCCCAGCACCCCAGCCCAGCAGAGGAACCACGAGGAACACGGACAGGGCCTGCCTGACCCTGTCCCCACACGCCGCCTGACTCGCGCATGCCGGGCGCAGCGCGGCCTGAAACCGAGGCTGAGCCTCGTTAACATCAGCTGTAACCGCCGGCAGGCGGATCACGCCGGCGGCCAGCTCCAAGGCCACTCTAAGGCCTGTTGGGTGCCTGCTCACCCCCTCACTCCACTCTTCCTCATCGTGGGGCGAGGGCAGGAGCCCCCCCAGCACCCCAGCCCAGCAGAGGAACCACGAGGAACACGGACAGGGCCTGCCTGACCCTGTCCCCACACGCCGCCTGACTCGCGCATGCCGGGCGCAGCGCGGCCTGAAACCGAGGCTGAGCCTCGTTAACATCAGCTGTAACCGCCGGCAGGCGGATCACGCCGGCGGCCAGCTCCAAGGCCACTCTAAGGCCTGTTGGGTGCCTGTCTGGAGCATCAGGAGCCAGGGTCCACGGACCCTAATCTTTTGTGAGTAGTAGGAATACCCTTAGTCTATACTATTGTGCTTTCTGGTATGTCCTCTGCTACTCCGTACTCATAAACATTTGAACTCGGTTCTTTAACTGTTTGCTACATACGCTCATGCTTCCAACTCCGCCACCTCTATGCATTACTGCTGCCACCTCTTTAATAGTACAGGCATTTTAGCACCCAGTCGCCCGGACCCCACTTGCACTGTGTTGTGCCCTAAGGTCGCCTAGACCCCACCTGCATTGTGTTGTGCCCTATGGTCGCCCAGACCCCACTTGCACTGTGTTGTGCCCTAAGGTCGCCTAGACCCCACCTGCATTGTGTTGTGCCCTATGGTCGCCTAGACCCCACTTGCATTGTGTTGTGCCCTATGGTCGCCTAGACCCCACTTGCATTGTGTTGTGCCCTATAGTCACCTAGACCCCACCTGCATTGTGTTGTGCCCTATGGTCGCCTAGACCCCACTTGCATTGTGTTGTGCCCTAAGGTCGCCTAGACCCCACCTGCATTGTGTTGTGCCCTATGGTCGCCCAGACCCCACTTGCACTGTGCTGTGCCCTAAGGTCGCCTAGACCCCACCTGCATTGTGTTGTGCCCTATGGTCGCCTAGACCCCACTTGCATTGTGTTGTGCCTTATGATCGCCTAGACCCCACTTGCATTGTGTTGTGCCCTAAGGTCGCCTAGACCCCACCTGCATTGTGTTGTGCCCTATGATCGCCCAGACCCCACTTGCACTATGTTGTGCCCTAAGGTCGCCTAGACCCCACTTGCATTGTGTTGTGCCCTATGGTCGCCTAGACCCCACTTGCAATGTGTTGTGCCCTATGATCGCCCAGACCCCACTTGCACTGTGTTGTGCCCCAAGGTCGCCTAGACCCCACCTGCATTGTGTTGTGCCCTATGGTCGCCTAGACCTCATTCGCATTGTGCTGCGCCCCACCTATAACGCCAATGCCCCCTACACGCCACCCCTCTGTACATCACCTCAGCCCCAGCATGCTATTCTGCCTGACTGCGATCATGTTCCCTTTCTGTGTCATGCAAAGTAACATACCCTGCACTGGCAACAGTTACCTAGCCCATAATAATGGTTTAGTCAGACCCGCCTGCCCAAGACACCACCCGATCACCTGCCCTACACCATTCCTGCCCACTACACCAGCCTTCCCCCCGGATACCAAGTCCGCCCATCCCACCCATAGACATGCACACGCTCCGCATGTCGCAGCTAATACTCACCTAGCTGACCACAAGCAGAACCCCATCAACACGAGAGCATCATGCCATACCATCGACTACAACACCTCTACATTAGCTAACCCAACTAACTCCCGTAACACTACCCTCATCCCCTCCGATCGGAACTCTAGACTTGGCGCCAGAACCCACCACAGACCCAGCAAAGGCCCAGCCAAATCACTCAATAAGACCAACCCTCACACTATAACTCCCATCAACACCATCCATCCCAGTCTT
Source organism: Ambystoma mexicanum (assembly GCF_040938575.1). Classification (NCBI taxonomy): domain Eukaryota; kingdom Metazoa; phylum Chordata; class Amphibia; order Caudata; family Ambystomatidae; genus Ambystoma; species Ambystoma mexicanum. Next base: position 771,492,678 of record NC_090930.1, on the reverse strand, counting down.
AAAGGAGCTCTCCTAAATGTCAGATCATTAGTCGCCCATGCCACAGAAGTTGCAGACATTATTCTAACAAACAACCTGGACTTCCTTGCGGTAACCGAAACATGGCTGCACGATGCTGCAGGTCCATCTCTTACCCTAGCCATACCTGATAACTACACCATCCTTAGAGCAGATAGACCGAACGCTCGAGGAGGCGGCGTAGCTATTATCTTTAAGTCCACGCTTGACATCAGACTATCCTCTGCTCCCCCACTCAAATCCTGTGAACATATTACAGTCAAAGTTCAAACCTCCCCTAAAAGTACTATTACACTGCACTTAATTTACCGACCCCCGGGCCCTCCTGGCTCATTTGAGGAAGACATCACCTCACTAGTTGCTGAAAGCTCCAAACCTTCAGCACAACTGATTATACTCGGAGACTTTAATCTCGGGTTTAACGACCCCCTAGACACCCCAGCCACTGCCCTGGCCATGGCATTAGAGGAGCATGGCCTCCAACAACTCTGTTCCAAACCCACCCACTCGAAAGGTAGAATCCTCGACTGGATAACTACCCTTAATTGCAACATTACTACGGAAGATCCCACACAACTTATCTGGACTGACCACCACCTCCTCCCGTTTGACATTCTTACCAGCAATTCAGCACATAAAAGGCCTATTATTGCACCTGCCTGCCCTACTAGGAAAAAGAGCAATATCACAGCGGAAGCCCTAATACCTCTGGTGATCCCTACTTTAAACGCACTACCCGTTACAACGGACTTGAACCAACTGGTCAATGCCTACAATGAGTCCATGGCCAAAGCCATTGACATCATTGCCCCACTGAAACTGCGCAAAGGAATACCCAAAGCGCACCTGAACACATGGTTCACCCCGGAGCTCAAAACCCTTCGTCAACAAAAAAACAAACTTGAAGCACTCTGGAAATCAGTGCCTTCCATAAATAACAGAACTAATCTCACCAACATCTCCACCCTCTACAAAAATGAGATTATACGTGCCAAGAAAGATTCTCTCAATACTAGGATCTCCCAGGCAAGCTCCAGTACTAAAGAGCTCTTTAACATACTAAAGGAATTAGAAAACCCCATTACCCCCACTGACTCTTGCACTAAGGACAAACCTTGGTGCACAGGGATCCAGAATGCCATAGCCAACAAAATCTCAGGGCTCCAAACCAAAATCAACAACAAACGACAACAACTTACTCTCGATCCCACCTCCATCCCCACACCCCTTCCACCTACTGCCACTAGTTCAGGCTTCACCTTCAAAAAGGTATCTATATTGGAGGTTCAGAAAATTATAGCATCCCTTAAACTATCGAATTGCAAGGGGGACAGCTGCCCCGCACAAATCATAAAAGATGCAGCTAGGGATCTCTCCCCATTTATCACTAAATTAATAAACCTGTCCTTCGCCAACAACATGGTCCCCAGCAATCTGAAACAGTCCTGGGTCCTACCTCTACTAAAAAAAACTACTCTCAACCCTGACATCCCTACGAATTACAGACCTATTACCACCGTCCCATTCCTACTAAAAATCTTGGATAGAGTGGCTTATTTACAAATTCAGGACTACCTCGAGGCCAATCACCTACTAGGAACTCGCCAATCTGGCTTTCGACCACAACACGGGACAGAAACGGCCCTTGTTGATCTCAAATGCCAGATAGACGAACTCAAAGACAAAAATAAGGCTGCCATCCTTCTTCTCCTTGACCTCTCCGCTGCCTTTGACCTGGTCGACCATAAAATCTTGTGCAACCATTTGTCTCTGGCAGCACACTTCTCCCACTCTGCAGTCACATGGATCCAATCTTTCCTGGACAACAGAACCATGCGGGTCTTCTCCCCCCTAGCAGCGGCTGACCCCATCCCCATCACCTGCGGTGTCCCACAAGGATCCTGTGTCTCACCCACCCTTTACAATATTTTCACCAAGCCTTTATTCGACAAGCTGGACAATCTGGGTGTCACCTACACTAACTATGCAGATGACACCCAGATACTCCTCACCCTATCAGGCAACTACAACAAGGACGCCAAATGGATCAATGAAGTCTTTTCCATCATTCAGGCATGGATGGCCACACATGGCCTATGCCTGAATGATGACAAGACTGAATTGCTTCTTGTCGGCTCACCTAACACTATCAGTAAACTCTGTCCCGGCTACACTAGCTTCACTATTGACGGTAACACCATACCCATCGCCAAGAGTGTAAAAACCCTCGGTTTCTACCTAGACACGAACATTAACCTAATTAAACAAATCAATATGACCGCCTCAGCCACGGCCTACACTGGTAAACTAATCAGGGCCTGCAGACCACTGATCTCCCCTAGCAACTGTCTCATCCTAGCCAGAGCACTCATCCAATCTAAACTGGATTACTGTAATAGCCTCTATGTAGGTGCCAACAAAACAGTAATCAATAAATTGCAAGTTCTACAAAACAACGCACTACGTGCCGCCCTCAATATTCCTAGAAGGGAACACATCTCCGCCACCAGAACTGCCTGCAAATGGTTGTCCATCCAACAGAAAATAGACTTGAAAACCATATGCCTTACTTACAAAGCCCTTAATCATCTTGCCCCACCCTACCTCTCGAACAAATTTACACTAAGACAGAACACTAGAACCACCAGATCGTCCAACTCATTACAACTAACAGTTCCCAAATTCTCCCTTAAAAGAGCCGGAGGATCCAGCTTCCCAACTTTGGCATCACAACTCTGGAACTCCATCCCACTGGATATTAAATCTACACCTACTTTCCAACCCTTCAGAACTAAGGTCATCTCCTGGTTAACCAACAAATAACCGTCCTACTACATATGTATGCACCCTGAATGTCCAATTGTATGTATATTGTTTGTATACTATTATCTATGCCCTATTAATACTGTACTATTGTCTTTTACCTGTAACCTGATGCTCTAAGCGCATATATACCCCCGGGTCAAGAGCGCTATATAAATAAATAAACAAACAAACAAACAATCAGCAGACGCATCTGATGTCCGTGGACATCACATCGTCCTCTGGACCAACCGGAGGCAAGTTCACGGACCAAACATTGAAGTGAGTCCATGTATCACATATTTCTGGACCTACTTTTTGGTCATTTGAAAGAAAGCTACTGAATGGATACACAACATATTTACAAAAGCCCGCTTTCGGGACCGAGCCGTTGCTTCTGCCATAAATTTGGTGAAAATCAGTCCCACAGTTTTGGCTATAGGCGTGAACACATTTATTTTCCATTGCGTTTATGGGAAAACCACAACTTTTGGGACTCCCCCTATAGCTTTGCCCCACCTGCACAAAACCAAACCACACTTTGCAGAATTAATATGACGGGCCATATCCTTTTTTGCAAAGTTTCATCAGGATTCATCCAGAGGCAGCAAAGTTATAAGCCGCCGGAAAAATGCTCTGTCTATCGGTTGAGTAACTTTGCCATAACTACACGGCTGCTACCGCATGGCATGTGATGTGTGTGGGCATGTGTGGGATGTTCTGTGTGAATAAATTCATTTTAGGGAGACTGCAAATATACATATTTTACCCCCCACCCTTCCATAGCCCCTCCTATATTCCAGGACTTGATCAAGTGTTTCCTTGCTTTTGTTGCCATGAATCCCTGTTCCCAATATTCTTAGTCACAATGCCCTTGTTGCTTGGTACTTGTAGCTTTAATATAGGTGACCACTTTCCCCCAGGGGGCAATGTGTCTCCTGCCTGATCAACTTTGAGAGGTGCGCATCTCAGCACAATACCTCGTTGCATCCCTTGCCTAATGCGTAAGAATTTTTTTTGTTATATTTTCTTTTGGGCTCGGCCACCAGCTTCACCCTATGCTTCTGCCCAATCTGTGCATGAATTTTCGCACCTCGTTCAAGAGCTCTGACCTTGTCTCTTGCAGTATCTGAGACAAGCAGAAACGAAGTCTATTTTAAGAAAGACCATCTAAATGCTTCTTTGAGGCCTAGTTGTGTAACTACCACAAAATGCTGTTTTCGAAATGCAAGTCATTCTAAAACGGCATATGTTCCCTACTATTTTCGATACTTATCTATATTAAACTTCTACAAACAGATTTTCATCTACTGGTAGTACTAAGTGCCCCTTCCACTACTTACAAGTGTATCCTATTTCTAATGCACTGCTTTATAATAACACCTTCTCCGTTACTATACATGCATTGCACTCTAAATATGTTAAATGCTTCATGTTTCTGCTCTTTATTTCTTCATTGACTGTTCTCAGAAATTCATCTATCCCTTGTCAGCTTCACATAAGGCCTAAATATCATGCACAATAGCAAGGTGGCTGGCCTCCTGCATAGCCCACATCTCATGCTATAGAGAGTTTTGTAATTTGTACATTCTCTCATGCTTGGGATGCTAGATTTGCATCCGCAAAATAGGCTGAGGGACATTTTCAAGGAAATCCCCGTATTTGCATAAATGTAACCAAATAATCTATCACAATCCCTCATCAAATGCACATTTCTACCAGAACAAAAACAAACAGCACAGACGAAATACCAGTGCAATATTAGGAGATACAAAACCTACCAACACATCTGTATTGGAAAAGCCATAACAACCCCACAAAAACAAATCAGACAAATACAGTGGACGCACAACTGCAATGAATCCAATGTCTTATATGTTGCCCAGTGCAACAAATGCCCACAAGGAAAGTGTGTAGTATTGCCAGGAACTACATGAAAAAATAACCTGCATAGATACACCCTATTAAACTGCAACACGGATACCCCAGTTGGTCAACACTTCACAGACGATGGGTACACACTTCAGAGTCTGATGGTACTGAAAGGGGCCTATTCAATACAACACAAAGAAGGCCATGGGTGCAGAAGTAGATTCTCAACCTAAAAAATGGTGGTCTGAATTACACAGCCATATTAGTGGTTGTGTAGTTATGGTTAAGATGCTAATCCCATAGCAAGAGCACTTTTTGGGCGGCTTATAACTTCGCTCCATCTGGACGAATCCTCACCAAACTTTGCATAGACATAATGGGAAAAAACTTTGCGCATGGCTACAGCTCAAACTGCTGGACTGATTTCCATCAAATTTGTGGCAGGAGAGGCGGCTTAGTCTCGAAAGCGTGCTTTTGGTAATTTGGTGTACATCCATCCAGTTTTTTTTTTTTTTCAAATGGCCAAAACGTAAGGCAAAGAAATTAGTGATATCTATGTCCGCGCAGTGGACATACTTCCTTATTCGCGCCGCGGACAGGACACCGATTGGTTGATCAGCTTGCATCTTGTATGCGGACATGAAAGTGTTCGCTGATTGGCTGGGGTGAACCGTGAGGCGCTTTACATTGTTTTGATTCACCCACCTTCTTGGATCCGCCAACAGCGCGGCAGCGAACAGAGGCAAAATGTAATTTTGGGGAGTGTGTTGATGTGCAGGAGTGCTTGGGGAGGGTTGAGGAGTAAGAGATGGGTCAAATACTGTATTTGTTCATTAGGTGGCAGGTGCCCTTGATGTGTTCACCAGTCCCGCAGTCGTAGCGGCTGTCCACAGACATAATGAATGCACTACTAACTATTTTACTTTAGTATGATGTTGGTTTTGGGTTGTTAGTAGAGGATTGATTTTAATTAATATACACTATAAGCAGCCCTCATACCAAAGTCAAAATGTTTGATATTATAGGAGTGTTATGCTGCGGTGTTTGTGGCCAGGGCCTATAGTCTTGGGTGCATGGCTGATGGCACCCAAGATTCTAGGCCCTGGCCACAAACACCGCAGCATAACACACCCATAGAATCAAACACCCATCAAATATCCACAACACAAATGTTTGTGTATTGTTTCATTTGTAGAGTTTGTATGTGAAGTTTTGGCTAGGTTATGCAGTTGAGATATTAGAGTTTGTATCAAGGAGTGCAGTGTTTCTGAGTTTATTTTTTGGATACTTACTGGTTGAGTTTTTTGTGGTTGTATGCAGTTTGTTCATGATATGTGTAACTGGATCAGACATATTACAGATTTTGATATCTGTGATGAAAGAAAAGATCATATGTTAGAGCATGTAGTTCATAAGAAGTTATTGCATTGCATAATAGACATTTCAGTTTTCTTCTGACGCTAATATTTAGTACTTTACGAGTATTATAGTTCAAACCAGTGTACTGCGCAATTTGCTGTGTTTCTGTGTTTGTTTTCTAAATCAATGGGTCTGGGGGGAAAAAGAAATCCATGCTGGATTTAAAAAAAATAACCTATGGTGTGGTATAATACATTTCTTTCATTTTTTTACTGTTTATTTCTTGTTTTTTGCTAATTTTCTATTGTTGGCTTGTTACAAATTTGTGGGGCAATTAGATACCTGTTGGCTTATTCTAATTATTTATTTTTACTTTTATGCTATTCATCTATCTGTTGGGTTGTTGCAGATTTTTTGGGGCAGTTAGATACCTGTTGGCGTATTATAACTTTATATGTATTGTTTGATTTTAGTAGTATTTGTTTATCTGTTTGTTTGTTACAGATTTTTGGGGTAGTTAGATACCTGTTGGTGTATTCTAACTGTATATTTCTTACATGATTTTAGTGATATTTATTTATGTGTTTTCTTGTTGCAGAATCTTGGGGAAGTTAGATACCTGTTGGCGTATTCTAACTGTGTATTAGATTACGTATTAAAAGTTGGTTTTAAGAATATTAAGTAAGTGTTTACAAGATTTGCTGGCAATTTCTGCTTTATAGTAATGGTACTATCATTACATTCAAACAATCACAATTCTTTTTTATAATGCAGTGTAGTGACCTGCATTGGTTGTGGGTCCTGCGTGGTAGATTATACCTACTGTTGTGAAGGTTTTCATACCAAGTGATACTTGACCATGTGTGAATCCAGTCAGCTTACAGTTGTTTTTTGTACCATCTGCATTGTAACTTAAAAGCATTACTATTACGTATTTACTATGTGTCTGTATTTGTAAGGTGGAGCGATTATCTGAATTGCAGGTAGTACATAATCTGCCATGGTTTGCATTTTGTACAAGTTGCTGAAATGGAATGGATTCACAGTAAGGTATGGATACATACACAAAGCGTTCATTAGGGACTTCTTCCTGTGCCACATGGTTGCAGAGAGTGCATGTATGTTTCCAAATGTATGAAATCTAAAAGATGTCATTTATAGGTATGTTTTTGTTTTCCAGTACTTGTAGTAAGTACATTAGAAATTCTTTTGGATCTTCTTGTGAGTTTATAGTGAATTTGACAATTCCAGCACAGTAGTCCAATTCTTGTCTTATTCCATGAACACTGTAAGTATTGTCAGGATTGTTGGTTGGATTTCTATGAAGGACTAACATTTGCAAACACAATTGGCCTGTACAGTGTAAGTAAATGTTCTCAATAATTGGTGGCAATTAGAATACAATATTTATTGCTACATTTGTGTAGCAATTTACAGCAGTTACATTTGAAAATTTGAATGGACCAGATAGTTCTGTGTGGAAGTCATTTGTTTGGAGTTTGTGTAGCTTTTTTGAAGAAGTAGTTGAGTGACCACTAGATTCTTGTTTGATTGTGGTACTTGATGAAGTATTAGTTTCTTTTTTTCCCTTTGCAGGAATTGTAGTGATATCCTGTATCGTTTCAGTTTAAAGTACTTTTCATTTACAACGTTTGGCTTCTTGTGGAACAGGATAGGTTTTTAGATGGGGGTGTAGAGTGAACATAGTCTATTGTATTCTAGAATGCAAGGAATATCAGCATTTACTTTACTTTACTTGCATCAAAAGTTGATTAGAAATAGCCCATCAAGTGTACGTAAGCGTGATAGTGCTACATAGCTCATGCCTTCTTTAAAGACTGTGCTACCAATATCTATTAATGCTTTATCTAGTGTAAGACCTTGTGATTTGTGAATGGTCACTTTATATGCTAGAGTTAGTGAACATTGTTCTCTGCGTACATACAAGTCTTTGAAAAGAAGGAAGCATGCTGTTGACTGTCCTATCCTTTTAACTTCTGATAGTTTGTCAAAGAGAATATTGACAAATTGAATGTTGTTGTCACGTGGGTATGTTTGAAAGCCAACAACTGTACCAAGTGCTCCATTAACTAGTCCTTACTCCACATCAAGGTTACGTTTAAGCATTACTCTACAGTTTGAATATAATTTTAATGTTTTCTCCAAACCAGCTGTGTTGGAGATAGAGTTTTCTAGGGTATTTAGTCTTGTTGCGGCTTGTTGACACATGGGTAGTGTCATACCATGTACGTCCAGTTTATCGGTGGAGCAAATTTCAATGATTGGTTGCATTTCTTTTTTCAACATTGTTTCATTGAATTTGGGACAACTTGCAAGAGTTGGCATCAAGGACATACAATTGACATTTTTGTGTGCTAATTGTTGCATCACATCAGTAGCACATGAGTTATGGACATATCATGTATGGATGTGCCTGGTTTTTAATATTAATTTTGCTTCTTGAGATAGTACACCAACTCTAATACTTTTTAAAATGTTGGCGTATGTGAGGTCTGCAGACTGGCACATGCTTTCAGTTAATTCTCTGTATTGGAAATGTTGCCAAAGGTTTACATTTCCTATGCTGCAAAGAGTTTTACGGCACAGTTTGTGCCCTAAGGTTTTAAAAATAGGTTCAGCTTTCACTGGTATCAATTGAAGAAGATCTCTGAAAACAATAATGTGTTTTCCTCCAAAGAGCTGGTTGTGGTCTGTTTTCAGTACCTCTTGTAATCTGAGGTAAATTAAAGCCAACATTAGGTTGGAGACCATGCTCACCTTATCTATTAGCAGCATTTTCATTTGTTTGAAAACTCTGCGTAGTTCCATTGCAGCTTCTGTGGAAAGTTCGTAATAGTCTAATTTGTTTTGGTGTTCTACTGGAAGGAGTAGTAATTGGTGTAAAGTGACATTGCCTATGTTGTAGGCAGCTAAACCTGTGGGTGAAGTTACAACAGCTGACAGTTTGTTGTTTGTCAGTTGTTGAAGGAATTTGCTGATGATTTTGATTAAGAATGTTTTGCCTGAACCATCTTCACCACTCACGTATAGTAGTATAGGCTTGTAGTCTTGGCAGGTATAGTTTTTATTTTCATGTTCCACCCCATGTTCAATTTGTTTTGTTATTTCTTGGGAAATGCTATGCTGTTCATTGTTCACTTGTGATTTCAGTGCAACAAAGTCGTCTGTATCTTGTTCATAATGACACGTGGGGCCTCATTACGAGTTTGGAGGTAGCCATGCCGCTATTTGCGGCATGGCTGCCTCCACACTCGGGTCTGGGTTCCTCAAATGAGGACTTACCGGGCCATTCCAACCTTGGAGGACCCAGTAATTCCTCATTCGAGGAACCCAGGCCCAGTACTTCCCCATTCCCATTCGAGCACCCAAAGGGCTCATTGGGAATGGTGAGGGAGCTAACAGCGGGCCTGTTAATAACGGGCCTGTTGTTAGCTCCTTGGTCTCCTCGTGGTACCCGTTAAGGGCACCTGGTTTTACCAGACAGTTGTGCTGGTCCCGCGAGGAGACCTCGAAATAGGGCGGTAAGGGTAATGGTACCAGCACCATTACCGGCACCGTTAACCCCTTAACACCCACCTCATAATGAGGCCCATGGTGTTTTCTACTTCTGTCATGGCTCATTCTGCCTCATTTGTTATTAGTGGCTGTCCAAGTGGTTCTTGTCTTCCTGTTACAGAAGGTTGACTGCTGTCAGGAGTGCCCACTTGTAGTTGGGCCTGGAGTTCTTGTTTGTGTTGCTGTTCATTGTGCAATATTGTTTGGTACTGTGTAAAGTTTATGGGCCTCATTACACGGTAGGCGGTAAGTGTTTACCGGTACCGGTATTTTACCAGTACCGGTAAACCCTTACCGCCTTACTCTGAGGTCCCTTTGCGGGTTGGAGAATTTAATGCCTGCTTTTTGCAGGCGTTAAAAACCAACACGCAAAGGGACCAGGGAGCTAATTACGGTACCGCAATTTGCGGTGCCGTAATTAGCACCTTCCCCATTCCCATTATGCCCTATGGGGCAAAAATGGGAATGGGGAAGGGCAATGGGGGAAGGGGGAATTACCGCCCCACCAACCTTGGAATAGAGCGGTAATTCCCCTTTCCACCAAGGCGGTGCCGGTATTTTACCGGCATGGACCAAGGTGCTAATAACACCTTGGTCCACCGCCGTCCGTGTAATGAGGCCCTATGTCTGTTATAGTTCTTTCATTTGCTTTGAAAGCATCTTTATATGAGTCATACGTATCCAGTAACTCTTCTTCTTTTCTCCATGGTTTAAAAAGTTGTAGCAGGGACATGTAATACAGCTCTTTATGTTGAGAAGTTTTTTATGACAAATTGATATGATTATTTAAGCTGCATTTGGTAAGTTTCACTAAGCTGCCTTCACAATTTACCACTCTGTATCTACCTTTCTTTTCATCTGGTCTAACATTATTTTTGTGTGTGAAGTTTTGAGCTACGTGGTAGAGACACATGGTTTGCGAAAGTGGTACTCCTGTTTGGGTAGTATGCATCTAGTAAATTGTTTTTCAAAATGTCTTGGCTGTTGGGATCATCTTTGGCTATCGTTTCTATGTCCTAATATGATTTGAGAACTCTTTTTCTAGATTTAGCAGGACCGAGACTTAGCCATACAATATTGTCAGATTTTCCATACAAGGCAGTACGGTTAAATGGTCTGCAGCTTCATAGCAGCCACATTCTCTATGAGAGAGCATTTGTATGCCTAAGCTGTATAATTTCTGTGATAGGGCCTCATTACGAGAATGGAGGTAATGAAAAAAGGGAGGCGGAATGGTAATAGTGGCATCGTTAACAAGTCCAGGGCATTCCAACCTGACAACCCGCCAATACCGGCACCGCCCGTATCGTGCCCCCTCATACCGGCATGGGCGCGTACACGCGCCCCTTCGGGGAGTAAATACCGGCATGACGGTAATAGGAGGACATCACAAACCACGCGGGAATGCAAATACCGGCATCCAGAAGCTGGTAATCAGGGCCTGCATGATGGCGGCCATACAGGCATCGCAGACCACCCGTAAACAGCAATCAGCAATCAAGCCAACTGCCACAGGTGCACACAATCACCACAGGTGGACTCAATGGAGTCTGACCCAGTATGAAAGGAGTACACCCACACACCACACCCCTTCCAACACCAAAATGCTACCACTAGCTGTTGCAATCATGGCACTGGAGGACATGCCTATACTGCTACAACTATAGCAACAACAGCAACTACAACAACAACTACAGCAGCAACAACAGGCAGCACAGAGGAGACACAGGAGGAAAAGGAGGGTGAAACAGGCCCAGCAATTACCACCAGTGCAGCCAGTAATCCCCCGCATCAGACCCAGCCCATTCAATCTAACCCCTGACCAGATCCACACCCTGTACCGGTTGGACTGGGACACCATCACCACCATAGTGGACATGATAGGCAACAACATTGCCAGCCTCATAGAAATACGCACTGCCATTCCCCCGCTACTAAAGGTGGTGTCGGTGCTCTACCTCCTGGCCACAGGCACCTACCAGCACACAGTGGGCCAGCTGCATGGCATTTCACAACCACTATTTTCACGCATGCTGACCCAAGTGCTGGATGCCCTCCTGAAACATGCTAGCACCCACATATCCCTACCACAGACTGCCCAGGAGATAGCCGACACCAAAGTACGCTTCCATGTACTGGCAGGCATGCCCAATTGTGTTGGTGCCCTGGACTGCACCCATGTAGAATTGGTAGTCCCCCATGCCATAGAGGCAGTGTACCGCAATCGCAAGCAATACCACTCCATAATGTGCAGATGGTATGTGACTCCAGCAAGATCATCACACATTACTGCGTCCGATTTCCCGGATCAACACATGATGCCATGGTGCTGCGTAACTCCACACTACCCCGTCACATAGAGCGACATGCTGGACCACGTGCCTGGCTGCTTGGTGAGTTGCCTGACTGGCCCATGGCAGTGCATCGGGGTAGTGATATGTTGGGATGCATACTCCACCTGGGTGGGAATGGGGGGGATGCATACTCCACCTGGGTGGGAATGGGGGGGATGTATACTCCACCTGGGTGGCAATGGGGGGATGCATACTCCACCTGGGTGGGAATGGGGGGATGCATACTCCACCTGGGTGGGAATGGGGGGGGATGCATACTCCACCTGGGTGGGAATGGTGGGGATGCATACTCCACCTGGGTGGGAATGGGGGGTGCATACTCCACCTGGGTGGGAATGGGGGGATGCATACTCCACCTGAGTGGGAATGGACGGTGAGTGGAGAATGCACGCAGAGCTAATGACTCCTGACCTGAACCCCCCAACCCCAACATGACACATCATTGGGACACATCTGACCATTAACGTATATAAATGACCACATGTAAGACGCACAACCTGGCCACCATGTGTATGTCAAGCAATGCATGACTAAACAGGATTGCAACTGTGCCAAAGTGGCTAGTGTGACCATGCACAGTGTAGTATACACAGCAAAAATGGGAAGTGAAACATTGTCGTACAACCACAATACATCCACCTCAGCATGCATTATTTCACCTTGCATCATCTATTCAACACCATGCAGACTACCACACCTCATAGCATTATGAATGCATCTAGATAATATTTGTGCATACGTACAAGGACATGTGCATGTCCACACCAAATAGCTGCGGGCATGACTGTGAATCCTCAAGGTGGCAGCTCAGAGCGACACACACCTATTTGTATTTGCCTGCAGGTGATGGAGAATATCTCTTGAAGCCTTGGCTGCTTACCCCTGTGTGGAATCCGCAGAACAGCCATGAAAAGGAGTACAATCGGGTTCACACCCATACCCGTGTCGTGATTGAGCAGACCTTTGGCTTGTTGAAGGTGCTGTTCCGCTGCCTAAGCAGGTCTGGTGGAGCACTCCTTTATAGGCCTGAGAAGGTGGCAAAGATCACCATGACCTGTGTGATGCTGCACAACATGTGCATCCGGAGAAATGTACCACCGCCACCTGACATTGACATGCATGCACTGGGTGAGGATGATGAGGATGGAGATGGAGGTGAAGCAGCACCCCTGCCAGTACGTGATGCACAGTTTGGTCATGCAGTACGCCAATCACTGATTCACAAATACTTCTGAACCACAGGGACTTTGATAGATATGTGTCAGTGACACACGGGGTCCATGTGGCCATGCACACAGGGAATGTTGGGAGTTGGGCACTGAACACCGTCATACATTAAATAGATACACACGAAATTAACAATGTCCAGGCATTGAATGTTTTTTCACACAACGGTGGTCGAGGGTGCTGTCACGGGCCTGCATTATCAGTGCTGTCCTCGTGGATGGGGCTCAGGTCAGAATCGTGCAGGCAGGGATCGGCACTGCTGTAGGTGGGTGAGGGCTGAGTTTGGGGCAGGGGGTGGAAACGGGGCCTGGGGAGTGTGGACATCCCACATGCATGACTCCTTCCTGGTCCACATACTCCTCCACGTCATCTTCGGTGGTGGCCAGTGTTTCTAGGGCCTCGCCTTCCACTGGTGTAGGTGTGGGCAGCTGATTGTCCACAGGGTCAGGCGCACTGTGTGTAGGTGTGGCCAGCTGGGTGTCCACAGTGTCAGGCGCACTGGGTGTAGGTGTGGGCTGCGAGGCTGCCCCAGAGGTGGTGGTGTTGGTTGCCGTTTTCTGTGGCTGGGACGTGGATGCCCTTGTGGTGGTATCCTGGCTGGAATCTTCTACATAGGTGCCTGGTGGGGGGGTAGAAGAGATTCAGGGCATCAGTGATGGTGTTACATGCCAGATGCATTCTATGGTGCTGTGGAGTATCTCATTAATCATGCATTCATGTCTTACAGATGTGTCACAGAGGGTAGTATGAGGGGGCATTTTGGCATTTGCTGCATGGCAGGTGGCATGCCGTTGTATTGGGATTTGTGTTATCTAATACATGGGCAAGGTCTGTGTGTGTTGGCTGTGTGTTGGTAATGGGATTGGCACTCAGCATGCATTTCAGTGTGGCAAGGTTTGCCCCTCCATCTGGACAAGAATATGTTCATGTGTGTGTTGGGACATGCATTGCCTTTCCTAGACTCTCTTCCACATCACTTGTGCTATGTCATAGTTTCCCATACAGGGATCTGCAGGGTCACTCACCTCCATCTGCTGATGTTGCCGCACCCATCTCCATCTCCCCAAATCCCTCGATGGACTCTAGATTGATGAAGGTGCTTGCCGTCTCCTCCCAGGTGGTCAGTTTGGCAGGAGAGTGGGGACCCCCATCTGTAGCCATGGCCTCCCTCCTGTTGCTTGCAAGGATATTGCGGACCCTGAGGAGGAGGTCATCCCACCTCTTCTTGCAATCCCTCACTGTCGTGGGGTGGTTCCAACAGCGGAGACCCTGCGGGCTACCTCCACCCAGATCTCCTTCTTGCGCTGCTGCACCTCACGCTTCAGGTTCTGGTCTTTTATCACATCAGCATGTGCGGCAAGGATGTCCGCAAGCATGTTCAATTCTGGATCAGAAAAGCGTTTTTTCCGCAGACGGGGGGTAGTCTTCCGGGTTGCCTTCGACATGGTGTATGTATTGCCACTGGTCTCAAATGTAAACAACTGTTGGTTTGGGAGGATTGCAATGGATTGGGTGTCATTACGACCTCGGCTCAAAGGGATACCGGGCACCGGTAATAACACCGTTGCCGGTAATCCCTTTGCGCCCTATTCCGAGGTCCCTTTGTGGGTCCTCCCTTAACGCCTGGTTTTACCAGACGTTATGGACGGGACCTGCAAAGGGATACCGGGGTCAATAATGGTACCGCAATTTGCGGTACCGTTATTGCCGCCTTCCCATTGAGCCCTATGGGGGCTCACATGGGAATGGGGAATGGCTCTGGTGAATGGGGAATTACCAGTCCCGCCAACCTCGGACTGGACCAGTAATTACTCCCTTCACCAGACCGGAGTCGGACCGATTTTGCAGGCAGCCATGGCACTAATAGTGCCATGGCTACCTCCAAACTCGGAATGAGGGCCATTGTGTTTTGAAGATGGCCACTGGCGCATTTCCTGTTCCGACGCGATGACGTTACTTCCGGGTCCGGTATTACGAACCCGGTATTAGCATGTTGTTATTACCAGGACGGTATTAAGGTGTTCCTCCTAGGCGGAGGCGGTATCGGTGGGTCCTGTGATGGCGCTATCAGGGGGTTGGAGGGCCTTTAGCGGCATGCCGGTATGGCCATTACTGGCATGGGGGTTCACGCATGCTCACGCACTCGTAATCACCTGCTATCAGTGGCATCATATGAGCACAGATCTGCCCTTACCTCCATGCCGGTAATGACCCTGTTTTTACTGCGCTACTCGTAATGAGGCCCATAGTGTTTTGTCAGATGATATGTCATCCCAGAGGTCCTGAAGCTCTGTTTTCTATGCTTTGGTTAAGTAGGCTGTGACATATTGTGCAAATGCAGTGGAATTGTCTGAAATGTACTGCACATCTATGTTTGCATTCCATAGGAGGGAAATGATTGCATTGTAATCATTTATGTATTTTGATTCTTCTGTTCTTTTTATGTAATATGTGTTCTTAGGTGATTTATCTTTGAGACTATGGGCCTCATTCCGAGTATGGCGGTAGGGGGTTAATGGCACTGGTGAAGATGCCGGTGCCGTTAACCCGCTGCTGCCACATTCCAAGGTCTCTTAGTGGGTCCCATCAGGAATGGCTGGTCTGACCAGCTGTTCTTAGTGGGACCTGTTAAGGGACCTTGGAGTGAATAACGGGCCCGTTATTAGCTCCTACCCCATTCCCATTGAGCCCTATGGGGGCTCAAATGGGAATGGGGAATGGTTTTCTAAATGGGACTTACCAGGTCCTCCAAGGTTGGAATGACCCAGTAAGTCCCCATTCAGAGACAACAGACCCGGACCCAGATTTGGAGGCAGCCATGGTGCTAATAGCACAATGGCTGCCTCCAAACTCAGAATGACCTATGTCTGACTGAAGACATGGGGCCTCATTCCGAGTAGGGCGGTAAGGGTTAATGGTCACCGGTAACGAGACCGGTGACGTTAAACCCTTACCGCCCTACTACGAGTTCCCTTTTCGGGTCCTTCCTTAACGCCTGCTTTTAGCAGGCGTTAAGGACGGGACCCGCAAAGGGACTTGAGTGCTAATAACGGTACCGTAATTGACGGTACCGTTATTAGCGCCTTCCCCATTCCCATTGAGCCCTATGGGGGCTAAAATGGGATTGGGGAAGGGCCCTGGTGAATGGGAAATTACCGGTTTCTCCAACCTTGGAATGGACCGGTAATTACTCCATTCACCAGGGCGGGGTCGGGACGATATTGGAGGCAGCCAAAGCTGCTAGAGATGGAGGCTTATTTTGGACACTTTTATTTTGATTTGCTCTACTTCTGCATTGCTTTCTACAGAGTTGCTTTTTGCTAGGCATTCTTTGGGGTCTGTTGGAGAAAAAAAAAGAATGTGTGGGTTGGGATGTTGTGCAGTGTATGCGTGCTTTGTGCTTGAGTGTTTGAATATGATGCTAAGTATGATTGTGGAGGTGTGTGATTGTGCAATGGGCAGGTACATCAAGTTGGGAAGGCTATTCTTGTATTTGTGTGTTAGTATACTTGACTTCAGATGAGAATATAAAGTATGCAACTGGTAAGGGGAAGCACTAATACTACATCTAATGGTAAAGGGTTAATATATTTGTTTCTTCTACAACAGTAAAATGCTAGTGTGTTTGTGTAACAGTTATAACATTTTTTTAGTTTTGTACTTTTTTGTATGGAAAGAGTCGGTTTCTTCTAAGTCCTTGTTCGTACTTCAGATGCTGCTGCTTTTCAGAAGAGTAGTGTTCACTGATTGTCTAAAAGAAAGAAGTTAGTGCATATGTGTGTTTATAGCAGTTTTGTTAATGTAGACATTTGTTTTGAACTATTCTTTGCTTATGTCCATCCTGTATATTTTATTTAGAATCTGTTAGTTGAATATGTTTTTCAAATGAGTCTAATAGTAAACGTATAGAGCACAGTTGTTTTTTAATGTTATGTTAATGGAATAATCATATGCATTTTGTGCTATTTTTGCAGGGTAAATGGCAGAGATTGTACATAAAAGCATTTAATGTATGCCTTTGTGAAGGTGTGGGTAATAAAGCAGAAGGATTTGATATAGAGGCAGTGGTGTTGTTTGATCGGGGAGCTTTTCTAATGATATTGTCTATCTGTGTGCGTGAATGAAGATGTATGCACTTATCCTGCCTGAGTGTAATTTTATAACACACTGGACAGTCTTTTTCATACTTATACTGTTATTTTTCACATCTTATAATATGAAACAATATTTTTTGAGATAGGTTTGTGTGTAAACCAAAATTTGGAGAGCTGAA
The DNA here is from genome assembly GCF_040938575.1 of Ambystoma mexicanum. Classification (NCBI taxonomy): domain Eukaryota; kingdom Metazoa; phylum Chordata; class Amphibia; order Caudata; family Ambystomatidae; genus Ambystoma; species Ambystoma mexicanum. The sequence goes on along the minus strand of NC_090930.1, from coordinate 771,475,197 downwards.
AGCTTTGCAAGTGACACTTCATCATAGCAGATGGGAGAAATTACTGTAAGTTCATTTTACAGTTTATACAGGGTCAGTGGCATTTACTCTGTTCATATTTTTATTTATTTTGTTTTACATTTTTAAAGCGCTTACACAGCCCGCGCGCATCCAGGCGCTGATACAGTAATTGTTTATTTTTTAGTTGTATAATTCTTTTGTCTTAGTTGCGTATTTATAACACGCTTAAACACTGAGAGGTTTCTAAGCGCGGACCCGGGGATCGAATCTGTGCTGCTTAGTGTCATCTTGGTTTCAAGGCGCGCGCGTTGCCTCTGAGCTATGTTCTCAGGATGTATTGTATTTCGAGGTGTACATGTACTGTGTAGAAAATATTCATACCTGTAGTTTGTGTTCATGCATGTGGATGTGCATGAATCTGCAAGTGGAAATCTTGCGAAGTTTTATAGTAGTTGTTGCTGTAGGTCCTTTGCAAGGACAGCCGAATTGTACTGAGAATGATCAATAGTACATCTAAAGTGCTGATCTGTGATGACAGAGTTAGATGTAGAGTTCTTGGATGTGATTGATGGATGATTGTGTGACTGCTTAACAGTAGCCAATGAGGAAATGTTGCAGAGACTGCAGTGGAAAGGGTAGAAGGGCTGCCTTAGTGTTACTTGCGCACTCTGCGGACAACACGGCTGTTTGGAGGCAGGATATGCTACATCCGGCGTTTCCGAGCATGAGTGGGAGTGTATTTTGAGGATTACCCAATCAGGTGTTGAGCTTCTGCTTCTTATTGAGAGAGACTGTGTGTAATGAAGATGGCGGAGGTGCAGAATTTCAGGGGGCCTCATTACGATTTTGGCGGTAGCCATGCCGCTATTGGCGGCATGGCTGCCGCCAAAATCGGGTCCGGGTTCCCAGAATGGGGAATTACCGGGTCATTCTGAGTTCGGAGGGCCTGGTAATTCCTCCATCCAGGAACCAAGGCCGGACCGTCCCCATTCCCATTTCAGCCCCCATAGGGCTGAATAGGAATGGGGGAGGGAGCAAACAACTGGCCGATTTCGAGGGCCCCGTTGTTTGCTCCCTCTTCCCCTTGTGGGACCCGGTAAGCACGCCTGGTTTGACCAGGCGTTACTTACCGGGTACCTCGAGGGGAGCTTGTAATGAGGCGGAATGGGTTTAACGGGTATAACGGGTCCGCCTCCTTTAGCGGGTCCCGTTAACCCGTTTCCGCCTCACTTGTAATGAGGCCCCGGGTGTTGGTGGTTGGAGATATGTTTGTGAATGATTTGGAGCAGTATGCAAAATCTAGGAATGTGGCTAACCATTTTCACAAAAAAAAGAGTGGATGTGGTGTGGAGCACTGTGCCTGATTTGAATTTGCAGGCAATTCTAGTAGTTTGTTAGGATGTGGCTAGGTTTCATAGTCCACATGTAGTTGTGCTACACTGTGGTGCTGTGCATTTGGGCTATGTCAGTGGCCCTACTTTGTTGCAAGATTTGTAAAATTTGGTTCAGGCAATCATGAAAGTCCTACCGAATGCCAAGGTTATTTTCTCTGGGTTGACACATAGGGCAAAATGGGAAAATAAATCATTTTTTTTTGTACTCAGCAAAAAGATGCCAGGTGCTTAGTCAACCGAGGCATGTTTGGTTTCATGACAAGATCGGGCATGTTGTTTTGTGTCAATGACAACACTGACTCTGGTAATGTTCATTACATTAAGGAAGATGGCATTTCTTTTTCTATTATGGGAAATGCCATGCTGTTTTGGAATGTAAGGGTTGCTTTGGAGAAGCTAGTATGAAGATTTTTGAAGGAAAATAAGAAAAAAAAGAAAAAAATAGAAAATGAAAGGTGTTTCTGAAGCATCTGCCAAAAAAAACCCCCAAAAAACGGCACTTTTCAGAGCCACCCTCAAAGGGAAAATGGGGCACACTATTTAGTTTTTCATCCCCTACGCTCAGATTTTTCAATTTGTCCGCGAACAGCACAGTCGTCCAAGGACAGCGCGTATTACATATGGGGATTTTCGGGTTGAGTCGCATGTAAATGAAACTGAGCAGAGCAAGGGATTGGTCAATAAGGTTTGCTGGGTGTATTGTGTAAGGAGAGAGTTTGTCAATAGGTATTTTTCCTGATAGAAGAGCAGGTAGCTATGGCTGTGTTTTTCAGAAAGCAGATTGTTTGGATTTTGGGAGATTCGTGGATAAATTGGTTTGAGGTGCATGCAGATCGCTGTGGAATGGCGGCACATCTTGGATTCTCTCATGTGGAAGTGCACTGGCATGGAGTGTGTGGAATGAAGTGGGTGGATTTGGTACCTCTCTGTGCTTCTTTGGTGACACAGCGTTATCCAGACATTATTATTATTCATTGTGGAGGGAACAGTTTAGGACATGTGTCTGGAATCTCTTTGCAGTTTACAATGAAAGAAGGACTTGGGAAAGTCATGGACATGTTTCCAAACTCCTCACTAATTTTTTCCCATATTGCGCAGAGACATATGTGGCTGCGTTCTTTTTCATTAGGTCCACAAAAAGGGAGAAAGCAAGGCACAATGTTAACAAGACTGTTTGTGCCTTTTTGAGATATGTTGGTATATCATCTTTTCAGAATGAAAACATTATGTTGTGTAGCACACACATTTTTCGCAGAGATGGAGTACATCTTACTTATGCCAGCAATCAGATTTTTCTGCGAAATATACAATATGCAATATTTTTTGGAATTAGAGCAATCCATTTTGCAGTAGGTGTTGACCATTTGAAGTTTTTGAAACACATAAAACACCACAAAAAGTTTCTTTTCGGAGCCACCACTTCCTCCCAGAGAAAAGTGCAATGGTTGAGGACAGGGTAGAACTGCACAGATTTTAGGGGTTTGTGGACTGTCTGCACACATCTAAATAAACACAGGGCCCTGCACTATTTATTTGTGACTTCTATTTTTAAACTGTGAAAGGCGGCTCTGAAAAGAGCCTTTGTTTTTTTTTTTATATACTTTTTGGGATTTTTTAAACACGACGCAAAAGGGAAGGAAGGGAAAGGAGGGTAAGGAAGGGACACCAACCACGGGGATAACAAAGAGCAGGTGGAGGGAGGAAGATGTAGGCTGGGCCTTATTTAGGTAGTGGGCAGTCCTTCTCATGTTCCTTGACCACAGTCTCGAAAGCAGTTCAAAGGTTCTCCCCCTGCAGAGTACTGCGTTGCAGTACATGCACAATATTGTGACCCTCGAAAGGTAAGGGTGAACAGCATCATGAATGGCCTGTGAGGCAGCTGAAGAAATGCACTGTCCTACAGGAGTGTCTTTTGTGGTGACAGGTGTGGAAACGGAGAATGCTTTATAGGAACTCAACCTACTACGTTTATCGCAAGGTACCACCTTACGAATAGCCCCACCATGGAATGACTTTAGGTGTCGCTTCATTGATGTAGTTCTAAAGCTATACAAACCAGGCCTGCCACGACTCAGCACCATGCGGCACTGAGTGCACATTACCTTGTTTGCATGAGCTTTTCACTTTCCATCAACTGTGGTAAATAACCGCCACACCCAAGACTCACGATGAGTGCTAGTAGTAGGGACTTTCACTAACTCATCCTCTTCATCCGTCTCTTCTGCATCCTCACGCATGGTCCCCTCTGCAGATCCTTGGGGACGTGGTGGTGGAGGGGGTGGGGGCTGCTGATGTGGAGGCAGTAGCAGCAGAAGCAATTTGGGATGCCATCTGGAAGGTTAATAATCAGGAACTAGGAAGCAGGAACCAAGAACAGCAACTTGCACAGTTGTCCTGTTGTAAATCTTGGAAATCCAAAAGCAGAATGAAGATCAGCTCTGGGGTGTGGCCTTTTATAGGAACAGTTCGAACACTAAGAGCAGGCTCAAAAAGTTCCAAAAAGTATGTAGATTGGTTGGGACATTGTATGGGACATGTGCAATGGTGAACTTTTACTGTAAAATACCTTTTGCTCAAAAAGCACTTTTTTAAATGTCCGGGGACCCGAACAGTGTCCGCAAATAAGGACAGAAGCTCAGCATGGGTGCGGTCACATTGCTAGGGAGAATTCTCTTATAAGGCTAATTTCCCAAACTTAGTGAGTCCCCCAGCAGCTTTGCTGGATTTTTGGGGTTTGTTTTTTGCTCCCACTCTTAGGCATGATTTGAGGTATATCTTTGACTTGTTATGTGCTTATGGGCTATGTTTTTTTTTTTACTCCATAGGGTATCATAGTGGTAAGGGGTAATTCGATTGCCCCTGGGTCTGCTTTCAAGGGGCACTGTCCAGTCCCCCCTTGTCGAGTTTCTGGCTGGTGGCAGTGGTTACCACGCAAAATATTCCACCGGAATATTTTCTATGGGATTTTCTCATTGATTTTAAACGCACCACTTTTTGGTGCAATGTTAAAGATACCGCCGGTCTATTTATTTAATATTAAATCACCGGTTGGGTCTTTTTGCCAGAACTCGATTCTAAAATGGCGTTTGTGTCCGTCTCTGTAACTCTGACCAAGGTCAAGCCCTTTGTTTCACTATTTTGGCGGGCTTCTCCACAGAAGCCCTGCAAATGGTGCCACTCTGTCTGAGTTCCACAGGAAGGGTGGAGGGGGGAATTGGCACCCTGGACTGCGTTGCCTTAGCAACCCAAGTCACACTCTACTCTGATTGGCCTAGTGGAGAGCCGCCCGGCTCACCACTTAGCATGTGTGATTGACAGCTAGGCTGATGAATGGGGGTTTTTCTGCTCAAAAGTAGGGCCTTTGGGACTGGAACTTCAGAAGTTGCCACAGGACCTAAGAATCCGAAGAGGGAAGAAGCTGAGCCATCTGCAACGGCGACACCACCGGTGAAGCCCTACTGCAACTACCTCACCACTTTCGCGACGACAAGAAAAGATCTTCTGCTGGACGAGTCTTCTTCCCCTGAGCTGGTGGGATCAACCAGTTCGCCCTTTTCGCCTTCCAAAGCTGTCTCTTGGTCGAATCGCCCGTGCCAAGCACCCCAGCGGCTGGATAGCCAAGCTCACCACTTTTGACCGCAAATAAAAGGACTACACCTTTTAATCGGGAACTCTGCGGCTGGTTTCATCCCTGTGCAGTGCAACGACTCCACCGTCCCTCCTCGATGAGATCTTCTCTTCCCCTGGTCGGAGCCATGAACTTCAATCACTGCCAGGAACAACTGCCCCCTCTGGAGCTTCCTTTCTCTTTAAGGTACTGTGTCCTGCCTGGCCTCCCTTTTTACAGCTTGCTAAAGGTGACCCTTAAATCGTTGGCTTCTAAACTGGGTTGGCTCCAGGCCTTCTAACTATATCTTTTGAATCACCCCGACCTCTTTTGAAAACTCTGCAAATACTTTCAGTGCACTTTAAACCATGTGATCCTGGGCACATTTCGCTTTGCTCCATTAAAAGTGGGCCTGGCCTATGAACTTTGGCTCTACAGTATAACCTGCCTTTCTCCCCTTGCTCTGAACTCTTAAAAGTGTTGGGAACAGTTTTTTTCTTATGCTCTGCCTTTTTCTCTCCCTTTAACTACATTATCAGAGTGCCATCTTGATTAAGCGCTCACATCTGTTCTAACAAATAGTAGTGTTTTAACCCTGACTTGTCTGATAACTATTAAGGGAGGTGTGTATACTTTACCTGACTGTGTTTTAACTTGCTTTTGATTGAGAGTGCTAGTATATGCCATAAAGTGTGTTTTAAATAAATAATTATATACTTTTTATACAAAGCTCTGGTCAGTGTGTGCTTGCTCTACTGTGTTTTTGCCCTATTGTGTGTACTCTGCATACTGCCCTACTCTTCTTGAGAGAGGTCTGACTGCTCAGCCACAGCTACCAGGTAAATTTGGGTGGTTCAGACTGCTACCAATTGGGTTTACTGCTTACTGCTGTAGTCTTAATCTTTTTGCAGTGTTCCCCAAGGGAACTGCACAGGATTCTGCCTAACACACATGATGACTTTGTGGACATGTTCGCAAATGGGACGGCTGTCCGCAGGACACCAAATGCGCAGTGGCGGTTGTGCGCATGCACGCTGGTGTTCTACGGACAGTGTTTGGGTCCCCAAACTAATTAAAAGTGTGACACACGTGCGGCAGACTGTTGCGGAGAGGCGAGATGTTCGTAAGACCCACGTGTGTGATACGCATGTGCGCCGGTGTTCTACAAACAATGTTGAACTCCCTGAATAAAATAAATGTGCATCAAAACTTTGTGGACAGGCGGACGGGATATGTGTTCTACGGATAAATTCATTCTGGTTGCGGACACTACGCACAGCTGGGGTGTTATTAGGACACCCCTATTTTGGTGATTGCGGACAGACAGACATCTTGTGTGTTCTAAGGACATCTCCATTTTAATTATGAACAGTACCAACAGGTATAGTGTCCTTAGGACACGCCCATTTTGGTTAATTGCGGTCATAATGGACACCCACGCTGTCCGCTGACACCCTAACTGCCTTTTAAAAAACAAAAATAAGACATGGGTATATACTAAGAGCACATTTAAAATTTTATTATTGTTCAACAGTAGACAAATAGGAAAGAGAGGGGGAAGCAGAAATTGAAACAAATACAGGGGAATTAGGGGTTTAGAAATGATGTGTGGGAGGGGAAGAAGCGATGGAAGTTTCATCGTACCGTTTTCCTTGGTGGGGAGGGTTTGGGGATAGATGGCTGGGACATGGAGAGGGGGAACAGGTACATGTGGTACATTGGCATTTAATGTTTTATTTAATGTGGCCCACAATACACTCTTTTAGTTGATTGAAGTTTTGTAGTAATAAATACATTTTCAGTTCCATTTGTTTGAGAGGATCTTCTATTATCTCTTGTGGTATATTAGTTTTATTTGTTGTCTGGTCTGTTAAAAAAAAAGTGTTAAGTACAGGTAAATTAATGGTTATTAATTGGCTTATATAGAGAAATGTTGTGTCTACCATTATTATCACATACTGTGTTTTCTATATATATATATATATATATATATATATATATATATATATATATATATATATATTAGTTTTAGTGTACATAATACAGAAAAAGTATATGAAATAAATGTAGTGTACTTACTACTTTTTGACAGACTTTTGCTGTTACTGGTGTGTAAGTATGTTCTTGCTTTTTGCTCTGCAGTTTCTGTGAGGTAATTCAGTTGGAGGCATATTTATTTTGTTTTGGTATATTACATTATATTGGAAATGCAACTTCAGTGGATGGTTGGTGTCTTACATATATAGTTTCCACTTCTTGCTTATTATTAAATGTAATGTATCTATGTGGTGCTTTTTGAATATGTTTGTGTGTTTTTATTGTATGATACAATAATGGAAGATACCCTCTACATTTTTGGATAGTGCTGATGGTCTCCGCGTGCACCTGCGGACATGCGCTCGGTCTGCAGACATCAAAATCACTAGCGGGGCTGGGGGTTTAGTGTTTTCTATGTTATATAAATGTTAGGTAAGAGAGTCTTAGTAAACATTTGTCACATTTCCATTATCTATATTTATATTTAGTGAAAAACGTTGTTATAGGGACGCTATGGTTAAGTTGCCCTACTAAAAACCTATGAAATTCAGTGAAAAAAAACTTTGTTAAAGGGACATTATGGTTAAGTAGCGCTACTAAAAACCTAAGAAATTCAGTGAAAAAAACTTTGTTAAAGGGACGTTATGGTTAAGTTACGCTGCTAAAAACCTATGAAATTCAGTGAAAAAAACTTTGTTAAAGGGACATTATGGTTCGAAGTAAAACCGAAAAAAAAAAGAAATTCGCAAAGTTATGGTAAGCTAAGCAACCATAACTTGTGCCACCACCGTGTACTGCTAAGACTAACACCCAGGACATCAAAGATGACATCACAAATAGCATTGATGACATTACTGATGACATCACATGTGCATTTGCTTTTCACACAAGGGTTTGTGAATTTACTGTTGGCAAAACAGTATCAGGGATTATCGGGAAATGTGTAATAAACCACATACTTCATTACACAATGTAGTGTTCTGAAGAACATTTCATTGCAGTGTTCTTTCTAGTATAGGAACCTACTCATACAGAAATGTAGGTATTGGCTGCAGCATACACCACAGAAGTGCTATGTTTGTAAATTTCCAAAGTTATATAATAAAACGGTGAATGCTTCTGTATCAGACTCTGGTTCCCCATCAACTATCACAGGTTCTGGTGGTGTACCGGTTTCAAGAGTGAGACATGGAACACCGGGTGGATTTGCATATTGGCTGCTAATGCTAGCTTAACAGCTGCTGGGTTGATGAGGGATTTGATGGAATAAGGTCCCAGATAGCGAATATGGGTATGTATTTTGCCGCTAGCCAAACCTTGTTTACTGTTTGATAGTCGGGGGCCTTTTTTCAGTGTTGGTCAGCAACTTTCTTTTGTTTGTGCTTGGCTTGGATTAGATGCTCTGTAGCCTTTTTAAATGCCTGAGAGATGGTTGTATGAAGAGTTTTTACTGCTGGCATTTCCAAACTGGGAGGAAGTTCTAGCTCGGAAGTACGTGGGTGTCTGCCGTATAGGGTGTAGAAAGGGGTTTGTCCTGTGCTGGAATGCAACAAATTATTGTAAGCATATTCTGCTATCCATAATAAATCTCTCCAAGTCCCCTCCACTTGATGCAACATGCACCTCAAGTATTGCTTGAGGGTCTGATTGGTTCTTTCTGTTTGGCCGTCCATTTGGGGGTGGTGGCTGGTGGATAATCGGATGTTGATTTGAGCCATAGAACAGCATTTTTTCCAAAAGTTGGACACAAACTGGCTGCCTCGATCAGAGACTAAGACCGACGGAAAACCATGTAGCTTAATAATATTTTCCAGGAACACTTTTGCTAAACCGGATGCATCAGGGAGGACTTTGAAAGGGATAAAGTGTGCATTTTTTGAAAATAAGTCTACTACTAGCAGAATAGTGTTGTATCCTTGACTGGGAGGCAAGTCTGTAATGAAGTTGAGAGAAAGTGTGTGCCATGGTGCGGGATGAATTTCCAGTGGTTGTAGAAGGCCAGCTGGTTTCTGTTTTTGCGATTTGTTTTGTGCACACACACCACACGACTGGACATGCTGGATGATATTTTGATGCCAAGTAGGCCACCAATAATTGTTTTTCACTTTGGCTACGGTTTTGGCGATTCCGGGGTGACCCTCTATCAGAGAATTGTGGTAATCCGAAATGATTTGCTGTTGTAGCTCCTTTTTAGGCACATAAAGACTTTCTCCAAAATATGGCAACTGATCCTTAACAGTATATTGTTCTCCTCGATTATGCCATTCCAGCCATGTATTAGGAGTTATTGCACATTGGATCTCGTTTCAGAGTTCAGTTTGTGTCAGAGCTGTCATGATGTCTAAGAGCTTATCTTCAGGAATGATGGTTACCGGATCTGGAGTTGCATACACCTTTTCGTCAATACCCATTCCTTACTCCTGGTCGATAAGTGATTACATAATCATACTCACTGAAGTAAAGGGCCCACTGTAGTTGACATGAGGATTGAGCCTTTGCTGTTTTCAAGTATTGCAGGTTCCGATGGTCCTTGATTACTGTGACCGTGTGTCTGGCCCCTAAGAGATAATGTCGCCAAGCTTTGAAAGCGGATTTAATAACCAGGAGCTCCTTGTTGGTGATGGCATAATTGAGTTCGGGAGGTGAAAACTTTCGCGACCAGAAGGTGACGGGATGTAACTGGCCAGTTTCAGGGTCTTTTGGTTTCCACAATGTAAGGGAGGTTTGGACGAGGGTGTTAGAGGATTGAAGCGGAGGTGAATCTTCTCTTAAGCTCTTGAAAGGCTCTTTCGACTTCTTCTGTCCACATGAATTTTTTATTGTTTTTTTGTAGTAGTAACGTAATCGGATGTAAAATTTGAGAGAAGTCTCGGAAGAACCGGTGGTAGAAGTTTACAAAACCCAGCATGCTCTGGACCACTTTTTACGAAGTTGGAGAAGGCCACTTAAGAATGGCATCCACTTTGTGTACATCCATTCTGATTCCTTTCGGAGTGAGGATGAAACCAAAGAATTCCACTTCAGTTATGTGAAAGAAGCATTTTTCAAGTTTCGCATATAGCCGAAGTTGGCGAAGTTTGGTGAGAACGGAGCGGACGTGCTTGACATGATCTTGTCTCGAGGTTGAATACACTAGGATGTCGTCTATGTAGACCAAGGCACAAACATCGATTAATTCCCGCAGGACAACGTTCATGAAGTATTGGAACGCTTCGGGAGCATTGCAAAGTCCAAAAGGCATTACCTGTAACTCAAACAACCCATATTTGGTGCGGAAGGTAGTTTTTCATTCATCTCCCTTTTTAACTCAGACCAGGTGATACGCTCCTCTGAGGTCTAGCTTGGTATAAATCTGGGTATCCTTGACTTAGTCTAACATTTTGGGAATGAGTGGCAGGGGGTAACGATTATTTACGGTGATCCAGTTTAATGCGCGATAGTCGATGCAGGTCCTCAAGTCCCCTTCCTTCTTTGGTATGAAGAACAATGGACTGGCTGCCAGTGATTTAGATGGGCAGATAAACCCATTCGCCAAGTACTGGTCTAGATAGGATTTCAAATGCAGATTTTCTGGTTCTGTGAGTGCATAGATTCTGCCACAAGGGATTTGTGCACCAGGTATGAAGTCAATCTGGCAGTCATAGGGCCTGTGCGGTGGTAGTGTGTTAGCTTGCTCCTTCTGGAACATGTCCTGGAAATCTTGATATTCTCTCGGGAGAGTGCTAGTCGCACCATGTGTCGATGCCACTTTTCTAGGAATCTCAGGGATGCTGAAATTGGGTTTCTCTTCATGATAATAACAGGTAGGAGCGCAGTCATCGGGGAAGGTCAATTTCCTTGCACGCCAATCTATCTGAGGATTGTGAGCAACTAACCATGGCATCCCTAATATTAGCCAGAACTGAGGCGCCTTGATGAGATCGAAGGAAATGGATTCCCGGTGTCCATCCTGGCACAGCAGGGTTACTCCTGCTGTACATTGGGTGACTGGTCCGGAAGCAATTTCTGTCCCATCCACGGTGGTTACCTTTTCTGTATTCAGCTTGAAACATAAGGGAAACCCCATCTCTGCTGCCAGTCCTTGATCAATGTAGTTCCCAACTGATCCGCTGTCTATGTATGCCTCAACAGCGTGCATCCTAGACACTTGTTGATGATTGATTAGGATCACTGATATTGCAAAGTGTGAGGTCGGTGGCTCTTTCTTCTCACTCGACAAACTGACCTCTACATTTGTCGAGCTGGGTAGTTTTCTGACTCCTTACTCTTATCCTTCTCCATGGCCCCTACGGTTCTTCTTGGAGGCTTCACTGGGTAGTCCTTTAGGAAGTGTCCTGGTTCTCCGCAGTACAAACATAACTGCTATTGCCTTCTCTTGTCCCTTTCTCTTTTTTTGAAAACTCTTTTAATTGATTTTCACTGGATAACAAGTAAACATTCCCTGCCCCCACCCTCACCCCCACCCCTTCCCTTCCGGCAACGAGCAAAACCCCTGTATCCATCTTCTTAACATGCCTCTTGTAGATGGGGGGCCTTAACCAGTTTAGGGATCCTCCTCCACAGCTTCTCCCAGTCTGTCCTGCTGATCTCATTGCCCAAGATCCGGTCCCACTCCCGCATGTAGGCCCATTGTACCCCCGCCCTAGAGCCAACCAAAATCTTATAAATGTTGGAGATGAGGCCCCTCACCCCATCGTTGGTGAGCAGACATTTTTCAAAGGATGTTGGGCCCCTTGTTGCAGCCTTCTTGACCTCTGGATGTAGTACCCAATGGCGTATCTGCGCATACCTTAACCTCTCTCCTTCCTGGACCGCAAAGTGCCTCTTACAGTCATAACTGATAACAATTCCCCCCAGCAAACATATGGGATAACTTCCGACATCTGCCCTCCTTCCATTTTGTGAAAGCTCCTCTCTCCAAACCCGGTGAGAAATCCCCATAACCAAATATGGGGGTGAAGGTAGACGGGAATGTGGTGATCCCCTCGGAACTCGCCAACCTGTCCCAGACATCAACCATTAATTTAGTTATGGAGCTCTTGTACATGTGCCGAGGCCTACAGGGTTTTGGGAGCCATAAAACTTCTGCTAGGTTGCGATGCACTATGGCCCTGTCCATCCGCACCCATAATTTGTACTGCATCCCTTCCTCCCCCTTCAGCCATTCCCTAATCATTCGGAGCTGTGCTGCTTCATAATACCGTCTAAAATTTGGCAGTGCAAGACCACCCTTGCTCTTTGGAGCCATCAAAAGCCTGTCACCCACCCTAGGTCTCTTCCCTTCCCAAATGAAACCCTTGGACAGTGTTCCCAACTCCCTGAAGAAACTCGCCGGGACTGGCTGCGGGACTGCCTGAAAAAGATACAAAAGCCGCGGGAGTGTGAGCATTTTAACCGCTGCTATCCGCCCTATCCAGGACACCCCTAAATCTCTCCACTGCTGAAAATCCCTCTTAATTGCTTTAAGGAGCGGAGGAATATTTGCCGAGAACCAACCCGTCAATGTCGCCGTAATCCTAACTCCCAAATACCGAATCCCGCTCGAGCTCCACAGGAAGCTGGTATTCGCTCTCAGATTCTCCTTCTCAGCCCCTTCAAGCGTTACATTCAGGACCTCCGATTTGTTAGCATTAATTTTTAGCCCTGAAGCCGCCCCAAAGGTCTCTAAGAGGGCCATACTCACCTGTAATGATTCCCGTGGGGCTGGGAGCATGAGGAGCATGTCATCCACAAAAGCTGCAAACTTGTGTTGCTCTCCTCCGAAAGGGACACCCCAATCACCCCCGTCTCCCGGATAGCTTGAAGCAGCGGCTCTAAATAGATTGCATACAATATTGGGGAGAGAGGGCAGCCATGCTTTGTCCCCCTCTGCAAGAGTATCTTTCTGGAGGCGACCCCATTTACCATCACCCTAATAGAGGGTGCCTGGTAGTTGGCCCTGACCATTGACAAAGAGCCCCCCCTCAAAGCCCATCTTTTCCATTACTCTAAAAAGGAAGGACCACTCCACGTGGGCAAAAGCCTTTTCGGCGTGTAATGCTACCAGGACCGCGGGAGTGTGCATTTTCTGCACCTTTTCAACAATGTGAGCCCCTCTACTGATGTTGTCCGCAGTCTGTCGGCCCCTAATAAACCCGGCCTGGTCGTGGTGGATCAAATCCGGGAGGATGGAGTCAAGCCTTTTGGCCAGTATCTTAGTATAGATTTTTGTTCAAGGTTAATCAACGCTATGGGGCGGTAAGAGGCCCTCTCCTCTGGGTTTTTATTAGGTTTCAATATTAAAGTGACCTTGGCCTCTTCCATGGAAGGGGAAATTCTACCCGTGAGACGAAAAGAATTAAACAACGAGGTGAGGATCGGAGTCAGCTGCGCACTAAACAGTTTGTAAAAGGTAGCCGTATAACCATCTGGTCCCGGCGCTTTGCCAGATGTAAGCGCTTTTATCACCTCCCGCACCTCCTCCTCTGTGATTTCCTGATTTAGGGCTTCCCTCGTCTCCCGGCTTATCTCCACCAACTGGACCCTCTGGAGGAACTCCTCCTGCCTATCACCTGGGGGATGTTTGGAGGAGTAGAGCGACTCGTAATACTCAGCGAAGGCCTCCCAGACTACCTCATGATCCGTGACCCTTTCCCCCGTGGCCGACTTCAAGGCTGTTATCGTGTTCCTCGTCCTTTTGCCACTGAGCATTTGCGCCAGCAGGAAGCCGGGTTCCATTTGCCTTTGCGTAATACTGCTGTCGCACAGATAATAAAGCACCCTCCTCCCTCTTAGTGTGCAGGAGTTCAAACTTCCCAACCGCCTTCCTATAGGATCGCATTGCCCTCCTCGAGGGGGAGCCCCCCGCCGCCCTTCTAGCCGCCTCCACTTCCGCTTCTAATTGTGATTCCAATTCTTGCAGTTGTTTCTCTCGGTGGGCGGAAATCGCTATCAATTCCCCCCTAAGGGTGGCTTTAAAGGTGTCCCACCTCGTGTCCTTCCCAGTGTCTCCCTTCTTGTTGATATCGAAAAAAAGCTTGATCTTCTCTTCAACACCTTTTCTGATCAACGGGTCTTGCAAGATCGCCCCCCAGAATTTCCAGCCCCATATCCCCCTCCTTCTCTGACCCACATCGAGCTCCAGAGAAACTATTTTGTGATCTGCAATCCCTATTGGCCCTGTGCACACTTCCCGAATGGCTCCAACTAGAGGAACCGAGACCCATATGTAATCGATTCTCGACTGGGAACCATGGACGCCTGACAAGAAAGTATGCCCCTCCTCGTCCCCCCTTAACTCCCTCCAGGCATCCCTTAGCCCCAACCTGTGGACTCTTTCCTTCAAGACCGCTGACATCACGGCTCCTCCCCCTTCCCCACTGCCTCCCGTCCTATCTTTCCTCCTATCCCAAGCAGAGTTAAGATCCCCCAAAAGAACAATTTGACCCCACGAGTGGTCTTCCAACAAATTCAAGACCCGTTGCAGAAAGGGTTTCTGACCTGTATTGGGAGCATACACTACCGCTATCGTCAATGGGACCTCCCGACATGTCCTTTTTCCTACGATTTACCTCCCTGCCTTATCCCTAAAGACCTTGCATGGCACAAAGTCTACCGTGTTCCTAATTGCCAGGGCCACCCCCCTTGACTTACATGGGGCCGAGGCATGCAAGATCTGATTAAAACCTCGTAATTTCAACATGCCCTGGTCTTTATGGAGCAAATGTGTCTCCTGGAGACCCATAATATCTGGCTTCTCCTTTTGTGGGAAGTGCTCCAGCTTCTTCCGTTTGAGAGGGGTATTCAATTCCCTCACATTATGTGTTAGCCACTTAAGGGAACCCCCAGTGTAGCAAAAGCGCCATGAAGTGCCTCCCTCCATTCCCCTCCCATCATTGCTCGTCGCCGCCCCCCCATACTCCCCCAACTGCCCCCCTCTCCCCACCCCCTCCCCCTGAAGGCTAAAACCTTCCCACCCACTCCCCCCGCCAACCTCGGGCATCTACGCCCTTTCTGCTTCCAACATGGTTGCACCCCCGCGACCCCTTAGTATTTAAACACCTTAAAGAGGCCCACCACCTCTATCTATCCGTATCCTCTCAAGAGTGCCCCGTAGAGTCGCTTCTAGCTTCACTGTGTGTTCCGTTAACCCGCCAATCGTTTCCTCTGGGTCTCCTTTTTCTCTTCTCTCGTAGCGTCGACCAATCCCAGGGCCTGGGCCCTGGGCAGGCACTCGGGCCCGGAGGGCCTGCAGCAGGGGGGGGATCCTCCAGCTCAACGAGTAGGAGAGCAGTCCCTTCTTGGAGGGAAGTAATACGTCTCTGGACTCCCTCCCAATCAAAGAGCAAGCCAAAAGGAAAGGTCCACCTGTATCGGATAGCTTTCTCATTAAGGACCTTCACCACCGGACCCATTTGTCGCCTCTTTAGGAGTGTAGTGCTCGCCAAGTCCTGAAAGAGAGCGATCTGCTGGCCCTCGAACATAATTGGTTCATGTTGCCTCGCTGACCTGAACACAGCCTCCTTCTGAGCATAACGGGTAAATGCGGCCAGTACATCTCTTGGCCTCGCCGACTGACCCCTAGGAAACCGTCCAGTTCTATGTACACGATCTAACTCCACCACTTCCGGGCTAGGCTCTTCCAAAATGCCCGCGAACATACCCTGAAGAGTTGCTTTTGGAGACTTATCGGGCACGGATTCAGGCACCATCTTAACCCGTATGTTGACCCTACAGGACCTGTTTTCCAGGTCTTCCACTTGGAGTTCTAGATTCCTGGTGGCCACATCCAACCTCTCTATGGCTTCGCTGTTGGCTGCATTGTCTTTATCCACTTCTTGGAGACCTTTCTCCAGGATATCGGTCCTCTCCCCCAGCTGTCGCATCTCCTGCTTCAACTCCCTTACAGCTTCATTCAGGTCAGTACGCATTAATTGAAACTGTTCTTGAAAAGTCTTAGCTAGGTTAGCCTGCAAAGTGTGTAGCTCACCGATGAACTCTTGCCTGGGCATATTTGCCAGATCCTCTACGCGCCTTGGCGCGGGTTTCTCCCTTGTCGTGTCTCCTGGGGCCACGGATCCCTCCCTTGAGTTCTGCGCTGACCACATGGCATGTATTGTGGTCGTATTGTCCCCAGTGGCCTGTGGGTGCTTCTCCCTTCTTCCCTCCCCCTCTCTGGCCCATTCCAGCCCAGCTGCGCTTCACTAACCTCTTGCTGCAGCAGGATCCTTACCGGCAGTCTGCACTGAGTGAGTCAGTACCCTAAATCTGGGGAACCTGCCAAGCTGTCTCAGGGACTCTATCAGCTTGCCTCCTCAAAACGCTGCCCAAGTCAGTGACTCCCAATGGAGGGATGGAGTCCACCACATGTGCCGAGCGCGGCCTCAGTGAGTAGGGGCCTCTCTCCTCGCCCCACACTCTCCCCCACATCAGCTCCCGGCAGGGCGGAGCAGCGTCTGTCCCCGTCGGAGCCGCGATGCACCTCCCGGGCTCACTCCTCTCAGTGTTCCGCCCGTCAACCCTGGGACGGGTCCGCTGCCACTAGCGCAGCCGCTTCTCCTCACCACACAGGTCTAGATGCTGCTGCGTAGCACAGCTGTTCCGGGACAGCACTCGCCGCCAACCCCCTCCTCTCTTCCCAGTCCACGGGGGTCCCCATGAGGGGCAAACGAGGTCCATGAAGCGGGTGGTGGGCACCTAGCACACGGATTGGTCCGGGGAGCGCCGTCGGCACAACTACTCAGTGCCGGCGGCCATCTTGGAATCCCTCTTGTCCCGTTCTGCTTTTGTCAATGGTGGTCATTTACCTCCGATTTGCAGGGGTTCTACAGTGTTTTCCGACATGCGTGAAGCACTATCCTTAGGCCACACATACACAGCCTGAGTGACTGACCTAGACCGATCTGCCTTCCGGTCTTGTAATCAGTGATCTAGTTGCACAACCAGGTTAATAAATTTGCTACAGTCTTTCGGCGGATCAACCACCTGGGCCAAAACGTCCTTCAATTCTCCTTGTAGGCCTCAGTGAAATAGTGTGGTTCTTTTGTCTTCGGGCCACCTAGTTTCAGCAACCAACCTATTGAAGGTTGCAATGTACATTAATAAGTCTTGAGTCCCCTGCCGGAGTGACAAGAGTTCATTGTCTACTGCTTGCTCTTGGGTATGACGAGCAAAGAGTTTCTCCATTTCCCTCTAGAACCCCCCAAAGTCATGTAGTAATGGATCATCATAGCTCACAAGTGGCACCGACCAATCTGCTGCACTTCCACTCAGGTATGACAAAACAAAAACTATCTGTGCCTGATTGTTGGGGAATGCAACTGGTCTGCAAAGGAAATGAAGACTACATTGATTCATGAATGCAGCATACTTCCTGGGGTCGCCTGAGAATCATTCCGGTGACGCTAGAGGAACTGCTCCGGGTACTGTAATCTGTACTGGGGTGGTGGATAAGGCGGGTGCTTGTGCCGGTGGGTTATTTCCTGGAAATGGAGTTTGTCCGGCCTGTGATTGTAGTAACTGCCTGCTGATTTCCTCAGTGCTATCCTTGGTTACGACTAGGTCCCTCCTTAGGGCATTAGTCTCTTGCCTGGCTGAATAAACTTAGGCGCATAACTGTCCTAATAATTGAGTCAATTGGTCAATTTCTGATGTGTCCATGGCGCCCAGGTGGATTATGTTATAGAGGCTTTGCGTTCTGTTACGCTCACCTGGTTTCCACGGGGGCGCCACTCAGCCCTGGTTGCTTGATTTGCACTTGCAACCCTTTTCCCGATCCCAGATGGTGCCTCGATGGAAGCTGGGCCTTATTGTAATATTTGGTGTGCTCTCCGTCCTGCCTTCTTTGCAGGGGTGCGTAGTCTTCAGTGGGCTTGGGCGACCAAGTTACTGCACTGGTGCAAGCCCATTCAAGTGTCTTTAAGGTAGGTCTAATTGCAGCAGTCTTTATTACTGTCCTTGCCTTCCTTCTTTGTGGTTAATGTCTTTTCTTTACCCCCCTAGGTGAGCGGGCGATTCGGCGTGTCGTGCTGGTTGGATTGAGCACCTGCCGGTATGGATGGCGCAAGAAGCGCACTATTTGGTAAGTAACCCGCTAAGCACAGCGCTGCTTTGCCTTTTACTTGCTAAGCTGTGTTTCCTCTCTCCTTACGGGTCGCAGTGGTCTTTCCAGGTGAGCGCGGTATTCTGGAACGATGCCGGCCAAGAGGTGGCAAACCAGGTGAGGTTCCTGTGATGACTGAGGCTTACGCCGTAAGTAACCTTTTCTAACGTTGTCTTTCTCTCTCTCTCTCTCTCTCTCTCTCTCTCTCTCTCTCTCTCTCTCTCTCTCTCTCTTCAGGTTGCTTTGTTCTGGTGAGTATGCAGTGTCCAGAAGATGCTGATTGCTGGATGGACGACTGCGAGTAGCAGAAGCATGGACGAGAGTCGGGCTGATACAGGTAAGAGTCTGCTAATGATGTTCTTTTTCTCCTCTGCAGGCTTGTTGCTCCGATGATCGCCGGTATGAAGGACACTGGACACAGTGAGCGTTACAATGCAGGCTGCAGAATAACGCAAAGCGTGTTCTGTTGCTTGGGTGTGGTTTAAATAGCCTCTCAACAAAGTAGTCCAGGTAAAGTAGTCCCAGGCAACCACACTCACAACACTATACCGCATAGTCTAGTTCTAGGGAACTAGACTATGTGGGTGCCTCCATGTTGGTTGCAGGCCCAAGGAAAAGTAGTCCCCTTCAAATATGTTCCTTATACTGAAAATGAGCCAAAGGCGCCAGGACTGACTCCAAGGGAATCTTGGAAGCTAGTGCAAGGCTCTTGAGGCCCTAATGGAACCCCGAACCCTGACCTTACCTGGCATGTGGACATGCCAGTGAGGGTTTAGATTAGGGGTCGTGACACTATGGCCAACTTTGAACATGGGCTTAGGAACTCAACCACACCTACATTGCCCACAAGTAGCAACTATCACATACAGCTGTTGGATGCAATGTTTCAGACCCCAAATGAGTGAGAACACAGACAGCAACAATGACAACTTTCGATGCCTGCGTTCAAATCATTGGTAACCATTGTCAAGCAATAGGTATGCTCAGCTAATAGTGACATTTTGACCAATATAATAGCCGTAACATATTTTTATATTTGCCATTTGTATCAATTAAGGCACTGTCATGCACTAGGCACACAAGGATAGAATTGAGCATTGCACCATATAAGCTACGGAAACATTTCTGAATTGGTTCCATCAAATCCAGACAAGTTAGAGTGAGACACTTACTTGACCCTCAGTGCAACCATAGCACAGCAAGGTGGCTGCAAAAACATTCACTTTACATTGACAATGGGCCTCATTCCGAGTCTGGCGGTAACTGCGGCGGTAAAACCGCCTGGTTACTGCCGGACTCGTATTACCATTCCGCCTCCATGACTCCCAGAATTACCAGGGCATTACAGCCCGGGTGTCCTGGGAGTCACGGAGGCGGAATGGTGTTAATCCCCATTCCTATTCAGTCCCGTCTCGTGATGGTGCTGGTGTTCCCGCCTGCAGAAAGGAGGTGTTCAACCCGCCAGGTCAGACCTGGCGGGAAGATCACCTCCCGCCTGCAGGACTCGGGATCGGGCGGTCCGGAATTAACAGTGACGGCAGGTTTACTGCCACTGTTAATTCCGGACTGGCCCATTTGTTTTAGATTAAATTTACTGGCATGTTGTGCCAGTCCGAGACACATTTGAACATTGCAATCACTGCAGGTAATTGATGATGTGGGGAATTCCAGGAAGATGAAGACAAGCATTTTATTTCAAAACACTGGAAGCAGGTTGAAGCATAAGGTGAGACACCTTACTTGACCCTCTGTGCAACTGTAGCACAGCAAGGTGGCTGCAAAAACATTAACTTTACATTGACAATGTTTTAGATTAAAATCACTGGAATATTGTGCAAGTCCGAGGCAGGGTTGAGCATTGCAATCACTGCAGGTAATTGATGATCTAGGGATAGCAGGAGGATGAAGACAGGCATTGTATTTCAAAACACTGGAAGCAGGTTGAAGCATTAGAACTTGTAACCCTTTGCACCTTTGAACAACATTAGACAGTATGAGAAAGCTAAAAGGAACACATCCTCTTTTTTTTTAAATGTCTCCCTTTCAATTGTATATTTTTTAAATTTGTCTAGAATATTAGAAATGTAAATCCCACTTATTAGACTCATTGTGCTGCATGGGATGGACACATCATAATATATAATAACAGGCCAGATGTATGTTTATATGAAGCCATCATGCTCCTACTTCACCTGTTACCACCACTAGAGGGAGCTGTTGCCTTACGCATGCAACAATAAGACTTCAAGTTATTCATTAGAGACTGCCCGCTTTGCCTGTTATCACCACTAGAGGGAGCTGTTGCCTTAAGCCTACAACAATAAGACTTCCTGTTGCGCAGTAGAAGCTGCACACTTTGTCGGTTATCACCACTAGAGGGAGCTGTTGCCTTATGCTACAATAATTCAACTTCAAGTTAATCTTCCAGGCGAACAAAATGTGTATTTCAACAATTGTGACATACAATTAGCTGCAGAAAAGGCCCAAGGCAGGGATACCTCTTTAGAAGCATTCTTCAAGTTGCATACACTAAGTAAATGTCTACATGAAAAAATATGTACATCAACAGAAATTAATTTGATTAAGAGCTATTTCACCCTACAAAATGAATTACTTTGTTTTCCCATACAGAGGGCTTTCTGTAAATACAAGAATTTTTGACATATCACTCCTTCACAATGCCTCAGAAGAGAATTGTAACACATGTAGATGCAGAAAACATTGAACACCGAAGAAATGAGACTCAACATATATGTTGTACAAACATGACTGAGCAACAAAGGACAAGTGAATGTGAAAACAATACTGCAAGCAAACAACAAAAATATGCCCAATATTACAGCTTAGGAAACAGTTCGCCAATGGGACATGCAACAACCATGTTGTTCAGCCAGTACAATAAATGTGACAGATGTAGAGAGTGCCCTTGAAAGGAAAAACAATTGTGAATGCAACAAAGGCATGACAAATCATTTTCCACAGGAACAACCACACAATAATCTTTTTAATAAATGTTGCAATAAAAGCAAAATCCAATTAGATGACATGTGAGTTTTACCAGTGATCCAATAACTATTGGACATCACATACATTCAAAAATTGTTATGGATAATATCCTGATTTTGTCTTTTGCATCAGTGTGAGCAAACATTGAACCATTCCACGGTACGGACCATACTGCTTTATAATAAATGGACAAATCTATCACCGATCTGGGGTATTGAATCCTGAAAACAGTGATCACTGCAAATTTGCACAGCTGCCCATTTTGGATCCTGAGGAAGCTGGGAACCAAAGAGCAGCACTACATGAAAATGTGCAGTGTCAAGTCGATCTTTTGAGGGAGTTAAGTTCATATATGTCGCAATATAACCCTTTTGCCAAAGCATGTAAGGTGCTGTATGAGGTAGAATAACAACGCATCCATTACAAAAAACATTTTCAAAAAAATATACTTCAAATAAACATATAGATTTTGTCAGTTGATTAGTTACAATGTACTTATGCATTATGCAATTATTCATTGCAATATTTCTTGGTATGTATTATACCAGTAATAGTCTTCATGTACGTTTTAAACTTTATTTTACTTCAATTCACTTTATTTTATTATCTCATTTCTACTTTGAATCATGTGGCAAGTGAATATATCACTCTGATATCCCTCAAAATCATATTGTAGTGGGGTAATTGTTGATTAGAGAACATGTGCCCCCAGGCCTTCCTCAGAACACACCGAATTACAAAATCTGAAAAGACCCATTTTAAACTGCACTTTAAATTCTCCTGGAAATGCAGCTGGCACAAAGAAAAGTTAGTTCCATTACACAAGTAGGGACATATGAGGCATTAGCTTGCACAAGTAGTGTGTTTTGAAATAGAACAGAATAGGTGACAGGTAGCCGTGTACCAAGATATGGTCTCACTACACATGTAGGGCAGGATGGCATATAGGTAGGGGTGAGGTTGCAGCATACCCACATGTAGAAATGTTATGTGCCAGGCATGCACTAGGCCTCCATAGGCAGTAAATAATTGCAGAACAAATGTGTCCTGCACAGAGACATAATGTGACACACTGCCATTTTAAAAGTGGCACCAGCAGGGAATTCAGCCTTGCTGCTTTGAGAAAAATCCCCGTTCAGCACACTTGCACAAATCAGAGAAAATGCTGTAGCCAGGTAGATGATAGCTACATTAAAATCAATGTCAACTGCCCAAGGCCTTGTCGAGGAGTATTGAATAGCAGAACACAATATTATTGTTTGCGTTCAGCTGTCAGATAAATTCAGTTGCAAAGACACGTAGACCGCTTAAAGTTTATGGGATGAGCTGGGAATCCCAGGAATTGAGAAGGATTTAGCAGATTAATGTTTCTGCAATCAGGTAGGCGTGACAGAAGGACACAAGATGTGACTAAAGAAAAAACAACTAATTACAGTGACAAGATCTTAGCAGGGTGAAAGCAGGATGACACACAAAATAGTTATTCATAAAAGTGTCAAGAGCAGGATGGTGAATACTGTTGCGAGAAACATGTCCTTGCGACCATGGCATGAGAGGTAACATGGGCTATTTGATTTAATTATAATAAGGCAATACACTTGTCTCTCTCTCACTCTCTCTTATCTACAAAACCTGTCATCATGCAGCCAGTTCATGGATAGTCTGGCAGCATTCTAACCGATGAGATGAGCACATGTCTTTCTGTTTCACCGCAGAAGTGATTTAGTGCCTACCACTAGTATTAAAATATGATGAGCTAGCACATTTGTATGGGAAGGTTCATGGGTGGGATCTTAGTTAACAATTGTCCAATCCCTAATTGTGCACCTACAGTGTTCAATATGTAGCTTAGTAGAGGGAGCCAAAGTCCAGGAGTGATAAGTTTTCATAACTCAATGATCATGATAACATCAGAATAACTCATTTGTACTATATAAACTCCAGTTGTCTGTTCAAACGTTGGAGAATGTTGGAGTGAGAGCCTCGCTTTTGATCTTGCTTTTACCCAGTCTATTGCAATAAAATGGTTACCATGCATTTGGCATACCAGAACCACTCTGTGTTGTCTCTTTTTTTTTCACAGATACCAATTAGAGAGTGATTTGGCTTCGTGACCCTCTTTTCAATATACTTGAGTCCAAAACACGTAAGTTGAATCCAAGACAAAGAGGAGCAGATGCACCAAGGTGGTACTAGGTTGAACTTCCAACTGACTCTGTGAGATTTTGTTTGTGGTTACTGCTCCTCAAAGTAAAAGGAGCAAGATCATTAGACTGTTTTTTCTATTAACTTAAATTACGTTAAAATAGAGCACATAATATATTTACACTCTGAACATGGCTTTCTTTCCACACATTAGACTGTATGCATGGGCTTTTCCACTAGTTTAAGCCCAATATGATTTCCGGGTGCCTATATATATATATATATATATATATATATATATATATATATATATATATATATATATATATATATATATATATATATAGGAACGGTTGCAATCGCTCATTTTAAAACACTACTCAACAGAATGGCATCCATACATGTAGAGAGAAGGGAACTGCATGTAGTCCCTTCTTCTTCTTTTCCCTAGCATCTATTTCTTTAGAGCAGAAGGGGCGGGACAGTGAGAGTTTCAGTAGCCAGAGAGGCTGTATGTAAGTGGGGCCTGTGTCAGGATGGTGTGGGGAGTTGGTTGGGGTGGTGAGGAAAGGGGTTGCAGAGCAAGCAAACATTTACCACCATCAGGGAAGATTGTGGCATCCAGCTTCTCAGGAGGCACAGATTACTGACAATACCATGAGGTAAAGCCCACCTTATGTGCTCATTGATTGGCTGGGAGGACCCAAGAACCCCACGCCCACCCAATCCCTAGTGCTAAAACACATAATATACAAAACAATAAGTGCATAAAGTGGCTGTGCTTAAAGCCCCCACCACTGTTTCCTAATGAGTGTGAGTCCTGAACTGTTTCTAATCCCAAATGTATTGCCCTCTAATAAAAGGGGGCTGAGGACTGAACACCGTGTATATTGTGTTCTACAGCCAATGGAATTTAAAGTGTAAAAGTGACATTATACATTTTCGATGTCAATGATATGTCCAGCAATGTGTTTTTTTCATTTCTCATTTTATCATGTCTATGGGACTTTACCATATCAGTCTTTTATTATTAGTTGGTCCAATAAAATGCATCAAAACCTGGATTGTGTCTCATTTTAAAACTGGACTAACACAGCATCAACTCGTTCCTCTGTACAGACTACTTTTTATAAACACAAAATATGCGATAGTGGATGTCTAGCATGTAATACTTAATTGTCATTCCCCTACCTTATACTTGATTGAACAGGCAAGAATTCAAAATTGACTGGAAACCTCCTGTCTAATCAAAATTAGTTTATAATCTTAGTTGCAAGGGCATTGGAATAAAGCACTGAACTCTGACAGCATTCAAGAAGTCATCATACATTGCCGTATGTGTACATTTTTGAAACACGTAAACCTGCCTTCATCTTTCTTTCACAGTATCAGCTTCTGTCTGTTCTACAAAGACGCAGTAATATGTGCAAGACCTTAACCTCTCAGAAGGTGAAGCCAATATCAGAGGCATAGTGAGGGAGGCAGCTGCAGCCAGCAGTATGGCATCTCCCTGGGTCATACATCAAACACGCAGGCAGATGTAGCAAAGGAGGAACGTGGAAACTATTGCAGAAATGAAAAGCTAATTGGATGGACTCATGGAAAGGTGCCGATGGAAGTCAGCGTTCTAGTTGGAAACCCTGCTGAAAAGGGATCTAATTAGCGTGCAGGAGAAATGGGTTTTATCAATGCAGAAAGAGGAAGACCTCAGCACTTCTTCGCATTCACTGTCTGTGTCAAGTTGGTCAATAAACAAGATAACTTCATATATTTGCAGTCTGCATGTGTGTGTGTGTGTGTGTGTATACAATCGACGTTAATGAGTGTGTGCCTGACCGTGAACGCTTCTCTGTTGTTATTGCTGCATGCCATGTAATGCTCCTCAAATCAAACTCCGATGCTATCAACATTGCATATGAAAATTATAGTGCAGCTAAAAGACCATCATTTAGGACTTGAAAAGCAAGCTTTCCTAGTTCTACTGCACCGGAACAAATGAAGTAAGCACCAGACTAAATCCAGGTTTTAGGGTTCTTTTTTAATGAATCCCTCATGGTGCACTAATGAAAGTATGGTTAGGAGGCCAGAATTCACACTCATTATGTGCAAGTTATGATGTCTGTTAAAAGTGTATGCACTCTAGAGAGCACATACTTGGATGGATTATTTCAACAGTTTGATAAAGTTATATTTATAACTGACAAGATCCCAAAGATTGTTTGTCACCGGGTTTGTCAAAGAAAGACATCACTGAGCTGAAGGTTGTAAACTTTGTGTTGTCAAGTGGATAAAACATCGGTGAAGTATACCCATGTATAACTGGGTAACATGAGTGTGGAGGGGAGTGGATAGTGTCTGTTTAGGCAGTAAAATAGTTACTGGGTGCCTATCTACTAAGGCCCTCATTCCGATGAGAATGCTGAAATCTTTATTAGAGATCTGAGCAGATGAAAACTCACTTTTCCTGCTGTTGCAGTGCATCCTCCCATTAGAATGTTCTGCAGCATGGGATGTCTCACAATGGGGGATGGAGGAAACACCTGTGAGTACCCTGAACTGAACTGCATGTGCAGGGTTCTGTGTGGGAAGGAGGGGTCGTTTAGGCCCCCTCATACATTCAGCATGATGTAAACCACTTGCCCGTACAATAATGGGGGATGGCTCTATTTTTCGCATGCACACTAACAGTGGCAGATGCGGGGTTGTTGTGCGAGACACTTGGCTTCCATTTTGTGTACCCTCGAGTCCATCTTTGGACTAGGCCTCACTGCGATAATACGAAAAGGCTTCTCTCCCCTCTGCAGCGCCATGCACACCACGCTCATGGCCCCATCTTTTCCCATTCTGTCTGAAAGCTTTCAGCTCCATTTCTCACGGATGAGCCGGGGATAATTGAAACAAATATACCAATGTAACATTTCACTCTTCCTCTGAGATCACTGTCCTGTGTGTGAACCAGCCTGAAACATGACTTTTAGCGCATCCGTCTCCACAAACCTGCCTGTGCCCTCTTACCCTTGCTGTTGGTAAATTACTGCCACTATATCCCAGTGCCCTCGCAAGGTATTCTTTTGATGTAACCGACGTGTGACCCTGCTGTGAACCCCACCCCAGTGTTCCCCCAACTAACATCAGACCTCTGTCACAGTATATTGCACCCTAGAACTAACACATTTTCAGAATGTGTTATAGTCTCTTTTGATGTGCCTGGACCCACCCAACCATCGATGTTATCTCACTGACAAGACCTTAAGCCCAGGACGTCATATAAATCCCAATGAGTGATGCTGTGATTTTATGTATGCGATTTATAGATTTATGATAATGTAGGATTTGTATTATTTAGTGCATGTCTAATAGTTTTATCTCATGTTAGCTTAGTTAGGGCCCGCCCTATCTCACTGCGACCTGACCCTTACCCCGCCTGAACACAGACAGATGGACCTCGTGATGCTCACCCTCCCGCCAACCAAGCAGCCAACCCGAGAGGAGCAGCACCTAAAGGAACCTATACATTGTAGTCTTGTGAACAATCATAATGAACTTGTGTAACATTCATATCTGTCATCACTGATGATGCTTTTTGCCCATATAATCAATTGTAAGTGTATTGTTTGCCAGAGCGCTCTTAGGCAGGAGAGTTCTCCGGATGCCAATTTTACATAAAGAAAACTTAACTCTCGCAGCCTGTTCTCTTAGTCTCATTCCCCATTGGGGTGTGTCATATTCATTTTGTATTTGCACGTATAAGACGGGGAGTGAGCTTTTATATTTGGTGACCCCCGTGACGTGATTGGGACAGGTGCCCCGAGGCCCCGTACCGTGCAGCGAGATCCGGGACACCCCTAGCAAAACCATCGCCTCCGCGGTTGACCAGTTCACACGCACACACGAAAGGTTGCAAGGGTTCCCGTCATCTTTGCAAATACCCAACTAAAACTGCTCGCCAAGGCGGATCACGGCTTGGTTGGGGTGCGGACCGGATTGTGGATAGACCGTGAACGGCGGCTCTTGGACCACCCTACTGAACACTTGAGTACTGATTGCGAGACTTGCAGGGAAAAAAAAGAACAAATTGAAAAACAGGTAGAAAAAATAAGAGGGATAAAATAGCAGGAAATATAGAAAATGAGGGTGCGGTTCAGGGTCTGTTTGAATGTAACTGAGACTTTTTCTTACCTATCCTTTATGTGGCCATTAGGTTGTTGTGGTAATACAGATAAAAAGTAATACAGGATCCTAGCTCCGAAGGGGGGTAGAAGGCAGCGCCGCATAGCATTGTCTCGACCAGTGCAGGGAACAAGTGGAGATAAAGAGAAAAACAAAAGTAGGAGTCTCATATATGTAGAAGGCTCGGAGTAGTAATTTAGAATATTCTTTTTCTGTGTGAGCAGACTTCTTTGGAGAGGTAGCCTAAGGGGGCTTAGAGGTGGGGAGTGAAAGAAAGAATAAGAACTAGGGATGATAAACTAAAGCACTTGAAAGGGGGGAGTACATTGAAAGATAATATATGTTACGTGTTCAATGTGTCAAAGTGTTACATGTTGGTTTGTCAGTAAGTGTCAATGTATCTGTGTATTCACAAAAACAAGGTCTGATGAGAAATATTGGTAAGTAAGTTGTGATTCATGTTGAAAAATTATTTGTGATTCCTGAAAAAAGGGTGCAAGTAAAAAAGGTTGTTAGTATTTTTTGATGTTTCCAGTGAAGTAAGGTTGAACAGAGGGGTTAAAGAAAGGAGGTTATTGATGATTGACATTGTATAATTATACCCAGGAAAAAAAGAAGTAAAATACAAGTAAAAGCAAGAGAAACGGTATCATGGGAGGGACTACACTGTTAGCACATATATGCCAACACCTCCCTTTATATAAAAAGTAGAAAATACAGAAATACCACGACCAATGGGTGTCGGAGTGTCGGAAATAAAAGGAGAGTGTCTAGCACCTATATGGCCTGAAGGAGGGTCATTTGACAAACGTGTATTAGATCTTGTATCAACACATCTGCTAGCGAAATACAAGGGAAAGCAATTGCAGAACAGACGGGAGGTACTAGATTTATGGCAAATGTTTGAAGTAACCTGTAGCGGCAAGGTAAGTAAAGACACATTAACAGAGAAGGCCCTGGAAGGGGGAGAGGGTGCTGCAGG
Organism: Ambystoma mexicanum; assembly: GCF_040938575.1. NCBI lineage: Eukaryota > Metazoa > Chordata > Amphibia > Caudata > Ambystomatidae > Ambystoma > Ambystoma mexicanum. The sequence goes on along the minus strand of NC_090930.1, from coordinate 771,446,776 downwards.
GGAGGAATGCACAGTAACAATGAGAGAGAATGATCTCACTAGGATGTATCTGTTACTGACAAGACCTGCAGTGGGTTACAGTGAGCCCCTGTATGTGCCAGCACCCACCACACCAACTTCCCCGGCGACAGTATTAGCCACCGCCCCGCCACCAAATGAAACGGGAGGGTTATACAGACTAACTAGTGCCCCTCCAGTGAATTTAGCACGGTTAACGGGAGACTTAGACAGACAGCTCGCACATGCCCAAATGGAAATAATGCAATTAAGAGCCTTATGGGATAGGGGCCAGAGGTTTCCAGGGGCAGGGGAAGTACCACCATTGACAGCATTTGACCTCACCCCTCCCCCAAGTGTCGCAGGGGGATCCACACCATCCGCACCGCCGCCGGCACCTATACCAAAAGGACAGGAACGGGAGTGGAAATCAGGGGAGTTCCTATTCCATTTAAATGGCAAACCTTTAAGAATAATACGACCTGCAACCCCAGACAGCCAAAGAGGGGAGGGGCAGAGAGAAAGGGAGTCAGAAGATGAGATAGTGGAAGTATGGAGTGACCTAGATTAGTATGAAGAAGGAGCAGCAGCAGCGGGATCCCCGCTGCCATTCCCATTCGACCAAGAGGATGAAAGGGTCGTGCCAAGGTGGCAAGGGAGGTTTAGACAAAGAGTAGGGAACATGCTGGTAAGTAAAACAAAGAAGGGAACGGTAAGTAAAAAAGGAGGAAAGACAAAACTACAAATGCCACTGATACACAAAGGAGCAGGGAGGACACACTACATTCCATGGGCACAGATAGATAAGATTAACTCATTGAAACTTCTTCCTCCACTTTCGGGTGGGGCGGGGAAGTGGATACATGCTTTTGAAAAAAACACAGCCGGAGTGCCCTTAGCCATAGGGGATGTAAAGAGTTTACTAGTGTCCGCAGTCAGTGATCAAGCAGATGCAGTATGGGTGAAGGCGGGCTTCCCAGGAATTATAATGAACTGGGACCGCCATGATGGGTCATTATTTAATAATGTCAGAGCGCAAGTATGGTCTGCATTGCTGAGAACTTTTCCAGATACTCCAGATTTACACTTAGTGATGCAATGCACTATGGGAGAGGAAGAGGAGCCTACGCAATTCATCCTTCGGGTGCAAGACCTGTAGAGATCTGAAACAGGAACGGCGTGGGACCAATCCACAGCCTTGTTCTATTTTATAATTAAAAAAGGGCTCCCGAAGGAGGTACAGAAGGCTTTGGATAAAATAGCTGGTATAGAAGCCAAAGGCTGTCCAGAGATTCAGAGTATAATCGTGCACCACTGTAGGAGGATCAAAGAGAGAGAAAACGAGATAGCACAGAGAAGGTTGGCAGATGAAGCAAAGTTAGTACAAAATAAATTAGTGAAGGTCACGGCAATGAATGCCACAACATCTACTGACAAACAGGGGGAAGGAGAGGAGGGGTCAGGAAATACGCCCGCAAGGATGGCCGCAACTTGGGCTGCAAATGGAGAGGAGCAATGGGACGGAGAGGAACAGTACGGGAGGCTCCAGTGGCACGGAAGGCCCACAAGAGGATGAGGTGGGTATCGAGAACCGAGAGGGGGATTCAGAGGAATGGGCAGCAGAGGATTTGGTGGGCCAGGGATGAGGGGAAGACCACAAGGGTCAAGTTGGAATTGCGGGAGGTGGGGACATTTTTCAAGGGAGTGTGGAATGCGACCAATGGGTTATTATCAAGGACAGCCCCCCATGGTAAACGAGCAGCAGTATGGTCATCCACACCCAGGCAGTCCTTATGGGTTGCCTATGGGAAGGAGTGGGAAGAACAAACAATGTTATAATGAACCACAGCAAACAGAACCACAAATGCAACAAAGACAACAACCACAGCAGAGAGGTATGAAACAACAAATGGCAAGGCAGAACACTATGGGAAATGTGAACACCAACATATTTGCAACATTTGCAAATAGCGCACCGGCAACTTTTTGCGGCACAGCAGTAATGGAGGACAATGTATTTTCCGTTCCAGGAATAGAGACTTATGCAGATTAGGACAGCCCACAGAAAGCACTTGCGTGTCCAGTCCTAACCATTACCCTACATGCAGAAGAGGAGCCACTAATGGGAGCAGAGCTAGGCAACAAACAGTTCATCTTTATGGCAGACTCGGGGGCTGAAAAATCATGTCTCATGGAAGGCCGGTTCCCGCTCTCTGGAAAAAATGTGGAAATGCAAGGGTTCTCTGGGGCTATTTTATAAGTCCCTTACACAAAAGATCTTGACATAACTGTGGGGGGAAAAACGGTGCAAGCACCTCTACTATATCATGAAGACGCACCAATACATTTGTGGGGGAGAGGACTCCTGAGTAAATTGAGCATGACCATATCCTTTACTGAGTGGGGAATAGTGTGTTCCACCCCAGAAGTGTGCCCAGTAAGGGCAATGTTGATGATAAGCACCATGACTAATGAAATAGCTTTTAGAGGGGTGTCCATAGACATGGACATGTTCATATATGGAATAAGGGTACTTGCCAGAGTAGTCCCAGTAATAACAAGAAAAGAATGGAAGGTACCATCAGACTTTGTCGTTCACCCAATTGTGAATACAGATGTCGTACCAGGCACAATTTTGTCTATTGATCTGGAAGGGGTATAGGTTTCGAGTAAACATAACGCAGTAATAGGACTGGACACACATGGTTGCGAATTGAGAACAGTGCTGTGCATGGACCCAAATATAATGTTGTGTGACTTAACTGATGAAGAATTGTTTACTGACAATGAGAGTGATGTGGAAATAATAATGGAAATTAGTATACCATGTGACATCATGATCCAACATAGAGAAATACATAACCCTCCCATGGTTAGTGTTAATGTGCCACCCACTATATTTGAGGAAGGTATGCAAAAAGTACTGCCAGAAATATCAACCACAGGCCCCCATGATGTAGGGCTATTACAAGAGGTGACGCCCAGTGGTCGAAGTGTACCAAAAGAAGTAGTGAAACTATGTTCCCTGCTGGTCTGCACCCACTCCCTACAGACCCCATTGCCACAACCCCTCCCACACACAATGCACCCCCCAAACACTTGCACCTGCGGTTTAAGGAAATGTTCAGTGCAGTGCACGGAAAATGAAGATTTCAACTTGTTCTTACACTTTTATTTTAAAACTAAACCATTCCAGAATGGTTTCTTTTTAAAATAAAAGTATAGGAGCTGTAAAAGGGCATTTTAAAAAGTATAGGAGCACCGCTCCCGACCGCTCCCGCTCACTTCGACCACTGGTGACGCCCATCAAAATAAAAGTGAAACCAGGTGCAATACTACCTAGATTAAAACAATACCCACTATCAAGGGGAGCAGAGGAAGGGATATGAGAAACAATAAAATGCATTGCTGCAACAAGGGATCATAGTGCCATCCAATTCACTGTGTAACACTGTGATTTTTCCGATTAAAAAAACAAGGGGCGGGCCATGGAGGATGATCCAAGACCTATGAACACTTAATGACATCATAAAGAAAGAATTCCCGTTAGTGCCTAATCCTGCATCAATTTTATGTAGCATACCTAAAGATGCTACTTGTTTCACAGTAGTGTATTTGAAGAATGCCTTCTTCTCGATACCACTTGACCCAAGCTGTCAGTATCTCACAGTATTCACCCTAGGGGGAAACAGATATGAGCATCGTAGGTTTCCACCAGGGTATTGTAAAAGCCCAAGCATTTTCAATAGAATATTGCACGAAGATCTTAGTAACATTGATGTAGAGAGCACAACAATACAGTACGTGGATGATTTGCTCGTCTGCAGTAAAAATGAAGAACAATGCAGAGCAGATTCGATAACATTGATAAATTTACTAGCAACAAAAGGATATAAGGTGGACAAAGGTAAGCTGCAATATTTCCTAGCCGAGGTGCTCTATTTAGGACAGCTGATTTTAAAAGATGGTAAGTGAATTTTACCAGATAGAGCAGCAGCAATATGCCACCTGATGATACCAAAGACAGTGAAAGACATGCAAAAATGTCTTGGCATCTGCAATTACTTCCGTGCCTGGATACTTGATTATGCAGCATACACACACCCACTGTTCCAGGTATTAAAAGAAGCGCAAAAGAATAATGTCCCATTAAAATGGACAGACGAAACGACACAATATTTCAAATTGAACAACCTTATTGCACATGCACCAGTTTTAGCGAACCCTGATTATGATGAGAATGCTACCTGTTTTCCCACTGTAATGGAATTTTAATGACAGCAGTTTTAACACAAAAAACATAATTAGGCCATAGGCCATTGGACTATTACAGTGGTACTCTAGATTCAGTAATGCAGGGCCACTTTACATGTGAACAGGCTCTCGCTGCAGTGGCCTTCACCATAGAAAAAAGTGCCACCATCGTGATGGGTTGCTCAGTGACCCTACATGCAGAACATTCACTGTTTGCCATTTTCGAGAGGTCGAAGAGCACTCTTACCACACAAAGGGCAACAGCATACGAAATAATAATTGAAAGCCCAAACGTTCATGTAGTGAGGTGCAAGACAGTTAACCCAGCCATATTTATCACAGAACCATGCACAGTAGAAGACATACAGGAACACGATTGTGCTACGTACGAAGGAGAAGAAGATGACATTCCTAAAGCAAGTGAAAATGCCCTAAAATAGGGAGAACTATACTTTGTAGATGGGTCAGCATCAATAGACAGTGAGACAGGTGAAAAAGATGTTGGGGCGGTAGTAGTAAGAATGGAGGAAGAGGAGTATGAGGTGATTGTGCAGAAACAAATCCCCTCACATTATTCAGCGCAGTCAGCAGAACTAATAGCGTGTAACGCTCACCTGATTCCCGCAGAGGCGCCGGTCTTGACTGGGTGAATGCCGTATCTTCAAAGGTGATGTGTAACACACGGTTGGCTCTTTGGGCTGGACCTCTGTGCACTGTATGTCTGACTCCAAGAGTAAGATGTCTGCAAATAGAAAATATGGGATTAATGAACTGGGGTTATTGGGTGCCTCTCTCCTCTTCCCTTTCTCTTCTCCTGTAGAACCCCAAAGGTGAACGCCCTCACCTTAGGTAAGTGAACGCCGAGCTCTCCATCTGCCTCGGGGCAGGGTGCCGTAACCAGTTTCTTCACTGGATAAGGGTGCAGGCCTCTTGACCTCAGAGGACTGCTGTCCATCGTTAACTGCACGAACGGTAAGTTCTGGGCACTTCAAATGTCTTAAAAGTCTTTTGTAATGATATCTCTTGTTTTGCAGGGTTCCGGCGATGGCGGATGGCGGGCTGATGAGAGTTGAGGATCGAACCCGCGTGAGGAATAGAAGCGCCTGGAAGCACGTAAGTAAGCGCTTGTAGCCTGCTTCACGATGCGCACTAACTGTCCCTTTTATCTTGCAGGTACAAGTTCGGAGCTTTAGATAAGCTGAAGGGTGCTGGAATACCCACTGGATTCGGCGTGGGAAGGAGTAATGGCACGTGAGTAATAAAGTTGCCCAATGTCTTTAAACGCACCTTCTTTTGTCTTTTAGATGCGGGATGCAGCGCCGAAGGCCTCCGGAGAGTGCAAAGAGCTGGTAAGCTTTTGTCTTTCAGATGCCGGAATGCAGTGCGAAGACCTGCGGAGCCTGCGAAGAGTAGGTAAGCCTTTGTCTTTCAGATGCCGGAATGCAGCGCGAGGCGTTGGTGACAGCCGATGGACCAGGTAAGAGATGCGCTGCCACTGAAGACCGTAGTGCTAACCTGTTCTTTCTTTGTCTTTACAGGTGCTACTGAAGACTGGATTCCAGGATGGTAAGCCTTTGTTCCCTTAGGCCCAGGATCAGAAGCAGAAGACACGATGAGCGTTCTGCTGCAGAGAATGCAGAATAACACAAAGCAAGATTCATCCATCGGGTGTGGTTTAAATAGCCTCCTGTAGTGCTTAGGTGTCTCCTTCCACAGCCACGCCTAAGTAAGAAAAGAGTTCCTGCTTTCCAGAAGAGTTCCAGTGTTCTGAACCTAGGGAGTGGCTCCTGCCCCACCCAACAGGAAAAGTAGTCCCAAACAGAAGAGGATCAGGGGTTCAACTGGCAGGTAAGTAAGCAGCATGGTCTGCTGCAGGTAAGTCCACCCAAGCATTATGAGCCCGGCGCTTCCAGCGCTGGGACTGGGCATCTTTATGAGCCTGGTGCCACTGGCGCCAGGACAGGGTCCAAAAGGTCCCAATTGGGACTGGCTGGCACTCGGAACCGGGGTTATGGGTCTGCTTCCAAGGGAGTCGGGCAAGTCCTGATCTTTTGGAAGCAGAGATCATGACAGCACCCCCCCTCAAGGCCCCTCCCAAACCAGGCTTCTCCGGGGGTTTGGGCTTGTTAGGAAATGTTCGATGAAATCTTTTGATTAGACGAGGCACGTGGATATATTCTGCAGGTTCCCAGGATCTTTCTTGGGGACCGTAGCCTTTCCAGTCAATCAGGTAAAATAGTTTAGATTTGGAGATCTTGGAATCCAGGATGCTTTTGACTTCAAACTCGAGTTCTCCATCAACTAAAATATGTTTTGGAGATGTAGTTAGTCGGGTTTGAGGTTGCACGGGTTTTAATAGAGAGACGTGGAAGACCGGATGTATCTTCATGTGAGGGGGCAAGTCCAACTTGACCGCTACTGGATTTACTATGGTAGTGATGAAATAGGGACCAAGGTATCTTGGGTTGAATGTGCGTGGTCCTTTTAGAGGTAGATATTTGGTGGATAACCAGACTTGATCTCCTACTTGATATTGGGGGGCTTCCTTCCGATGTTGGTCTGCTCCTTTCTTGTATTGTTCTTTAGCCCTTTGAAGGTGAGAAACGGCTTCCTTAAAGGCTTGGGTGATTGTAGAATGGAGGTGGTCTACTGCTGGTGTTCCAAGATCTTGGAGTGGATCCATCTCCGAGGTTCGAGGGTGACTACCGTATAAAAGAAAAAACGGGGTCTTCCCAGTTCCCGAGTGGACAGAGTTATTGTAGGCATATTCGGCTATCCAAAGGATATCTTTCCAAGTTTTTTCAGTTTGTTGTAGCATGCAGCGCAAATACTGTTCCAGAGTTTGATTGGTCCTCTCGGTTTGTCCGTTGGTTTGAGGGTGGTGGCTGGTCGAAAGTCTCACATCAATTTGAGCCGACCGACAGCAACTTCGCCAAAAATGAGAAATAAATTGACTACCTCGATCCGAAACTAGAACTGAAGGAAAACCGTGCAGTCGGACGATGTTTTCGAGAAATTCTCGGGCCAGAGTTGCTGCTGTTGGTAAGCCTTTGAGTGGAATGAAATGCGCCATCTTGGAGAATAGGTCCACGATTACTAGGATCGTATTGTATCCGGAGCATGGAGGTAGATCAGTGATGAAGTCCATAGAAAGCGTATGCCAAGGGCGAGGCGGGATGTCAATAGGGCGTAAGAGGCCGGCTGGTTTTTCCTTTTGACTTTTGTTTTGGGCGCATACTCCACAGGACATTATAAAGTCTCTGATATCTTTTTTCCAAGACGGCCACCAGAAGTAGCGCTTGATCTTTTCCGAGGTCTTGGTCATACCGGGATGTCCTTCCATTAAAGAATCGTGATAACAAGAGATTACCTTTTTCTGTAAATCTGTGCTGGGCAGGTATAACCGTTCTTGGAAATATAATAGGTTGTCCTTCACCGTAAAGTCCTTTCCCTGCAGATGCCAATTCTGTATGTCTGCTGGAGTTACCAGTAGCCTGGCTTTATCCTTAACTTCCTCTATGGATTGTGTGGCGATTACACCTAGAATTCTTTGTTCGGGAATGATAGGTACAGGTTTAGGATTGATCAAATGTTCTTCCACTCCCATCCGAGAAAGGGCATCAGCTTTACCGTTTTTTGTACCAGTTCGATAGGTAATTATGAAGTCAAACTCGGCAAAGAATAGTGCCCAACGGAGTTGCCTAGAGGATTGAGCTTTTGCGGTTTTCAAATATTGCAGGTTTCGGTGATCGGTAATCACAGTAATGGTGTGTCGGGCCCCCAGAAGATAATGCCGCCAAGCCTTAAAGGCGGACTTGATAGCTAGATTTCCTTATCAGTAATAGTGTAATTGATTTCAGGAGGCGAGAATTTGCGGGACCAAAATGCCACGGGATGCAACTGATTGGTTACTGGGTCCTTTTGTGATAGAACTGCCCCCATGGCAAGGCTCGAAGCATCAGTTTCAACGATGTAGGGGAGTTCTGGGCAAGGATGTTTCAAGATCGGTTCAGAGATAAATCTAGTCTTCAAATTCTGGAAAGCTTGTTCCACCTCGGTAGACCATTCAAAATGTTTGTTTTTCTTTAACAAGGCGGTGATGGGCTGGACTATTCGAGAGAATTCGGGGATAAACCTGCGGTAAAAGTTAGCGAAGCCTAACATGCTTTGAACACCTTTTACGGAGGATGGCGATGGCCATTTGAGAATTGCATCGACCTTCTTTGAATCCATACGCACTCCGCTAGGTGATAATATGAATCCCAAGAATTCAACTTCAGTCACGTTGAAAACACATTTTTCCAACTTCGCTAAAAGTTTGTGTTGACGCAATCTCTCGAGGACCATTTTCACGTGTTTCCGATGTTCAGTTTTTGATGAAGAATAAACGAGGATGTCGTCAATGTAAACAACAACACACACATCTATGAGCTCTCTGAGGACATCGTTCATAAAATATTGAAAGGCGGCCGGGGCATTGCAAAGTCCGAAGGGCATGACCTGATATTCAAATAGCCCATACTTGGTGCGGAAGGCCGTCTTCCATTCATCGCCCTCTTTTACTCGTACCAAGTGGTAGGCTCCTCTAAGATCCAGCTTTGTATATATGCATGCTTTTCTGACTTGGTCCAGGAGTTCAGGGATCAAAGGTAACGGATATCTATTCTTAACGGTGATCTGGTTCAGGGCGCGATAATCTATACAAGTTCTAAGGTCCCCTTCTTTTTTTGGAACGAAGAACAAAGCTGAGGAAGCAGGGGACTTGGAAGGACGAATAAACCCATTCGCTAGGTATTTATCCAGGTATTGTCGGAGGTGAAGATTCTCAGGCTCGGTGAGGGCATACATTCTACTACAAGGAGGAGTAGATCCAGGTATCAGGTCTATCTGGCAGTCATAAGACCTATGAGGAGGTAGAGAGTTAGCCTGATCCTTCCGGAAAACATCTTGGAATTCTAGGTATTCAGGAGGTAACTGGGGAGCCTCCAAGGAAATTGCTGCCAGTGCAACACCAGGTCGGGGGTATCAAGTAGAGACACATTCTGGAAACTGAACCGTTCTTGCTCGCCAATCGATCTGAGGATTGTGCTTCTCTAACCAAGGAATTCCTAGAATAATCTGGAACTGAGGGGCCTTGATCACATCGAACACGATCTTCTCATGGTGTCCATCTTGACTTACTAGCGTCACTTCTTGGGTGGTATGCGTTACTGGTCCGGAGGCTATCTCCATACCATCCACCGTAGTAATGACGTCCTTTACAGCCTTTGGACAAAGAGTCAGATTCATCCTCAAAACCATTTCATGATCCACATAATTGCCGATGGCACCGCTGTCGACGTAAGCTTCAATCGCATGTAATCGTTCCGGATGTTCAGGGCTAATGAGGACCATAGGTATCACGAAATGCGAGGTCACTGAACTGGTTTTAACGCTCGGCAAGAGGACCTCTATTCTTGTCGGGCGAGGTCGTTTCCCTGCTCAGAGTTTGTGACCCTGGTATCTGCGGCTCCTACTGCCTTCTTGGCTGGTTTCACCGGACAGTCTCGAAGAAAGTGCCCCGAGTTTCCGCAATAGAGGCATAATTGCAGCTGTTTTCTCCTTTCCCGCTCCTTTTGTGTTAGTGGTCCTTTCAGGCCCCCTATTTGCATGGGTTCCCCGGAGTCTACTCCTTTGGTAGGAGTTGGTGGTTTGGAAAATACTCGAGCATCAAACTTGGAACGATCGGCCTTCCTGATCTGCAGTCTGTGGTCAATTTGAACGACTAAGTCAATATAGTCCGAACAGTCTTGCGGGGGATTCACTACTTGGGCTAACACATCTTTGAGCTCTCCACGTAGACCTCTATAAAACAGCGTAATCCTTTTGTCCTCAGGCCATCGAGTTTCCACTATCAGTCTGTTGAAAGACGCAATATAAGCCAAAAGGTCTTGATTACCCTGTCGCAATGAAAGGAGCTCATTGTCCAAGGCCTGCCCCTGTGAATGTCTTGCAAACAGTTTTTCCATACTGAGCTGAAAAGCTTGAAAATCATGGCGAACCGGATCATCTTGATTTACTAGAGGGATTGACCAGTCTGCCGCATTGCCACTAAGGTACAAAAGCACGAAAGCTACCTTAGCTTGATCGGTTGGAAAGGCTGCTGGCCGGCATAAGAAGTGCAACCGGCACTGATTAATAAATACTGCAAACCTCTTTGGGTCACCAGAAAATCGTTCGGGCGGAGCCAGAGGTACATTCCCAGGTAGGTTGATCTGCACTGGGTTCGTAGAGGATGTTGAAGGAAGATTTGCCCCTGATGCGGGTAACGGAGTTTGTCCAGCTTGTGACTGTAGCAATTGTCTAGCGAGATCGTCTGTTCGCTCCTTGGAAATAATCAGTTCCCTTCTTAGAGCATTCGTTTCCTGACGGGCTGCATGCAATTCTGCTCTTAGTTCCCCAAGTAACTGGGCTAGCTGGTCGGTATCTGAGGTTTCCATAGCGCCTGGGTGGGAGTTTTGCGGTAGGCTTTGTGTTCTGTAACGCTCACCTGATTCCCGCAGAGGCGCCGGTCTTGACTGGGTGAATGCCGTATCTTCAAAGGTGATGTGTAACACACGGTTGGCTCTTTGGGCTGGACCTCTGTGCACTGTATGTCTGACTCGAAGAGTAAGATGTCTGCAGATAGAAAATATGGGATTAATGAACTGGGGTTATTAGGTGCCTCTCTCCTCTTCCCTTTCTCTTCTCCTGTAGAACCCCAAAGGTTAACGCCCTCACCTTAGGTAAGTGAACGCCGAGCTCACCATCTGCCTCGGGGAAGGGTGCCATAACCAGTTTCTTCACTGGATAAGGGTGCAGGCCTCTTGACCTCAGAGGACTGCTGTCCGTCGTTAACTGCACGAACGGTAAGTTCTGGGCACTTCAAATGTCTTAAAAGTCTTTTGTAATGATATCTCTAGTTTTGCAGGGTTCCGGCGATGGCGGATGGCGGGCTGATGAGAGTTGAGGATCGAACCCGCGTGAGGAATAGAAGCGCCTGGAAGCACGTAAGTAAGCGCTTTTAGCCTGCTTCACGATGCGCACTAACTGTCCCTTTTATCTTGCAGGTACAAGTTCGGAGCTTTAGAAAAGCTGAAGGGTGCTGGAATACCCACTGGATTTGGCGTGGGAAGGAGTAATGGCACGTGAGTAATAAAGTTGCCCAATGTCTTTAAACGCACCTTCTTTTGTCTTTCAGATGCGGGATGCAGCGCCGAAGGCCTCCGGAGCGTGCGAAGAGCTGGTAAGCTTTTGTCTTTCAGATGCCGGAATGCAGTGCGAAGACCTCCGGAGCCTGCGAAGAGTAGGTAAGCCTTTGTCTTTCAGATGCCGGAATGCAGCGCGAGGCGTTGGTGACAGCCGATGGACCAGGTAAGAGATACGCTGCCACTGAAGACCGTAGTGCTAACCTGTTCTTTCTTTGTCTTTACAGGTGCTGCTGAAGACTGGATTCCAGGATGGTAAGCCTTTGTTCCCTTAGGCCCAGGATCAGAAGCAGAAGACACGATGAGCGTTCTGCTGCAGAGAATGCAGAATAACACAAAGCAAGATTCATCCATCGGGTGTGGTTTAAATAGCCTTCTGTAGTGCTTAGGTGTCTCCTTCCACAGCCACGCCTAAGTAAGAAAAGAGTTCCTGCTTTCCAGAAGAGTTCCAGTGTTCTGAACCTAGGGAGTGGCTCCTGCCCCACCCAACAGGAAAAGTAGTCCCAAACAGAAGAGGATCAGGGGTTCAACTGGCAGGTAAGTAAGCAGCATGGTCTGCTGCAGGTAAGTCCACCCAAGCATTATGAGCCCGGCGCTTCCAGCGCTGGGACTGGGCATCTTTATGAGCCTGGTGCCACTGGCGCCAGGACAGGGTCCAAAAGGTCCCAATTGGGACTGGCTGGCACTCGGAACCGGGGTTATGGGTCTGCTTCCAAGGGAGTCGGGCAAGTCCTGATCTTTTGGAAGCAGAGGTCATGACATAGCGCTAATTAAAGCACTACATACAGCCAAAGGTTGTGGGGTGACAATATACTCTGACTCAGCACATGCAACAACAGTGGACTCAGGAATGTCACGTTGGCGGCAAAGAGGGTTTAGAAGAGCAGATGGTTCACCAGTACAGCATGCAGCCCAGTTGAATAAGCTAATTGAAGCATTAGCAGAACTGTCAGTAGTAGCGTTGGTGAAGTGCCAAGCACATACCAATAACACAGATGCAATCTCATTGAAGAACGCAGCAGCAGACGCCACCGTGAAAGAAGCAGCTTATTTCAATATCCCCCAAGCAGTGGAGTGCATTGTAAAACAATTGTACAGATACAACAGAGGAGGGATACAGCCATACCCCAATTGCCCAAATAATAGAACTCCAAAAACATGCACCTGTAGAAGAGCAAGAATTACGGGTAAAAAGACGGATGTAAACAGTCACCGACAGATTTGATATGGTGACAGGAACTGACAGGAAAAGTAGTGATGCCTGTGGAATTGCAAGAGGTAGCGTTTTCAACACCTGCACTACTCAACACATGTGACTAAACAGCACATTGCAGCCGAAATACAGGAACATTGATTTGTCCCAAATTTGCAGGAACATTTGTCAAAATTCATAGTAGAGTGCACAACATGCCAAACATATAGTTCAGGAATGACTCTTAGAACGCTGCGTCCTGTGGGCCCGTTTAGAGAGCTCCACATTGATTATGCGGATATGGGGGAAAGATGCAATGTAGCAAGATATCTGATTGTAATAGTTTGTCCACTCTCAAGGTGGGTGGAAGCTGGACCATATCCCCACCCAGACGCGAAGTGTGCTGCCAAGTTCTTGGTACGGTTGGTTTTCTCAAGGTTGGGCATATGTGACATCATAAGGTCAGATAACAGCACACACTTGTAAATGATCATTTCAAGGAAGTAACCACATTGTTGGGTGTAAAGCATAAATTATGTTCTATTTGTCACCCGCAGGCGAATGGGGTCGTAGAAAAGATCCACAGCCTGCTTGAAAGCAAACTATCTAAATTGTGTAACACCCTCAAGAAAAATTGGGTGTATTGCTTGCCCCTAGCACTGTTCCAACGACGAACACAACCAAGCAAGGGGCATCATTTGAGCCTACACGAAATAGTAATGGGACGGCACATTCATACGCCACTCTCCCCAGTAAGAAGAGCAGTGGATGCTCAAAGAGCTGCAACAGTGCTGGGGGATGAATTTAAGGAATACATTACCCAACTGACCCACGCAGTGCGTAGCACAGCAAGACAGATCGCACCCGCGTTTACACAAGACAAACAGACAGATACTACCACACCTGCGCTGGACAGCCCAACGGGACAATTAATGCCAGGTGAAAATGTGTATGTGAGAAGTTTTGTGTGGAGGTGGAACTCTCAGAGATTTCATGGACCCTACGAGCTCATATATTGTACACCAACTGCGGTTAAAGTAAAGGGATTGAAATATTGGGTGCATCTGCGTCAGATATGAGAAGAGCACACAATAGTACAACCCCTCAGAGTGAGCAAAATGAAAGCAACGAGGTTGCAAATGGCTAATATACAGATTTGCAAAATGCAACACAATAAAACCTGCAACTGAAAAGGGTTTACAAGTGAAAATGCATGATAAGGGAAAGATGACATAAGTCATGGTGTATATATATATATATATATATATACATAAGAAAACATATAGCTCTTGCTCTCTCTCTCTCTCTCTCTCTCTCTCTCTCTCTCTCTCGCTTACTAGAACAGAATGTATATTTACTTCAGCGAACGTTAAAATTCATAAATTTGAATAGGATTGTGCAAAGTGAAAGTATGATAAATAAAATAAGAGACAAAGTAGAAAATAAATTGATGTGAATGGAAAAGAGAGTAATGAAATAAATGATGTAATATATATGCATTGTACTTAACAATTTTATATCGCCCCTTCAGGTGGAAACATGCCAGAAAGGAGGGCCCTCACTAACGACACAAATGTAGATAGCAATAGGGTAGATAGCAGATTTAATATGTGATACAACCTGGAATGCGGACTAACATTTTCTGCAATATTGTTTTCTGTGATGTTATTTTTTGTGGCATGGTACTGGACGGTGGCTTTCATAATTAAGGATATGAAAGAGGAGGGAGTGGGGCAAAACCGATGCAGGAAGGCTCGATGCTCATATGGGCTGGAGTTACAACCATGTGGAAACATAATGGCCCTGTAAACAACAATCTTACCACGTTCTATAAAAATCTAACCACCAAAACCACACTTATCTCTCCTTCCTCTACAGAAAAAAGTAAACTTAATGAGACCAATCAGTATGATGGGGACTACTGCTGGGATAGTGAGCCTGATCTGATAAATACTGATGTGTACACAACCATAGAACCTACCTCAAAAGGCACTGTAATGCACTTTCATCCTAACACTCTAAGTACACAAGACACTCCAGTAACGCAGTCAAGGCAAGTTGCTTGTGAATTCAGTGACACAACATGGGCAGATGTCTTTCCCATAAATTATAAAAGAGTGAAAATGATAAATAACAAGGAAGAGGGGAGGAGGAGATGCAAAAGGGGGGGCGGGAGGGAAAATATATGATGTTTACCAAGGCCTGGGAGTAGATGAAATTGAAGACCCCGCCACCCAGATCAGTCAAACAAATAGTACTCAGACATGAGTGCAACAGCAAATGAGAGCTGCTATTTCTGCTCCCTCATACCACATGCTTAAGGCACACCTAAAATACTTATAACTCAAGAAGTGCCCAATGCTTAATTCATCTCGTATTATGTAGAATTTGGAGCACCTTCCAGTCACACACAGTTACAACAGAAATGCTGCAGAACGAGAGAACCTGCACGTGCAAGTCGCTAGGAGTGATTTGCATCAAAGAACCCTTTTTTGTTATCAGAGGGACACAGTTCACAGAAAACAAATGGCAAGACGAGAAAATCACATGAAAGCAGAAGCATTACGAGGCTTAACTGAAGAAAACTTTCAATGGATCAAAGAAACGTGTACTCCTGTCTGGTCCCAGCACATTGCAAAGCTCACATGGGTTACTGCACTTGAGAAACCCATTAAAACACAGAGAGAAATACCACACAAACTTTGTTTCCATGGTGAAGGGAAGGTTCAAATGGGTGTCAACAGAAAATGCAACAAAACGATAATCATCTCAGATATGAAAAAAGGCAGAGCACGGCTCATGGACATATATTGGGTGTGTGGCAAGCAAGCTTACCTGCATCTACCAGCATCATGGAAGGGTACATACAGCCTGGCCACCCTGCACTAAGCGCTAGTGGTAATCCCAAAAAGTCATATTCAAGGGGGTAGAGAGTCAGCTGGCATATTGGCAACAGGAGAGTCAGCTGAAATATTGGCAGCAGGAGATTCGGCTGACATATCAGCAGCAGGCAATTCGGCTGGCACATCGGCAGCACCCCAGTCAACAGCAACAGAGCCTTCCCCATATCACAGCCTGTCCAAAGATGAGATACACAAGACAGGTTGTCCTGCAAAAGGAGGTCAAACTATATCTCCAATGAATCATCCAAACTCCTCTCCGAGATCCCTGATAGGTACACGTTGTTTAATTCAGCTGAGATGTTTGATGCCTCCATCTTGGCGCCAGCGCTTCAGGCCCGAACAAACGCCAAATGGCTGCAGATTGTCCGCTGAGAATTGATCCAACTGGCCAACGACACTGAAGAAGTGTTCAATGTGATCAGGTGGAACTGCACGGCTTGCGCCTAATGACAATGCAGAACCGGTATGTTTTAGACCTTCTCACAGCAATGGACGGCGGGGTTTGCTGAAAAATCGGGAGCGCATGCTGTACATTCATACCTTCTGAAGACGTGGACAACGGGACCCTCTCCCACGTCGTCATCTCGGCAGTACACAACCTGGGGGAGAAAATGTGGAAGAAAGGTGGTATAGAGCCGAGCAACTGGTTTGACAACATGTTCAACTGGATACCCTCCTCGTTCAGCACTATGATGAAAATTCTTGTTCCAGTGGTCGTTTTTCTTTTGCTATTTTTCTGTGTGTGCCAGTTGGGCATATCATGCTGTGAAAAATCTATGCATTGTTCAAAGTTGATGATGGTAACAATGGGCAAACAGACAACGATAGCAACCATAATAGATGCACAAATACAAACTGGGGAGTCAAACCCACCAAAGTATCGCTTGACAGCTGTGAATCACCAGCATGGGGACAGGGTAGACAACCTATATCACACCACAATTAAGGAACCACGGGAGTTGCAATGGTACAGAGAGGTGTGGGTGGATCTGGATGGGGATGGGGGCATATACATGACATGCACACCTGATAAATATGCAAGGAGAGGGCAGAGCTCAAGAGGTGTCTGTAGGGCTTGGATGCCAATGAAGGGTACGCCAGCATAGGATGAGGCAGTAGCAGAGGCTGAGTATTATGGGAGGGAGAATGATAATAAGAATTAGTTTGTTACTTTAGATGTAACGAAAGGGGGGAATGTGTGGGAGTGAGGGGTCATTTAGGCCCCCTCATACATTCAGCACAATGTAAACCACTTGCCCGTACAATTATGGGGGACGCCTCCATTGCTCGCATGCACACTAACAGTGGCAGATGCAGGGTGGTTGTGCGGGACACTTGGCTTCCATTTTGTGTACCCTCGACTCCCTCTTTGAACTAGTCCTCACTGCGATAATACGAAAAGGCTTCTCTCCCCTCTGCAGTGCCGCTCACACCACGCTCATGGCCCCCACCCTTTGTCTCACTCTGTCTGAAAGCTTTGCAGCTCAATTTCTCACGGATGAACCAGAGATAATTGAAACATATATACCAATGTAACATTTCTCTCTTCCTCTGAGATCACTGTCCTGTGTGTGAACCGGCCTGAACCATGACTTTTATCCCATCTGTCTCCACAAACCTGCCTGTGCCCTCTTACCCTCACTGTTGGAACATTACTGCCACTATTACCCAGTGCCCTTGCATTGTATTCTCTTGATTTAACAGACGTGTGACCCTGCTGTGAAGCCCACCCCCAGTGTGCCCCCAACTAACATCAGACCTCTGTCACAGTATATTGCACCCTAGAACTAACAAATGTCAGAATGCCTTATAGCCTCTTTTGATGTGCCTGGACCCACCCCACCATCGATGTTATCTCACTGACCAGGACCTTAATCCCAGGACTTCATATAAGTCCCAATGAGTGATGCTGTCATTTTATGTATGCGATTTATAGGTTTATGATAATGTACTCAAAGGATTTGTAGTGACCATTATTTAGTGCATGTCTAAAAGTTGTAACTCATGTTAGCTTAGTTAGGGCCCGCCCTATCTCACTGCGACCTGACCCTCACCCGGCCTGGACACAGACAGATGGACCTCGTGATGCTCACCCTCCCGCCAACCAAGCAGCCAACCCGAGAGGAGCAGCACCTAAAGGGACCTATATATTGTAGTCTTGAGTCCAATCATAATGAACTTGTGTAACATTCGTATCTGACATCACTGATGACACTTTTTGCCCATATAATCAATTGTAAGTGTATTGTTTGCCAGAGCGCTCTCGGGCAGCAGAGTTCTCCGATGACAATTTTACATAGACGAAACTTAACCCTCGTAGCCTGTTCTGTTTTTGTATTTGCACGTATAAGACAGTGAGTGAGCTTTTACAGTTCCCACGCTGGTATCACCAATCTCATCCCTGTGGAATCCATGCATTTTGTACAGATTCTTTCAATTTTTCCAAAACTAGATTACAATAGACAGAATGGGGGAAATTCTCAAAACATGCACATCTCAAAGAGATTTGACATGCCCAAAGATGTGTTCGCATCTCATTGTACCCACCACTTAATTCGAAAAAAACGAATGGCAAAAGGGAATGTAAATGCCAGCACAGCAAAATCACAAAGAAAGCCCATTTAATAATGATGTTGTGCCACAAGAAGAAGTGCCCAACTTCAGGTGAAAAATATATTGGCGCACATGACAGTGAACCCTTGATGCAGCTCCACAAAAAGAAATGCATAACGTTAGATGTACAATGTTTTGTGTCAATGACGGCAGACCTTATTTTGTGCCAAAAACGTGTGCATCACGTCAGATGCAGCAAATACTTGTGCAAATGGCCAAAAAACATGAGCAAAGTAGGATGTTCTGGGAAGGTAGACAGAAACAGTATAGAAAACTGGAAGGCCCAAACTTTGCATTCTTAATCCTGATGAAGAGGCAAATGAGTGGTGGCCCAAGAACTTTACTGAGATTGAAGCAGAGGTCATGGTCAACTGGTCATAGTATGTCAATGGGAGCCGTGATGGCTCCAAGCTATGCCAATACATTTATGTTATTTCTTGAAACAGAGAATGTTCTGAAATGTACTAGATGAATGCAACATGTGAAATGTTATTATCATTATATTGATGACATCTTCAGAATTTTGAAAGGGACCTTGATAGAGCTTCACCATTTCTATGTGTATATGAATAACTTACATCCACGCATCAAGTTTACAACAAAATCCCGTTACTCCACTATTCAATTTTTGGATGTTGAATGTTGAGGTCTATTGTAAAGAGGGAACACTCTACACAATGGTATACTCTAATCCAACAGGTACAAACAACTTTTTACTTGCCACAAGTGTTGCCCACCCCTCCCCGGCCTCCCAAAGGACTCTTGAAAGTATCCCATTAATCCAATTTTTGAGATTCGGAAGTACAATTTCCAGCAAAACCGAATATCAAATGAAATCAAATGAATTGAGACAGAAATGTCACTCAAGTGAATATAACCCTTTGGTTATTGACAAAACAATTTATAAAGTAGAACACATTTCCAGAGAGTCATTACTTATAAATAAAACTAAATGAGTATCACTTGAACTAGTTTATGTAACTACATATTCTTCTTCAGTTTTAAGATTAAAAATATCATCAAGAATGGAACATTTTGAAATTGGACTCAACCTTGAGTCGATTATTCCCTGCTCCTCTGACATTTGCATATCAGAAGAGCAACTTTTTAAAGAATGATTTAGTTTGAGCAGACTATGTGCCTCAAATAATTTTAACTAACATGCATTTAGGTACAATACCTTGTAACAATTACCAACAGTGCAGCAATATAATCAAAGGCAATTTCATTAAAAATCCATACAATGGAAAAACATACCTCGAATCATTTAGCAACATGTGATACATTAAATGTGATATATGGTTTAAAATGCCCATGTGGGATTTTATATGTAGGAAAGACGACTAGAAAATGAAACACATGGTGGACTGAGCATAAGTGAACATGTTTTGTGTACTTCTACATCTGGGTGGCATTTCCATCGACCAGCATGTACTTTTGAACCTGAACAAGTTGCCTGCCTGCATTGCAACAAGCTGGAAAAGGCCTTCCATCATTGCTGTCTAGCTTGGCCTCAACATCAGCTGATATTTTTCCTGGTACCTCAACCTCCCTAATAGGCTGGGCACTTGCTCATTTAAGGCAAGCACCAGGGAGCCAGCAGGAGATCGCCGGCCCCCTCTAAGGGCCACCTAAAAGTTTTGGGTGAGGGCCTCTCCCTGTCTGGCCCTGTCAGGACCGGGGAGGGTGGTAAGGGCCTCCCGTCATCTCCACCTTGCAACCCGGCCTACCAGCGCTATTGAGGCCTTTGCCCCGCATCCACGGGTAAGCCTCTCATCTGCATCGCTGCATGCACCCTATACCCACTTCCCACGAGGCCTTGCTCGCATGTTCTTTTTCCTTTACCCTTGTTTATTTCTTTTTGCCTTCCATAGCCAGCTGTATCCAGGCAAAGCCTTGGGCCACCTTGCTCACTCCCCCTCCCCACTGCTCAGGTTCTTCGCAAGTGTCTGCCCTAATGACCTTTTATAAGGCCACGGACGGTCCTCATGATGTGACCTGATTTGCCTTTAAAAGTTGCGCTACCTGACTTTTGAATCAGTATCTGATGGGTGCTGCAAAGGAATCCCTCCGACCTCAGCCAAACATTTGCATGGAATCCAGCACTCTTCAAACCGCACTATGCTGATTCTCTTATTCTCCATTCCCAATTTACTGATTTCGGATCACTAAAGTGTACATTTTGCTTACTATCCATGTTCAAGATTGTCAATTCTGCTCATCCTTTTGGCAGGCTGTTTCGAATAGTTTCTCTGTGACTGTACTAAAATTGTTGCTTTTTCCTGTCTATTTTTCTAATAACACCACATAGAACACTCTAAACGTTTGCCCTGTAAATGCTGGCTTTTTCCGTGTGTTTTGGATTTTCAAATCTAGGTGTTTTTTTAATTCATCTGTTTCCCATGTAGAATTGTTGCATTTCCCTGCTCGGAAACAACATATTGGGTATTTCGCAACCTTCTTGCCCTCAAAATATTGCTGCCATATGTGTGTTTGCCTTCTAACTACAAATTTGGCATTGCATTGCTAGTATTCTGTAGCGAAATCACACCTAGATGTAATCCACTCTGCTCTTGTAATTTTTTTTATTTTGCTGCATTTTAGTGCTTTGTTGGAAAGTTACATCTAGATGTGCCTTTAAACCTGGGCATTTGAGTGTTTTTGTTGTGGAAAGGTACATTTAGATGTAGTACTTACAATCCTGATAGAATGTGCATATACTGTTGAAAGCACCCCTTCATTTGTGCCTTCTTGGCTGCTAGGCAACCTGGTGAGTTTATTCATGCACTCTGAAGCTCCCCTGTCTGTCTCTCTCTCTCCGAATCTCCCCCACCACCCCACATGGTGCTCTCTATTTCCCCTTTCTACTCTGTTACTCTATAACCTATCCAATCTCTCTCACGAAGTCTGGAAGAAAAAAAGATTAAAAGAGCTCCCCTGGCAGCTAAACCAGGCTGACACCTATGTCAATAGTATTTCCAGGCAGACTATTACCAATACCCTCTTTTCTCTCCGCTCCCCGGACCTATTGACTCCCCACTTGGTCTGCACTCTCTCCTCTCTCTCCTCTTCACCCATTAATGGTGGCACTAGATGAGAAGTACTCACGACATGTTTCTCATCCTCTAGGTATATCATTAATCTCTATCACAATGGCACTATCATAGCCCAAGGTTCTCAACCAAATCTTCTCCGTCTTGACCGATGCCTGTCCTCTCTCATTAACTTCCTACCTTCTCCTGCAACTCCTCCTTTGTCTTAGCTATCCTCTTCACCACCAAAGCTGAGAGTACCATGCCTACCCCTCCTCGGAAAACTTTCAAAGGTAGTAATCAGCTTCACTTAGCTACTATGAATGCTCCTTCTGCTGTCAATATCCTCCCCTGGCATCTGTCTCCTTGAAGAATTTGACCTCAATGTCCTTGCACTTACTGAGACGTGGTCCAATGCCAGCTACGTCACTGCTCTTGGCACTCTCCTTCCTGAGGCCTACAAACTCGTCTCCAAACCCAATCCCAACCAGCCCGGAGGTGGAGTGGCCCTGATTGTCTCTGAGTGGGTCCCTGCTTCTATCATACCTACTCAATCCTACACCTCCTTTGCATGCCTCATCTGTAGGCTCAGGGTCTCACCTCCTCTCTCCCTAACCCTTACTACCATCAACAGGCCCTCTGGCCCTATCCCTCTCTTCCTATCTGAATTGGCCAACCTCACCTCCTTCATCCTAACCTCTACCTCCAAACCCCTACTCCTCTATGACATTAATATCCGCCTGATTCAGCAACTTCCCAGTTCAGTGACCTCTGTGACTCCCTCTTTCTTACTATTCTTCCTTCGGGCCTGACTCATTTACCCAAACACACTCTGGATGCCTACATCTCTGGTGACTTCTCTATCTCTAACCTGGTCACCACCCCCCTCTCCTAGTCTGACCACTTTCTCATCTCGTCCCAACTCAGCCCTCTGCTGAGCTGCCTCCTGTACTGCCAGCCTCCTTCTCCGTCATTCGACCGATGAAGAGTGTCAGTCCCTGCTTTTGCCTCCACTTTTATCCCCCACCACCACTGCTTCTGACTCTCCCTCTGACTCTATCCTTGCTAACCTTCACCTCTCCATCTCTAACACCCTTAACATCCTTGCCCCTTTCATGAGGATCCACCTGAAACCTGCCTCCAAGCACAAAGGATGGTATGACTCTGATCTAGCCTCTCTGAAATGCAAGTGCAGAGTTGCTGGCACTGCTGGACATAAGTGGCAGACCTCAGGTTCACCCTCTGACAAACTGGCCTGCTGCCTGCTCCATGGGCACTATTGTTTCTTTATCTGATCCAAGAAAAGGGCCCACATCCAAGCCTGCATCTCTGGAGCCATTAGCAACATGGCTGAACTTTTCAAGATCTGCAAGGAACTCGCCAATCCAACTGCAGTCTCCACATCTCTCCTTCCGTCCCAGGCTTGCTGCACTGCTTTGGCCTCCCATTTCACATTTAAAACTCAAAATATTCTGTCCTCAATCTCCTCCACCCCCATATCCACTCATGCTCCTACCCCTCTTCCTCCCTGCGCTCCCCTCTAACCACCCCCACATTCTCCTTCATCCTGCCTATAGCACCTGATGAGGTCTCTAAAGTTGTCCGCTCAATGAAGGTCTCATCCAAACAGGTGCTACCTTGCTCTTCTAGAACCATTAAGGACAAGATCACCGCTCTCGCCCCAGCTTTTGCCGACTTCTGTAACCACTACTTTGCCACTGGCTCTTTCCCTCTTTCCAACAAGCACTCCCTTGTGTACCCTCTCCTAAGAAAGCAGTCTGCTGACCCCTCCTAGCCGGCTAAGTTTTGCCCTATCTCTGCCACCCCTTGCTGGGTAAACTCTTTGAGAAGTCTGTCCTCCCCCAATTGATCCTTCACATTGAACTTGTTGGCTGCCTCCATGACCTCCAATCTGGATTACGGGCATCCAAAAGCATGGAAACTGCTCTCCTGTACATCTGTGAAGACATGCTTGCAAAACTTGACTCTAACTCTCCTGCTGTTATCATTCTCTTCAATCTCTCCTCTGCCTTTGACATGGTCAACCATTTCTATCCTTATAAAAATACCCTTGGCATCACAGACTGGGCACTGGACTGGCTGACCTCTGTCCTCACTACCCTTCCCATTTGAAACTGGGCCCTTTCTCCTCCACTACCTCACTCTCTACCTGCGGTGTCCCTTAGGAGTCTATCCTATCACCATGTCTCTTCAATATCTATATCGCCCCTCTTGCTCACCTGATCTCCTTCTCTCCTCATTTCCAGTGTTATGCTGCACAGCTTTCCTTCCAATTTTCCTCCAATACCTCCTATTCTGCGTTTCTCATTCCCAATTGTGTGACTGTCACCCAGGCATGGTGTGCGGCTAACAATCTCTATCTCAAAGCAAGTAAGATGGAGATCCTTCTCACTAAGACACCTCTGCCCTGTTTCCCTCCTACCATCTGACCACCCTCCTTGGGCCCTCTACTCTCACTACCCTGTGAGGCCAAAAACCTTGGGCTCATCTTCTACTCTGCTCTGTCCTTCACCCCTCAAATCCTGGACTACTGCAAACATCTCTTCCTCAATCTCCCCCTTTCCTTCCTACGCCACCATCAGCTAATCCAGAATAGGGCTTCAAGACTTATCCATGGCCTCAAGCCTAAGGAGCATATCTCCCCAGCTCTAAAATATCTCCACTCGCTCCTGGTGGCCGCAAGGATCAAATTTAAGACCCTCTGCATCATCCACAAGGCTTTCTGTGGCCTGGGACCACGCTACCTCCAACTTTCCCTCCCTAAATATCTCCCTGCTAGAGTCCTCTGCTCCTCTAACTCCAACTCTCTATTTGTGAAATGCTTCTCCAAGCAAAGAGTGGGGACAGGTCCATCTGTTCGGCTGGTGCCTCTCTTTGGAACAGCCTCCCTGCCCCTCTCAGACTTGGGCTGGACCCCCTTAAATTCCAAAAACTTCTCAAAACTCTGCTCTTCTCTACCTCTTTCCCTCTTTCCCTTCGCTGCTAATAACCTCACTGCCACTGAGACTAGCATCCTGGTCATTCATTAATTTTACAGATTACCATGCCCTCTGCCCAGTCAAAACCAGCACCCGCCTCAGCACTGCCCTTGCTGGCCACCTGCCTGGTGGCTGTGCATCCCACCCTTGGGATTTGCCTGCCCTAGCACTTAGCCATTGGCTCCCCCTTGCACTTCCCTCCCAGGCTCCAATCAGCACTTTTCCATACCTTACCCCCCTTTCCCTATCTTGTGCACTTCTCCTCACTGCACTTGGAATATCTTGTGGCCTTCTCCTCACTGCACTTGGGATCCGAATGTCACAAGGCCTAGTAGGACCATGATTGTATATTTACTGTTTTTACAACTGTTATTTACTCCCATTGTCCCCGCCCCCACCTTGCCTTGTGGTGCCCGGAAACACAATTCTGTTGTATATGCCCGTAACAAATGCACAATAAATAATATATGGGACCAATATTCAAACGCAGAGTAAAAAGTCACCTGTAGCACTTCACTTTTTCACTTTGTTTATGCTCCACATGCTATTGCACAAATGCAAGTCGTAAATCTTGAGCTTGTTAAGATGACTGGAAGAGGAGGCCATATCAATACAATATTTCTTCAAAAATATATACAGAATGGGATCTCACATGTTTTCTATACGTTTGAGATTATGTAGATTATGTAGTTCGTTTGTGGGATACCATATGTGATCACCAGGAGATTAAAGAATGTATGAGTTATTTTTCAGACATTATGCATTTATCATAAAGGAATCATGACAACTACATGCTGTAACAAATTGAGTTGCCTTGTGGTTAAGATTAAAAATTATTTGATTGGACACATTGTACATTGATATTGGCATCACAATGTATAAGTTAGCACGTTGCCAAAATGTGATTATGTTACCTATGCATCGTGGCTATCAATATGTTATGTTCTCCTTGAGGAAATGTCGGTTAAAAGATGTACATTTGTATAACTTGGTGCATCATTGTTACTGTATTTAGTTCATTTAAAATAAGAAAGGAGACTTCACATGTTAGGATTGATATTTAAGAAGCACTTCAAGATGTCTGCCGCCAGTCACAGTGCGCTACGTGTCACATCTCAACATGACATTGCCGCTACTGTCACATGAATGAGCAGACAGTTTTAAAAACCCAGGTGGGGCAATAAGTTAGTTTTCCAGCTAAATTCGACCCAAAGCTTGCTGTTAAATTAATGAAAGGTAAGACCAAAAGAGAGGGGGTATGATAAGGTAGCTTATATTCAGTTTGCAACTTTAGACTTGCAGGCAGGACAGCATTCTGGGCTGAACTGAAGGCCAATGTCACTCACTGACGTTAATGTCCCACGCAGAATATTTTAAAAAATCAAGAGGCAAAGGGGGAACATTTGCTTCAGGAAGAAGAATACATTTGCAGACATGAATGCCCATGTCAGGGGCACAGTTGGAGGTACATGGAGCAAACATGTTCCACCACAATAGAGGATGCAAGGGCTGGCTTCACCCACACTGTAGCATTGTTCATTGTTGGGGGACCAGAGACAGTTGCAAAACCGCCAGGTGAGCAATAAGAATAGAGCATGACCTGTGTATGTGCATTTACATGCAAAGTGTGTGGTCATTGAAGAGATGTAAGTGCTGTATTTTCACATTCACATAATCTGTAGAGCAGAATGCCATTTACTGGGGAGATGACATTGGGCCTCATTACGACCCAGGCGTTAAATCATGGCGCTATTAGCGCCATGGTGACGCCGGATTCCGCCATGGTGAATGGCGGAATTACCGCCCCATTCCAAGGTTGGCAGGGCGGTAATTCCCCATTCACCATTGGCCCTTCCCCATTCCCATTTTTGCCCCATAGGGCTCAATGGGAATGGGGAAGGCGGTAATTACGGTACCGGAAATTGTGGTCCCGTGATTACCTCCAAGGTCCCTTTGCGGGTCCCTACGATAGGGACCCGCAAAGGGACCTCGTAATTGGGCGGTAAGGGATTACCGGCACCAGTGCCCTTACCGGTACCAGTAATCCCTTACCGCTCGGGTCATAATGAGGCCCATTGTCTACCATATGTATATACCACTCTCTGACAACCTGTATGACAGTAATTTGATTGAATTGAAATGTGGGTCATCACAGTACATATCCTCAGTGTTTGATTCCACAGCAAAGTGCCTATGGGTATATCAGGGCACCACCTCTGAGCCACTTTAAATGCTTGCAAACATGTCTTACTGTTTCAGTGGATATATGTGTAGTGCAATGATGACACGTGTGTACCCTTGAAGTATCCAAACGTTGCCTATACGTGGTGATTGCAGGTGAACACTTGACGGTGGAGAGATAGGTGAAGCATGCTCAGTACATTTGCATTCATATATATTGATCTTATTGGCATATACAGCTTGTTCAATAATCAGATTTGTGACTAAGGCATATTCTTCACAAACCACAGTCCCCTGGAGGATACCAATACTCAGTTGCTTCCCCTTGAGAGGGATGAAGAGGAAATGGCACCTACACTGCAGGGCATCCCATATAGGATGGGGCTGATGGATCTGCTTTCAATATGAGTGGCCAATTGGAGTAATTGCCTAGGTCGGTCCACCTATTGGAAGATGTGGTAACAACACTATCCATGGGTCCATTGGACAATACCCTCTCTCCAATACACTGTCCCTCGGATCAGCCTATGAGAGTTATAAATAGAAATGTATTTTTAGTCTTGAATCAAAAGCTTTATAAGGAGGCACCCACATCCTCTAATCTGCCCCAAAACATGCCTTCCCAGAGATAATACAGAATCCTGCACCACCTGGACCTCTTATTATTTCTCACAATACACTACCTCTGAGCTAGGGACTTCCCTCCACCTAGTGCAGGAGAAACTGTTTAAGCTAACTAAGGTGGACAAATGAATGCATTGTTGAGCTTCTGTTCATTTTTTTTTTCTTTATTGTATAGTTACATTAATAACTTTTTAATCCCTAGTACCCATACATCACATCACAAAAAGTATGTCATATCGCTGACATCAGTATATCGACCTTAAATCTGCTCATTCATGCTTCTGTTCAGTTTTAATTTGACTACTCCTGAATCACTATATTGTCCACCTTAAAAGTGGCTACAAATGTTGGATTGAATATGTTATTCTCTTTCAGAGGCAAATGCTTCATGGATAAACAGACTTATTCGCTATGCATGCACTTGAGTCCTTCCCTTCATTTTCTATCTACTTCTTTGCTATAATGTCCTTTACTTACCAATAAGGTCTCCATAGTTGTATGCACATTCTTTCTCGTACCCAATAAGCACGTTTTATTTGTCATGTGAATTAGTGATTATGGCTCGGATTACAAAATAAAAAGGGCATGTTAGTAGAGTCTTTCAGGGTATTTCATGATATTGTAACAAAATCCTACCAGCCACAACAAACCAACCCAACATGTTTTATACTTCATATTCTACCTAAGTTACTTTCCAGCATTGGCTGAATTGTTCAGTCTGGGCAACAGTGATTAGATAATTACTACATAAGAGTGTTACCATGATTCCTGCACATTGACAGAAGGCTTGCCAAACTTTGAAGACACATTGGGCCTCATTACGATTTTGGCGGTAGCCATGACGCTATTGGCGGCATGGCTGCCGCCAAAATCGGGTCCCGGTTCACAGAATGGGGATTTACCGGGCCATTCCGAGTTCAGAGGGCCTGGTAATTCCTCCCTCCAGGAACCCGGGCCCGGACCTTCCCCATTCCCATTTCAGCCCCCATAGGGCTGAATGCGAATGGGGGAGGGAGCAAACAAAGGGTAGATTACGAGCGGCTCGTTGTTTGTTCCCTCTTCCTCTCGCAGGACCCGGTAAGCACGCCTGGTTTGACCAGGTGTTACTTAACGGGTCCCACGAGGGGAGCTTGTAATGAGGCGGAACGGGTTTAACAGGTCCGCCTCCTTAGCAGGACCCGTTAACCCGTTCCGCCTCATTTGTAATGAGGCCCATTGTGTTCTCATATATTGGATGTCACACACTTGTAACCCAAATTAACAACATGCTAAATAATCCCTTGAATAAAACTGGGCACTGTTTCTTCTCGCTTGAATGTACCAACATGACTAGAATTGACCAGAATGTCCACTACAATCAGGATAACTCAATGCCACCATCATTAGAGAGAACCATAATAAAACCCATGAAAACTGTGTGCCAGGGTATTTGTGTAGTTAGCAAAGGTAACAGAAGACCGTCCGATGTCTTGTGCTCACCCTTCTGCCATGCACAAGCTTTGCAGGTCCCTACATAGTTCAGTATGTCCAAAGGCATAGACTCCCAACCAGAAATGTCTTAGCAGGAGATTCAATGTTTTTCTACTACCTTCGTCAACTGCTTAAATGGCATCATCATGATCCTACAGCATGTCCAGGCACATTTCCTCACTAGACCTTCATGTACATTTTGCTTGAGATGTAGTGGCCATCTCAACATCTCTTCCACACAACTACCCTCTTGAATCTGCTGCTCCAGTCCTGCACTTCCACTTTGTCTAACCAGAAGGACTCCTTACACTACCTGGCAATTGTCTAGACAAGGGATCCAACTTCCATGTTGTCTTGCCAGCATACAGGCGATGGGGAAGCAATAGCAAGGGTGATATGACCTTTTTAAATTCATATGATCAGTAAACACCCCAACTATATACGATGCTCCCATTAGATAATGCCTCTACTCTAGAGGGCATTATCTAATGGGGCATTATCTAATGTTGGAGATTATTTAGATACATTCAGCAGCTTTTGATGTCCTATACAAGAATGCCTCTAGGTGTACCTGGGAAGTTTCACAATCATGTTGAAAATGTGCATCGAAATGACATCTTAGAGCCGTAATTTTCCACAAAGAAAGGTTGCTTAACATCTTGTTGCAATAGAATGTTGCCTGATGTACACTTGGCCTTCAAAGTATCCATTCTCAATAACTGAGTTACATGTGATGCACTCTTGGAAAAATCCTTGAAGAAACATCAGTGCACATAACCAAATGCTGGAAAACTCTGGATTTCTTTAGCTCCAACAAAGGTTGGCCACTCATGCATGGCGCTCACTTTCTGCAAGTCCTTCTGCAAGCTTTCTGGTGAAATCACAAACTCCAAGACCTCAACACTTGTGGTATGAATTTGATGTGGTTAAATGAAATGGGATTAGCCGTGTTGTATACATATGTCCTTAAAAAAGATTCAATTGCTTCTGAGGGGAATATGTATTTGTAAGATATGTCATTACTGGTTTATTTATAAAAAATCACAAGGAAAGCAATGCATTTTTGGCACAAACTTGCTTACCACTGATAACAGAGTGGAAGACACAACTCATTTACAATGGGATGAGAGAATGAGACTTGAATACCAAATGTTTCAGCCATGGTGGAACCATAAATCAGGGAGGAGGAGAGGACAAAATGTCACTCAGAGTAGGATAGTGGACAAAGTGCTGAATTAAGGATGGAGGGGTGACAGAAAATTGCTGTAGGACTATCCATGAAGGGTAAGGAGAAAGGAAAACAGGGTGATGCAGTAGCATAGGGTGATAGGAAACAGGTTCTTCAGAAAGAAGGAGAGCGTTGATGTTGGATTTAAATAGTGGTAGAGTTGGAGTTGTATATAGAGGGAGAGGAAGAGCATTTCAGTGTAGGGGAGCAAGGAGAGAGAAAGAGCAGAAATGAGGGAGCACGGGGGGCTTGAGAGGGTGGAAGGTAAGCTGATGATGATCTTAACAAGCAAGGAGGAGATTAGGCAGTGAGATTAGCAGATAGGTAGGGTGGGTCAAGTCAATGGATATTTTTGAAGATGATGAGAAGAAGTTTATACTTTGCACTTTGTCTCATAAATAGTGAGCCAATCTGGCGACAGGCACAGGAGGTAGAGGTAAAGCGATTAAGGTTGAAAAGTGGGTGGATCGGAAGTTGAGGGATTTGTCCAGAGGAGAAAAAGCATAGTTGGGAAGACCATTCTGGAGGCTAGCACAGTAGTCAGATCTAGAAAGACTAAGGATGATATTAACTGTTTAGCAGTATTGAGAGGAAGAAGATGTATTTGTCTGATAGTGAGGAGGTGGAGTCTGGCTTCAGTGGCACACTTGGAGATGAAGATCGAAAAGTTGTTTGATGGATGGAAAATGACACCAAGGTTATGAGCGGAAGCAGAGGAAGGAAGGTATTCAGGAGAGAAGAGAAGAAAAGGAGGAGAGGAAGAGATAATCTGTTTGGCCGGGAAATAGAGAACTTCAGTCTTAGTGGCAATGAGCATGAGCGAGTGAGACACCATCCAATATTTGATGGTTGAGAGACAATTTCTTACACAAGCCCATCGGATAAGGAGTGAAAGGAGAATAAGATATGAGTTTTGCCAGCAAACAGCTGATATGAGAAGCCTTAAGAGGAGATCAGGGCTCCAAGAGCTGAAGTATAGGGAGTGAAATGGACCAAAGACAGACCTTTGGCAAACTCCAACAATAAGGAGAGTGCCTGGCGACTACGGCTGTTCCAGGATAACCGAAAGTGTCTGGGGGTAAGATAACCGAAATTGTCTGGGGGTAAGATATGAAGTAAAACAAGCAAGCGCCATATCTCTGAGGGCAAGCTGCGATAAAGTAGAGAAAAGGTTATAATGGCCAACAGTATTGAATGCAGAAGAAAGGTCGAGAAGAATAATTATAGATGAAAGGTTTGCATGCCGAGTGGAAGAGGTACATTTACTGACATTGAGGACAGCTGTATCAATAGAATGCAGAATTTGGAAGCCAGATTGAAGAGGGTCCGAGAGGTTGTGAGTACCAAGGAACTAAGTGAGTCGATTGAATACTGTTCGCTTTATGATTTTGGAATTGTGTTGTAGACAGGGTGAAAGTTGGCAGAAGAGTTGGCAGAAGAGTTAGGCTCTAGACAAGGTTTCTTAAGAATAGGGATGCCTGTAGCTGTCTTAAAATGAGGTCAAGAGAGGAGTTAATGAGGGAAGTAAATGTGGAGCAACACCAGGCGCTATATGCTTCACAAAGTGTGGGGACAGTGGGTTAGTGGGGGAACAGGAAGGGTTAGCCTTAAGGAGTAGAGCAATAATCTGATCAGAGTTGGTGTGGTCAAAGGAAGATATAGTATTGGGAGAGGAGGGTATGAGTGGTGTAGAAAAGTGATCAGGAGGGGGGGATAGAAGGTAAGTAGCAAGGGTATTGTAAATGGTAGACATTTTATGCACAGAGTATAGAGCTTGATAATCAGCAGAAAGAGTAGAGGATATGGAGGTGGATTTAGGTGGTGAGAGAATTGAGTTGAGAGATTTTTGGAGGTGCCTAATTTGGGAGGATTGAGTTGCAATGAGAGAGATATTGTCAGACTTGCCAATAGAATGGTGTGGGTAATAATGCATCAAAAAGGTGCAATCTGCTAAACAGATTGAACTTTCTTTTCTGGTGATGTGTACTCTGGTCATCCGGGTGTAGCATGCCAAATGGCAGGACAGGAATCAGGAGGGCTGATCCTCCTCTTTGATCACTTTGTGAAGCAGGTAACACACATGGCCTGAGACAGTCACACAGCAGGCAGCTCTCCATGGTCCAGGCATCAATGGAGCACAATGTGAGGGGTCAGTAATGTGAGGTGGACAACTGTTTGAGGATGTCTCAAGATATGCCATAAAAGAACATATGCCAAAAGGCCTCACTGTCCCTACCCTGCTTTGGAATTCCCTGTCTAACCTAAAGCTATGGGAATAGACTCTAACACAGGATACTGTCCCTCACACTAAACAACACAACATAAAGAAAAGATCTGGAAATTCAACATGACATGAACAACATTTACAGTTCCTTAATGACCGACTAATGTCCTGGGTGATTCCAATCCCCAGTATTCAAAGTAACTTTTGCAAATGTTCAACCAAAGAAGAAAAAACATGTCTTAATATAGTTCTTGATGTTTCAATGTCAAAGTAGAAGTTCCTCAACAAAGGTTCCACTGGTAACAAATCTCCTCTCTTGGATGAAATGATCCACTTCCCACTTTCAGCAAAATAGCCCCAAATGTAATCCTGGGTACGATCCCTTTTCACTCCCACAAGAAGATCTGCCACAGTTCAAAAGAAATGTAATATCCACACTGTCAATGATACATAGTGCTTGGTTAACAGTAAGGATTTCTTGAAATGGTATATTATTCAGGGTGACGTCTTAGTACTGCTTCATCACTTCAACAACTATACTTCTACTTGCTTCACTATGAGAACAGTCACCTTTGTCCCACAGTATTTCACCTTGCTTTAGACAACTACAATGTAGCATCTACTGACAACCAGATATACCTCTTTGGTTTCAATACTTTGGACTACTTCCATGGCTTCAATGACAAGATCTATTTTAAAATTTTAAAGCACTCCAACCTTCTCAGGTAGACAAGGTACTCTTTCTCTGAATTGCTTTCTTCAAAGGGGTAACCTATTTGCCCCTTGTGTCTATCTGCCACAATAGCAACCTGTGTTTGCCTCTAAGACTCACTTCTCTCTGGCTTCCACACTCTTGGGCATTACAGGTTGTGTCAACTTCAAAATAGTCTTTACAAGCAACCAGTTCCCCTTCCCCAACTTTGACTGCACCTGTCTTCCAGTTATTAGCCCAATCAATTAACCAGAAGCATCGGTGCCACTCTTTTGCCTTCAGGTAATACAGGCAGACTGTTGTTTTAGGCAAATTAACTGTTACTAAATTCACAGTATCACTGGATTTCCCTTTAACTCTGAGAACGGTTGGTTTCACTGTTGGAATGGAGTGGGTCTTGGCTTGGGCAATGCTTGTTCTTCTCTTTAACATCTAATGCTCTTTAACTTTTTCAAATGAAAGGTATGCCACTTTCAGATACAGTGTAAGATCCAGTCTTTCAGTAGAAACTAAAATTATGCACACACAGCCACTCTTTGTAGTAGATTTCAAGGTTTAAAGATGGACATATAAATTGTATTCCTGTGTGAAGATAAAGGTGAGAGATCAGGCCTTTTTTGAGAATCACAATAAGGCACACATGACCACTCTTTGAAGGAGTTTTCCCAAGTTAAAGATTGTAACTCTTTTATCATCAAAGTTTGGTGTTAGATAATGGTCTAAGTAGCGTTCCCTCTCTTTAATTAGGGACACACCCACTCCCTCGAACAGAAACAGTCTTTTAATAATGGAACAATGGATTGTGGTAACCTTTAGCTTCTCAAACGAATAAGAGATCTTTTACATTGCACAAGAGCACTACCTTTCCATTGTTCAGATTATTCTGAATTCAAACAACAACTTTTACTCGCACAAAGCCCTATGCAAGTTAATAAGGAACTAGTAAGTGTTACCAGCAAGGCTCAGGCAATGAATTAGAACACTGTGCTTTAGTCACCAGATTTGTATACACTTGCTCTGCGGTTCACACTGCTTTCCTGTCTTCTACCACAACTTCTACTACTCCTGGCTCACTGGGGACCCACACCCTTCTCATGAACAGGTGTCTGTGGTCTGGCGATACATTTTGTGAGATCCACTTACTCCCAAGACCCTCGGCTTGATAATTGCTTCTTTCCTCAGTCTGCTGCACATCCGCAGCTCTGCAACTATGGCAGTCAGGCTTGCATTTGGACATCGATTTCTCCTGCACATCTTCTTTTGTACAATCTCTGCATTTCAGAGTTTGGGGGAATATGACTCTTTGAGAACATGCAGGTGAAATCTGATGTTTCCACGTTCCAGCGTCCCTCTTGTTCTCCCACTTCTGTTTGGTTAGCCAGCCTTGTGCCTTCTTTCTGATTCCACTGCTACAGCCTGCACTCCAGGTAATGTTCCAGCTCCTTCCACTCCTTCTTCCTACCTGCAACTGAGGGGGCCTTTCATACCTCCCATGTTCCTTCAGGTGTGGGTTGTAAGGCTCAATTGCCTGACTGTTACAATTGCATGCCTCCTCAGCCCTCTTCCTCGTCTCAATCCTTCTGGAATTCTGGGACTTGTAGTTCCCTTCAACAAAGTAAGCTTTTGTAATATTTGAGTTACTTGTAACATTATATTTAATTCCTTTAAATGTATTAAGAGATGGATTCTGAGAATTACCTGTTAAGTAGGAAGGTAGTTTACTGAAGACAACCTTTCCATATTCCTTTACATTGTACTTTTGGGATTGAAGAAGGTGTTGAGTTTGAGATGCCCAAAAAGATCTTTCTTTCGGTAATGTTTGTTCAGATTGTACAATATTTAGGTCTGCAACCCCAGGTCTAATATGAGGATTAGGGACATTAAAATGACAATAAGCCGTTATCGTTTTAGATGCCTTGGGAAGATTCTTCCTTCCAGAGGAAAAATGCAGTGTCTCATCCCACGGAATCTCCCCACCACCTGTGCCCTGTCTCCTCCCAGGTGATCCTCCTGCAGTACACGACACTCAGGGTTGTGATCAGGAAGCGTCTGCCTCTCCCTGGCCACCTGGGAGGAGACTTTAGGCAGGGTTTCAGTGAGGGATTGGTAGGATTCTTCACACCACCCATTCAAAAGGAGTAGCCTCATTCCAGGGGGTTGCATCTCTTAAGGTCTTTTGTTCTCAGTGAGAAGCAATGGAGTCTTCCACCGTCTCAGTTCCCACGCTCCCACCCTTTGTTTCCTGTCCATTCTGCTATCACTGGAGAAAATCACTTTTGGTGTGACATCAGCAAGGCAAAGTCCACACCATTCAAGCGCAGGGATTAGACCACTAGGGCAGTTTAGCTTTAGCCCAATCACCTGAAGACTATTGCGTTTAAAAGAAGGGGTCTCCCACCCCTTCTTCTGATTCTCTCTAATCCTTTCAAATCCTTTAAAGCTACAGATACACTCTGAGTATCTGTCATGATCTCTGCTTCCAAAAGGTCAGGGTTTTCCCAACTCCCTTGGAAGCAGATCCATAACCCAGGTTCCGAGTGCCAACCAGTCCCAATTGGGACCTTTTGGACCCAGTCCTGGCGCCAGTGGCACCAGGCTCATAAATATGCCCAGTCCCAGCGCTGGAAGCGCCGGGCTCATAATGCTTGGGTGGACTTACCTGCAGCAGACCATGCTGCTTACTTTCCTGCCAGTTGAGCCTCTGATCCTCTTCTGTTTGGAACTACTTTTCCTGTTGGGTGGGACAGGAGCCACTCCCTAGATTCAGAACACTGGAACTCTTCTGGAAAGCAGGAACTCTTTTCTTAGCTAGGCGTGGCTGTGGAAGGAGACACCTAAGCACTACAGGAGGCTTTTTAAACCAAACCCGATGGATGAATCTTGCTTTGCGTTATTCTGC